>NW_026777497.1:0-320000 GCF_028023285.1 Balaenoptera ricei
AAGGCTTTGGGTTGAGAACCTAGCAAGGAACTGCACGCACTCTGGTTCGTTCAAGAAAATTCACTCTGCCTCAGGTTGCCTCTCAGGGTACTCCAGGGGTGAATAGAAGACGGGCAACAGGACTGTTTCTCAGGCAGCTCTGAGGACGCAGCTCTCCGGTTGGTCACTGGGGCAAATTGTGCCCTTCCCGTCCCCCTCCACTTTCACGGTTGACACCTAGCTCATGTACCTGAAGTTCACAAGCAGGCCACATAGACACATGCCACACCCATGGGCCCTTCCATGACAACACTTTGGCTAGCAGGAGTCCTCCTGAGGTGAATGGCGTGAGCCGGTGAACGCCTTAGTGTCGCCTACCTCACCGTGGATCTTGCAAAGGCCTAACAGTCTTCAAAGGCTGAGAGCACATGTCTCCAGCTGGATCTGAAGTCGACGTGCTGCTTGCGAGGGGAAGACGTCAGCTATGAATTCCGAGAACCCTTGCCATGGCGGTGTTTGTTCCAGCGCAGCTCAGGTTTACCAGCTGGGGTCCCCTTGCATTGCACAGCAGACCAGGGAGAAAACTCTTCCTGAGGAGTCTTCTAAGCGGTGGCTATCTGGCTCTCCGACGGAAGAAACACATTGCTGCCTGGCCTTCGGCATACCAACAGTAGCGCCCAAAGACCATCATGAGGCATGAGGTTGCTCAGAAGGCACAGATGACACTTTCGGTACACAGTGATTTTCCTCGGAAAAGGGTGCAGTCGCGAGCGTCCTCAGATATGTAAAAGGCACACCAGCATTACAGCACTTCAGTGGTGAAAGCCTCGGGTCTACTTGTGACCACCAAGTTTGCTGATGGAAACACTGCCCCTTATGTTGAGTATGCCACTCAGCCGACCTTCTCCTTAGCTGAAGTAGTCTGCTGCATGACCTCCTGGCAAGGAGCGGCAGGCACACTGTTTCTTTCGAGAACACTCACTCTTCCTCCCGAGGAATTCCTGCAGGGTGCCCAAGATGGGCGCCCGCCCACCTCTGCCCCCGTGCTTTTCCTTCAGTTTTCTGGCCCCAAGCCTCCTGTTCCGAAGGGGCCAAAAATGCTTTAGCCCTCAGGATCCAGTTTCTACGTGCAAACCCAGCCTGTGGAGCAGCCCCTTCTGCTCAGCTACAAGAGAGCCATGCGACACACCAGGCGCTCCTGTGAGGAGCCTTTTGTAAGCAGAGGTTCTCTGCAAGGTGACGTGCCTAGCCAAGACAGCGCTTCAGTCAGGCGTTGTCGACTTTGGAACTTTCAATCTCCCAGCAGTGCTTCGGGAAAAGTGTCCATCATTTTAGGCTGGTTGTAAAGTTACATTTCTGCTGGAGGTGAAGGGTCGTCAGCTTTGAGTTCGTAGAATCCATGTAACTCGCCGGGTACGATTCAGTGCAGCTAATAGCTAAGCCGGGAGTCTGACAGGCATTGCACGTGACACCGTGCCCCACTCTGGTACCAAGACTGCTTTCCAGAGTTGGAGGTCTGGCTCTCCGCCGGAGCAAGCCGTGTGTTGCCCTGCCCTCTGCATGCACAGAATGGAGGCCAGACACCCAACTGGCTGCATGTTACTCTGAAGCCGCAGTTGACACTTTGGCTACAACGTGTTCTTCCTTGACCTGGGTCCAGGCGTGAGAGAGCCTGCAGTCCTGAGAGGCCTACCAGTGTTAAGGCAGTACCTTCACTAAGGCTTCTCAGAAAGATCTGCACTGCAACACTTTTCATGGCACACGCGGACCTTCCTCTGGCGGCATGGGGGCAGGTTTCCTAACCACTAGCCAAGAAGGCTTTGGGATGAGCTCCTAGTGAGGAACTGCACACACACCCTGGTTCTTTCGAGAAAACTCACTCTTCCTCCATTGCCTCCTAGGGAACTCCTACGGTGATTACAACACAGGGAGCAGGACTTTGTTTCAGGCAGGTCTGAGCACGCAGCTCTCCGGACTGCCAACGGGACAGAGTTTGCTTTTCTCGTCCAGCCCCCTTTTCACGGTTGCCACACAGCTCATGTAGCTCAAGTCCCCGGGCAGCCACAAGAGACCCATGTCACATACTGTACCCATTCGCTGAAAGCACTTTGGAAAGCCAGTGTTCCTCCGGCAGTGAATTGCGCGAGCCAGTGTACGCCTTCGTTTCTCCTAGGTCATGGTACATCTTGCAACGGCCTAGCAGTCTTTGAAGGACGACGGCCTATTTCTCCCTCGAGAGGTGAAGTCCAGGTGCTGCTTCAGGGAGCAAGAGGTCAAGTATGGATTCCGAGAACTCGTGTAAGCACGGTGTGTTTCCGAAAGCAGCTCAGGGTTACAAAAGGAGGCCACCTTGCATCGCCCAGAAGCCCCGTTACAAACGCGTTCTTCAGGCATCCTCTAAGCTCTCCAAGTCGAGCTCTCCGATGGAGGAAAAACGTTGTTGCCCAGCCTCCTGCATACAAAACAGTAGAGTCCAAAGACCCTTGTGGCTGCGTGTTGCTCAGCAGGCTCAGATGCCACTTCTGCTCCACAGTGACCTTCCTCGGAATACGGTGCAGACGCTCGCATCGCATCCTCATCCTTACAGAGTCTTGAAAGGCACACCAGCATTTACAGCAGTTCAGTCGGGAAGGCCTCTTTGAAACTGCTGACTGCGACTGTGCTGGTGGAAAGAAACACTGCACCTTACCTTGAGTCTGGCGCTCGTCTGAATTGTGCCCTAGATCACGTCCTCTGCTGGATGTACTCCTAGCAAGCAAATGCCAGCATTCTGTTTCACTGGGCAAGGTCTCCGTTCCTCCCTGGGTATTCTCGCAGGGTTGAGAAGGTTGGCGACCGCAGGGCTTTTCATTAAGCACTCATCATGGAAAACACGGACCTTCCTTGCAACACGCGGGCAAGTTTCCTTCCCACTGGCCAAGAAGGCTTTGGGATGAGAACCTAGCAAGGAACTGCACGCACTCTGGTTCGTTCAAGAAAATTCACTCTGCCTCAGGTTGCCTCTCAGGGTACTCCAGGGGTGAATAGAAGACGGGCAACAGGACTGTTTCTCAGGCAGCTCTGAGGACGCAGCTCTCCGGTTGGTCACTGGGGCAAATTGTGCCCTTCCCGTCCCCCTCCACTTTCACGGTTGACACCTAGCTCATGTACCTGAAGTTCACAAGCAGGCCACATAGACACATGCCACACCCATGGGCCCTTCCATGACAACACTTTGGCTAGCAGGAGTCCTCCTGAGGTGAATGGCGTGAGCCGGTGAACGCCTTAGTGTCGCCTACCTCACCGTGGATCTTGCAAAGGCCTAACAGTCTTCAAAGGCTGAGAGCACATGTCTCCAGCTGGATCTGAAGTCGACGTGCTGCTTGCGAGGGGAAGACGTCAGCTATGAATTCCGAGAACCCTTGCCATGGCGGTGTTTGTTCCAGCGCAGCTCAGGTTTACCAGCTGGGGTCCCCTTGCATTGCACAGCAGACCAGGGAGAAAACTCTTCCTGAGGAGTCTTCTAAGCGGTGGCTATCTGGCTCTCCGACGGAAGAAACACATTGCTGCCTGGCCTTCGGCATACCAACAGTAGCGCCCAAAGACCATCATGAGGCATGAGGTTGCTCAGAAGGCACAGATGACACTTTCGGTACACAGTGATTTTCCTCGGAAAAGGGTGCAGTCGCGAGCGTCCTCAGATATGTAAAAGGCACACCAGCATTACAGCACTTCAGTGGTGAAAGCCTCGGGTCTACTTGTGACCACCAAGTTTGCTGATGGAAACACTGCCCCTTATGTTGAGTATGCCACTCAGCCGACCTTCTCCTTAGCTGAAGTAGTCTGCTGCATGACCTCCTGGCAAGGAGCGGCAGGCACACTGTTTCTTTCGAGAACACTCACTCTTCCTCCCGAGGAATTCCTGCAGGGTGCCCAAGATGGGCGCCCGCCCACCTCTGCCCCCGTGCTTTTCCTTCAGTTTTCTGGCCCCAAGCCTCCTGTTCCGAAGGGGCCAAAAATGCTTTAGCCCTCAGGATCCAGTTTCTACGTGCAAACCCAGCCTGTGGAGCAGCCCCTTCTGCTCAGCTACAAGAGAGCCATGCGACACACCAGGCGCTCCTGTGAGGAGCCTTTTGTAAGCAGAGGTTCTCTGCAAGGTGACGTGCCTAGCCAAGACAGCGCTTCAGTCAGGCGTTGTCGACTTTGGAACTTTCAATCTCCCAGCAGTGCTTCGGGAAAAGTGTCCATCATTTTAGGCTGGTTGTAAAGTTACATTTCTGCTGGAGGTGAAGGGTCGTCAGCTTTGAGTTCGTAGAATCCATGTAACTCGCCGGGTACGATTCAGTGCAGCTAATAGCTAAGCCGGGAGTCTGACAGGCATTGCACGTGACACCGTGCCCCACTCTGGTACCAAGACTGCTTTCCAGAGTTGGAGGTCTGGCTCTCCGCCGGAGCAAGCCGTGTGTTGCCCTGCCCTCTGCATGCACAGAATGGAGGCCAGACACCCAACTGGCTGCATGTTACTCTGAAGCCGCAGTTGACACTTTGGCTACAACGTGTTCTTCCTTGACCTGGGTCCAGGCGTGAGAGAGCCTGCAGTCCTGAGAGGCCTACCAGTGTTAAGGCAGTACCTTCACTAAGGCTTCTCAGAAAGATCTGCACTGCAACACTTTTCATGGCACACGCGGACCTTCCTCTGGCGGCATGGGGGCAGGTTTCCTAACCACTAGCCAAGAAGGCTTTGGGATGAGCTCCTAGTGAGGAACTGCACACACACCCTGGTTCTTTCGAGAAAACTCACTCTTCCTCCATTGCCTCCTAGGGAACTCCTACGGTGATTACAACACAGGGAGCAGGACTTTGTTTCAGGCAGGTCTGAGCACGCAGCTCTCCGGACTGCCAACGGGACAGAGTTTGCTTTTCTCGTCCAGCCCCCTTTTCACGGTTGCCACACAGCTCATGTAGCTCAAGTCCCCGGGCAGCCACAAGAGACCCATGTCACATACTGTACCCATTCGCTGAAAGCACTTTGGAAAGCCAGTGTTCCTCCGGCAGTGAATTGCGCGAGCCAGTGTACGCCTTCGTTTCTCCTAGGTCATGGTACATCTTGCAACGGCCTAGCAGTCTTTGAAGGACGACGGCCTATTTCTCCCTCGAGAGGTGAAGTCCAGGTGCTGCTTCAGGGAGCAAGAGGTCAAGTATGGATTCCGAGAACTCGTGTAAGCACGGTGTGTTTCCGAAAGCAGCTCAGGGTTACAAAAGGAGGCCACCTTGCATCGCCCAGAAGCCCCGTTACAAACGCGTTCTTCAGGCATCCTCTAAGCTCTCCAAGTCGAGCTCTCCGATGGAGGAAAAACGTTGTTGCCCAGCCTCCTGCATACAAAACAGTAGAGTCCAAAGACCCTTGTGGCTGCGTGTTGCTCAGCAGGCTCAGATGCCACTTCTGCTCCACAGTGACCTTCCTCGGAATACGGTGCAGACGCTCGCATCGCATCCTCATCCTTACAGAGTCTTGAAAGGCACACCAGCATTTACAGCAGTTCAGTCGGGAAGGCCTCTTTGAAACTGCTGACTGCGACTGTGCTGGTGGAAAGAAACACTGCACCTTACCTTGAGTCTGGCGCTCGTCTGAATTGTGCCCTAGATCACGTCCTCTGCTGGATGTACTCCTAGCAAGCAAATGCCAGCATTCTGTTTCACTGGGCAAGGTCTCCGTTCCTCCCTGGGTATTCTCGCAGGGTTGAGAAGGTTGGCGACCGCAGGGCTTTTCATTAAGCACTCATCATGGAAAACACGGACCTTCCTTGCAACACGCGGGCAAGTTTCCTTCCCACTGGCCAAGAAGGCTTTGGGATGAGAACCTAGCAAGGAACTGCACGCACTCTGGTTCGTTCAAGAAAATTCACTCTGCCTCAGGTTGCCTCTCAGGGTACTCCAGGGGTGAATAGAAGACGGGCAACAGGACTGTTTCTCAGGCAGCTCTGAGGACGCAGCTCTCCGGTTGGTCACTGGGGCAAATTGTGCCCTTCCCGTCCCCCTCCACTTTCACGGTTGACACCTAGCTCATGTACCTGAAGTTCACAAGCAGGCCACATAGACACATGCCACACCCATGGGCCCTTCCATGACAACACTTTGGCTAGCAGGAGTCCTCCTGAGGTGAATGGCGTGAGCCGGTGAACGCCTTAGTGTCGCCTACCTCACCGTGGATCTTGCAAAGGCCTAACAGTCTTCAAAGGCTGAGAGCACATGTCTCCAGCTGGATCTGAAGTCGACGTGCTGCTTGCGAGGGGAAGACGTCAGCTATGAATTCCGAGAACCCTTGCCATGGCGGTGTTTGTTCCAGCGCAGCTCAGGTTTACCAGCTGGGGTCCCCTTGCATTGCACAGCAGACCAGGGAGAAAACTCTTCCTGAGGAGTCTTCTAAGCGGTGGCTATCTGGCTCTCCGACGGAAGAAACACATTGCTGCCTGGCCTTCGGCATACCAACAGTAGCGCCCAAAGACCATCATGAGGCATGAGGTTGCTCAGAAGGCACAGATGACACTTTCGGTACACAGTGATTTTCCTCGGAAAAGGGTGCAGTCGCGAGCGTCCTCAGATATGTAAAAGGCACACCAGCATTACAGCACTTCAGTGGTGAAAGCCTCGGGTCTACTTGTGACCACCAAGTTTGCTGATGGAAACACTGCCCCTTATGTTGAGTATGCCACTCAGCCGACCTTCTCCTTAGCTGAAGTAGTCTGCTGCATGACCTCCTGGCAAGGAGCGGCAGGCACACTGTTTCTTTCGAGAACACTCACTCTTCCTCCCGAGGAATTCCTGCAGGGTGCCCAAGATGGGCGCCCGCCCACCTCTGCCCCCGTGCTTTTCCTTCAGTTTTCTGGCCCCAAGCCTCCTGTTCCGAAGGGGCCAAAAATGCTTTAGCCCTCAGGATCCAGTTTCTACGTGCAAACCCAGCCTGTGGAGCAGCCCCTTCTGCTCAGCTACAAGAGAGCCATGCGACACACCAGGCGCTCCTGTGAGGAGCCTTTTGTAAGCAGAGGTTCTCTGCAAGGTGACGTGCCTAGCCAAGACAGCGCTTCAGTCAGGCGTTGTCGACTTTGGAACTTTCAATCTCCCAGCAGTGCTTCGGGAAAAGTGTCCATCATTTTAGGCTGGTTGTAAAGTTACATTTCTGCTGGAGGTGAAGGGTCGTCAGCTTTGAGTTCGTAGAATCCATGTAACTCGCCGGGTACGATTCAGTGCAGCTAATAGCTAAGCCGGGAGTCTGACAGGCATTGCACGTGACACCGTGCCCCACTCTGGTACCAAGACTGCTTTCCAGAGTTGGAGGTCTGGCTCTCCGCCGGAGCAAGCCGTGTGTTGCCCTGCCCTCTGCATGCACAGAATGGAGGCCAGACACCCAACTGGCTGCATGTTACTCTGAAGCCGCAGTTGACACTTTGGCTACAACGTGTTCTTCCTTGACCTGGGTCCAGGCGTGAGAGAGCCTGCAGTCCTGAGAGGCCTACCAGTGTTAAGGCAGTACCTTCACTAAGGCTTCTCAGAAAGATCTGCACTGCAACACTTTTCATGGCACACGCGGACCTTCCTCTGGCGGCATGGGGGCAGGTTTCCTAACCACTAGCCAAGAAGGCTTTGGGATGAGCTCCTAGTGAGGAACTGCACACACACCCTGGTTCTTTCGAGAAAACTCACTCTTCCTCCATTGCCTCCTAGGGAACTCCTACGGTGATTACAACACAGGGAGCAGGACTTTGTTTCAGGCAGGTCTGAGCACGCAGCTCTCCGGACTGCCAACGGGACAGAGTTTGCTTTTCTCGTCCAGCCCCCTTTTCACGGTTGCCACACAGCTCATGTAGCTCAAGTCCCCGGGCAGCCACAAGAGACCCATGTCACATACTGTACCCATTCGCTGAAAGCACTTTGGAAAGCCAGTGTTCCTCCGGCAGTGAATTGCGCGAGCCAGTGTACGCCTTCGTTTCTCCTAGGTCATGGTACATCTTGCAACGGCCTAGCAGTCTTTGAAGGACGACGGCCTATTTCTCCCTCGAGAGGTGAAGTCCAGGTGCTGCTTCAGGGAGCAAGAGGTCAAGTATGGATTCCGAGAACTCGTGTAAGCACGGTGTGTTTCCGAAAGCAGCTCAGGGTTACAAAAGGAGGCCACCTTGCATCGCCCAGAAGCCCCGTTACAAACGCGTTCTTCAGGCATCCTCTAAGCTCTCCAAGTCGAGCTCTCCGATGGAGGAAAAACGTTGTTGCCCAGCCTCCTGCATACAAAACAGTAGAGTCCAAAGACCCTTGTGGCTGCGTGTTGCTCAGCAGGCTCAGATGCCACTTCTGCTCCACAGTGACCTTCCTCGGAATACGGTGCAGACGCTCGCATCGCATCCTCATCCTTACAGAGTCTTGAAAGGCACACCAGCATTTACAGCAGTTCAGTCGGGAAGGCCTCTTTGAAACTGCTGACTGCGACTGTGCTGGTGGAAAGAAACACTGCACCTTACCTTGAGTCTGGCGCTCGTCTGAATTGTGCCCTAGATCACGTCCTCTGCTGGATGTACTCCTAGCAAGCAAATGCCAGCATTCTGTTTCACTGGGCAAGGTCTCCGTTCCTCCCTGGGTATTCTCGCAGGGTTGAGAAGGTTGGCGACCGCAGGGCTTTTCATTAAGCACTCATCATGGAAAACACGGACCTTCCTTGCAACACGCGGGCAAGTTTCCTTCCCACTGGCCAAGAAGGCTTTGGGATGAGAACCTAGCAAGGAACTGCACGCACTCTGGTTCGTTCAAGAAAATTCACTCTGCCTCAGGTTGCCTCTCAGGGTACTCCAGGGGTGAATAGAAGACGGGCAACAGGACTGTTTCTCAGGCAGCTCTGAGGACGCAGCTCTCCGGTTGGTCACTGGGGCAAATTGTGCCCTTCCCGTCCCCCTCCACTTTCACGGTTGACACCTAGCTCATGTACCTGAAGTTCACAAGCAGGCCACATAGACACATGCCACACCCATGGGCCCTTCCATGACAACACTTTGGCTAGCAGGAGTCCTCCTGAGGTGAATGGCGTGAGCCGGTGAACGCCTTAGTGTCGCCTACCTCACCGTGGATCTTGCAAAGGCCTAACAGTCTTCAAAGGCTGAGAGCACATGTCTCCAGCTGGATCTGAAGTCGACGTGCTGCTTGCGAGGGGAAGACGTCAGCTATGAATTCCGAGAACCCTTGCCATGGCGGTGTTTGTTCCAGCGCAGCTCAGGTTTACCAGCTGGGGTCCCCTTGCATTGCACAGCAGACCAGGGAGAAAACTCTTCCTGAGGAGTCTTCTAAGCGGTGGCTATCTGGCTCTCCGACGGAAGAAACACATTGCTGCCTGGCCTTCGGCATACCAACAGTAGCGCCCAAAGACCATCATGAGGCATGAGGTTGCTCAGAAGGCACAGATGACACTTTCGGTACACAGTGATTTTCCTCGGAAAAGGGTGCAGTCGCGAGCGTCCTCAGATATGTAAAAGGCACACCAGCATTACAGCACTTCAGTGGTGAAAGCCTCGGGTCTACTTGTGACCACCAAGTTTGCTGATGGAAACACTGCCCCTTATGTTGAGTATGCCACTCAGCCGACCTTCTCCTTAGCTGAAGTAGTCTGCTGCATGACCTCCTGGCAAGGAGCGGCAGGCACACTGTTTCTTTCGAGAACACTCACTCTTCCTCCCGAGGAATTCCTGCAGGGTGCCCAAGATGGGCGCCCGCCCACCTCTGCCCCCGTGCTTTTCCTTCAGTTTTCTGGCCCCAAGCCTCCTGTTCCGAAGGGGCCAAAAATGCTTTAGCCCTCAGGATCCAGTTTCTACGTGCAAACCCAGCCTGTGGAGCAGCCCCTTCTGCTCAGCTACAAGAGAGCCATGCGACACACCAGGCGCTCCTGTGAGGAGCCTTTTGTAAGCAGAGGTTCTCTGCAAGGTGACGTGCCTAGCCAAGACAGCGCTTCAGTCAGGCGTTGTCGACTTTGGAACTTTCAATCTCCCAGCAGTGCTTCGGGAAAAGTGTCCATCATTTTAGGCTGGTTGTAAAGTTACATTTCTGCTGGAGGTGAAGGGTCGTCAGCTTTGAGTTCGTAGAATCCATGTAACTCGCCGGGTACGATTCAGTGCAGCTAATAGCTAAGCCGGGAGTCTGACAGGCATTGCACGTGACACCGTGCCCCACTCTGGTACCAAGACTGCTTTCCAGAGTTGGAGGTCTGGCTCTCCGCCGGAGCAAGCCGTGTGTTGCCCTGCCCTCTGCATGCACAGAATGGAGGCCAGACACCCAACTGGCTGCATGTTACTCTGAAGCCGCAGTTGACACTTTGGCTACAACGTGTTCTTCCTTGACCTGGGTCCAGGCGTGAGAGAGCCTGCAGTCCTGAGAGGCCTACCAGTGTTAAGGCAGTACCTTCACTAAGGCTTCTCAGAAAGATCTGCACTGCAACACTTTTCATGGCACACGCGGACCTTCCTCTGGCGGCATGGGGGCAGGTTTCCTAACCACTAGCCAAGAAGGCTTTGGGATGAGCTCCTAGTGAGGAACTGCACACACACCCTGGTTCTTTCGAGAAAACTCACTCTTCCTCCATTGCCTCCTAGGGAACTCCTACGGTGATTACAACACAGGGAGCAGGACTTTGTTTCAGGCAGGTCTGAGCACGCAGCTCTCCGGACTGCCAACGGGACAGAGTTTGCTTTTCTCGTCCAGCCCCCTTTTCACGGTTGCCACACAGCTCATGTAGCTCAAGTCCCCGGGCAGCCACAAGAGACCCATGTCACATACTGTACCCATTCGCTGAAAGCACTTTGGAAAGCCAGTGTTCCTCCGGCAGTGAATTGCGCGAGCCAGTGTACGCCTTCGTTTCTCCTAGGTCATGGTACATCTTGCAACGGCCTAGCAGTCTTTGAAGGACGACGGCCTATTTCTCCCTCGAGAGGTGAAGTCCAGGTGCTGCTTCAGGGAGCAAGAGGTCAAGTATGGATTCCGAGAACTCGTGTAAGCACGGTGTGTTTCCGAAAGCAGCTCAGGGTTACAAAAGGAGGCCACCTTGCATCGCCCAGAAGCCCCGTTACAAACGCGTTCTTCAGGCATCCTCTAAGCTCTCCAAGTCGAGCTCTCCGATGGAGGAAAAACGTTGTTGCCCAGCCTCCTGCATACAAAACAGTAGAGTCCAAAGACCCTTGTGGCTGCGTGTTGCTCAGCAGGCTCAGATGCCACTTCTGCTCCACAGTGACCTTCCTCGGAATACGGTGCAGACGCTCGCATCGCATCCTCATCCTTACAGAGTCTTGAAAGGCACACCAGCATTTACAGCAGTTCAGTCGGGAAGGCCTCTTTGAAACTGCTGACTGCGACTGTGCTGGTGGAAAGAAACACTGCACCTTACCTTGAGTCTGGCGCTCGTCTGAATTGTGCCCTAGATCACGTCCTCTGCTGGATGTACTCCTAGCAAGCAAATGCCAGCATTCTGTTTCACTGGGCAAGGTCTCCGTTCCTCCCTGGGTATTCTCGCAGGGTTGAGAAGGTTGGCGACCGCAGGGCTTTTCATTAAGCACTCATCATGGAAAACACGGACCTTCCTTGCAACACGCGGGCAAGTTTCCTTCCCACTGGCCAAGAAGGCTTTGGGATGAGAACCTAGCAAGGAACTGCACGCACTCTGGTTCGTTCAAGAAAATTCACTCTGCCTCAGGTTGCCTCTCAGGGTACTCCAGGGGTGAATAGAAGACGGGCAACAGGACTGTTTCTCAGGCAGCTCTGAGGACGCAGCTCTCCGGTTGGTCACTGGGGCAAATTGTGCCCTTCCCGTCCCCCTCCACTTTCACGGTTGACACCTAGCTCATGTACCTGAAGTTCACAAGCAGGCCACATAGACACATGCCACACCCATGGGCCCTTCCATGACAACACTTTGGCTAGCAGGAGTCCTCCTGAGGTGAATGGCGTGAGCCGGTGAACGCCTTAGTGTCGCCTACCTCACCGTGGATCTTGCAAAGGCCTAACAGTCTTCAAAGGCTGAGAGCACATGTCTCCAGCTGGATCTGAAGTCGACGTGCTGCTTGCGAGGGGAAGACGTCAGCTATGAATTCCGAGAACCCTTGCCATGGCGGTGTTTGTTCCAGCGCAGCTCAGGTTTACCAGCTGGGGTCCCCTTGCATTGCACAGCAGACCAGGGAGAAAACTCTTCCTGAGGAGTCTTCTAAGCGGTGGCTATCTGGCTCTCCGACGGAAGAAACACATTGCTGCCTGGCCTTCGGCATACCAACAGTAGCGCCCAAAGACCATCATGAGGCATGAGGTTGCTCAGAAGGCACAGATGACACTTTCGGTACACAGTGATTTTCCTCGGAAAAGGGTGCAGTCGCGAGCGTCCTCAGATATGTAAAAGGCACACCAGCATTACAGCACTTCAGTGGTGAAAGCCTCGGGTCTACTTGTGACCACCAAGTTTGCTGATGGAAACACTGCCCCTTATGTTGAGTATGCCACTCAGCCGACCTTCTCCTTAGCTGAAGTAGTCTGCTGCATGACCTCCTGGCAAGGAGCGGCAGGCACACTGTTTCTTTCGAGAACACTCACTCTTCCTCCCGAGGAATTCCTGCAGGGTGCCCAAGATGGGCGCCCGCCCACCTCTGCCCCCGTGCTTTTCCTTCAGTTTTCTGGCCCCAAGCCTCCTGTTCCGAAGGGGCCAAAAATGCTTTAGCCCTCAGGATCCAGTTTCTACGTGCAAACCCAGCCTGTGGAGCAGCCCCTTCTGCTCAGCTACAAGAGAGCCATGCGACACACCAGGCGCTCCTGTGAGGAGCCTTTTGTAAGCAGAGGTTCTCTGCAAGGTGACGTGCCTAGCCAAGACAGCGCTTCAGTCAGGCGTTGTCGACTTTGGAACTTTCAATCTCCCAGCAGTGCTTCGGGAAAAGTGTCCATCATTTTAGGCTGGTTGTAAAGTTACATTTCTGCTGGAGGTGAAGGGTCGTCAGCTTTGAGTTCGTAGAATCCATGTAACTCGCCGGGTACGATTCAGTGCAGCTAATAGCTAAGCCGGGAGTCTGACAGGCATTGCACGTGACACCGTGCCCCACTCTGGTACCAAGACTGCTTTCCAGAGTTGGAGGTCTGGCTCTCCGCCGGAGCAAGCCGTGTGTTGCCCTGCCCTCTGCATGCACAGAATGGAGGCCAGACACCCAACTGGCTGCATGTTACTCTGAAGCCGCAGTTGACACTTTGGCTACAACGTGTTCTTCCTTGACCTGGGTCCAGGCGTGAGAGAGCCTGCAGTCCTGAGAGGCCTACCAGTGTTAAGGCAGTACCTTCACTAAGGCTTCTCAGAAAGATCTGCACTGCAACACTTTTCATGGCACACGCGGACCTTCCTCTGGCGGCATGGGGGCAGGTTTCCTAACCACTAGCCAAGAAGGCTTTGGGATGAGCTCCTAGTGAGGAACTGCACACACACCCTGGTTCTTTCGAGAAAACTCACTCTTCCTCCATTGCCTCCTAGGGAACTCCTACGGTGATTACAACACAGGGAGCAGGACTTTGTTTCAGGCAGGTCTGAGCACGCAGCTCTCCGGACTGCCAACGGGACAGAGTTTGCTTTTCTCGTCCAGCCCCCTTTTCACGGTTGCCACACAGCTCATGTAGCTCAAGTCCCCGGGCAGCCACAAGAGACCCATGTCACATACTGTACCCATTCGCTGAAAGCACTTTGGAAAGCCAGTGTTCCTCCGGCAGTGAATTGCGCGAGCCAGTGTACGCCTTCGTTTCTCCTAGGTCATGGTACATCTTGCAACGGCCTAGCAGTCTTTGAAGGACGACGGCCTATTTCTCCCTCGAGAGGTGAAGTCCAGGTGCTGCTTCAGGGAGCAAGAGGTCAAGTATGGATTCCGAGAACTCGTGTAAGCACGGTGTGTTTCCGAAAGCAGCTCAGGGTTACAAAAGGAGGCCACCTTGCATCGCCCAGAAGCCCCGTTACAAACGCGTTCTTCAGGCATCCTCTAAGCTCTCCAAGTCGAGCTCTCCGATGGAGGAAAAACGTTGTTGCCCAGCCTCCTGCATACAAAACAGTAGAGTCCAAAGACCCTTGTGGCTGCGTGTTGCTCAGCAGGCTCAGATGCCACTTCTGCTCCACAGTGACCTTCCTCGGAATACGGTGCAGACGCTCGCATCGCATCCTCATCCTTACAGAGTCTTGAAAGGCACACCAGCATTTACAGCAGTTCAGTCGGGAAGGCCTCTTTGAAACTGCTGACTGCGACTGTGCTGGTGGAAAGAAACACTGCACCTTACCTTGAGTCTGGCGCTCGTCTGAATTGTGCCCTAGATCACGTCCTCTGCTGGATGTACTCCTAGCAAGCAAATGCCAGCATTCTGTTTCACTGGGCAAGGTCTCCGTTCCTCCCTGGGTATTCTCGCAGGGTTGAGAAGGTTGGCGACCGCAGGGCTTTTCATTAAGCACTCATCATGGAAAACACGGACCTTCCTTGCAACACGCGGGCAAGTTTCCTTCCCACTGGCCAAGAAGGCTTTGGGATGAGAACCTAGCAAGGAACTGCACGCACTCTGGTTCGTTCAAGAAAATTCACTCTGCCTCAGGTTGCCTCTCAGGGTACTCCAGGGGTGAATAGAAGACGGGCAACAGGACTGTTTCTCAGGCAGCTCTGAGGACGCAGCTCTCCGGTTGGTCACTGGGGCAAATTGTGCCCTTCCCGTCCCCCTCCACTTTCACGGTTGACACCTAGCTCATGTACCTGAAGTTCACAAGCAGGCCACATAGACACATGCCACACCCATGGGCCCTTCCATGACAACACTTTGGCTAGCAGGAGTCCTCCTGAGGTGAATGGCGTGAGCCGGTGAACGCCTTAGTGTCGCCTACCTCACCGTGGATCTTGCAAAGGCCTAACAGTCTTCAAAGGCTGAGAGCACATGTCTCCAGCTGGATCTGAAGTCGACGTGCTGCTTGCGAGGGGAAGACGTCAGCTATGAATTCCGAGAACCCTTGCCATGGCGGTGTTTGTTCCAGCGCAGCTCAGGTTTACCAGCTGGGGTCCCCTTGCATTGCACAGCAGACCAGGGAGAAAACTCTTCCTGAGGAGTCTTCTAAGCGGTGGCTATCTGGCTCTCCGACGGAAGAAACACATTGCTGCCTGGCCTTCGGCATACCAACAGTAGCGCCCAAAGACCATCATGAGGCATGAGGTTGCTCAGAAGGCACAGATGACACTTTCGGTACACAGTGATTTTCCTCGGAAAAGGGTGCAGTCGCGAGCGTCCTCAGATATGTAAAAGGCACACCAGCATTACAGCACTTCAGTGGTGAAAGCCTCGGGTCTACTTGTGACCACCAAGTTTGCTGATGGAAACACTGCCCCTTATGTTGAGTATGCCACTCAGCCGACCTTCTCCTTAGCTGAAGTAGTCTGCTGCATGACCTCCTGGCAAGGAGCGGCAGGCACACTGTTTCTTTCGAGAACACTCACTCTTCCTCCCGAGGAATTCCTGCAGGGTGCCCAAGATGGGCGCCCGCCCACCTCTGCCCCCGTGCTTTTCCTTCAGTTTTCTGGCCCCAAGCCTCCTGTTCCGAAGGGGCCAAAAATGCTTTAGCCCTCAGGATCCAGTTTCTACGTGCAAACCCAGCCTGTGGAGCAGCCCCTTCTGCTCAGCTACAAGAGAGCCATGCGACACACCAGGCGCTCCTGTGAGGAGCCTTTTGTAAGCAGAGGTTCTCTGCAAGGTGACGTGCCTAGCCAAGACAGCGCTTCAGTCAGGCGTTGTCGACTTTGGAACTTTCAATCTCCCAGCAGTGCTTCGGGAAAAGTGTCCATCATTTTAGGCTGGTTGTAAAGTTACATTTCTGCTGGAGGTGAAGGGTCGTCAGCTTTGAGTTCGTAGAATCCATGTAACTCGCCGGGTACGATTCAGTGCAGCTAATAGCTAAGCCGGGAGTCTGACAGGCATTGCACGTGACACCGTGCCCCACTCTGGTACCAAGACTGCTTTCCAGAGTTGGAGGTCTGGCTCTCCGCCGGAGCAAGCCGTGTGTTGCCCTGCCCTCTGCATGCACAGAATGGAGGCCAGACACCCAACTGGCTGCATGTTACTCTGAAGCCGCAGTTGACACTTTGGCTACAACGTGTTCTTCCTTGACCTGGGTCCAGGCGTGAGAGAGCCTGCAGTCCTGAGAGGCCTACCAGTGTTAAGGCAGTACCTTCACTAAGGCTTCTCAGAAAGATCTGCACTGCAACACTTTTCATGGCACACGCGGACCTTCCTCTGGCGGCATGGGGGCAGGTTTCCTAACCACTAGCCAAGAAGGCTTTGGGATGAGCTCCTAGTGAGGAACTGCACACACACCCTGGTTCTTTCGAGAAAACTCACTCTTCCTCCATTGCCTCCTAGGGAACTCCTACGGTGATTACAACACAGGGAGCAGGACTTTGTTTCAGGCAGGTCTGAGCACGCAGCTCTCCGGACTGCCAACGGGACAGAGTTTGCTTTTCTCGTCCAGCCCCCTTTTCACGGTTGCCACACAGCTCATGTAGCTCAAGTCCCCGGGCAGCCACAAGAGACCCATGTCACATACTGTACCCATTCGCTGAAAGCACTTTGGAAAGCCAGTGTTCCTCCGGCAGTGAATTGCGCGAGCCAGTGTACGCCTTCGTTTCTCCTAGGTCATGGTACATCTTGCAACGGCCTAGCAGTCTTTGAAGGACGACGGCCTATTTCTCCCTCGAGAGGTGAAGTCCAGGTGCTGCTTCAGGGAGCAAGAGGTCAAGTATGGATTCCGAGAACTCGTGTAAGCACGGTGTGTTTCCGAAAGCAGCTCAGGGTTACAAAAGGAGGCCACCTTGCATCGCCCAGAAGCCCCGTTACAAACGCGTTCTTCAGGCATCCTCTAAGCTCTCCAAGTCGAGCTCTCCGATGGAGGAAAAACGTTGTTGCCCAGCCTCCTGCATACAAAACAGTAGAGTCCAAAGACCCTTGTGGCTGCGTGTTGCTCAGCAGGCTCAGATGCCACTTCTGCTCCACAGTGACCTTCCTCGGAATACGGTGCAGACGCTCGCATCGCATCCTCATCCTTACAGAGTCTTGAAAGGCACACCAGCATTTACAGCAGTTCAGTCGGGAAGGCCTCTTTGAAACTGCTGACTGCGACTGTGCTGGTGGAAAGAAACACTGCACCTTACCTTGAGTCTGGCGCTCGTCTGAATTGTGCCCTAGATCACGTCCTCTGCTGGATGTACTCCTAGCAAGCAAATGCCAGCATTCTGTTTCACTGGGCAAGGTCTCCGTTCCTCCCTGGGTATTCTCGCAGGGTTGAGAAGGTTGGCGACCGCAGGGCTTTTCATTAAGCACTCATCATGGAAAACACGGACCTTCCTTGCAACACGCGGGCAAGTTTCCTTCCCACTGGCCAAGAAGGCTTTGGGATGAGAACCTAGCAAGGAACTGCACGCACTCTGGTTCGTTCAAGAAAATTCACTCTGCCTCAGGTTGCCTCTCAGGGTACTCCAGGGGTGAATAGAAGACGGGCAACAGGACTGTTTCTCAGGCAGCTCTGAGGACGCAGCTCTCCGGTTGGTCACTGGGGCAAATTGTGCCCTTCCCGTCCCCCTCCACTTTCACGGTTGACACCTAGCTCATGTACCTGAAGTTCACAAGCAGGCCACATAGACACATGCCACACCCATGGGCCCTTCCATGACAACACTTTGGCTAGCAGGAGTCCTCCTGAGGTGAATGGCGTGAGCCGGTGAACGCCTTAGTGTCGCCTACCTCACCGTGGATCTTGCAAAGGCCTAACAGTCTTCAAAGGCTGAGAGCACATGTCTCCAGCTGGATCTGAAGTCGACGTGCTGCTTGCGAGGGGAAGACGTCAGCTATGAATTCCGAGAACCCTTGCCATGGCGGTGTTTGTTCCAGCGCAGCTCAGGTTTACCAGCTGGGGTCCCCTTGCATTGCACAGCAGACCAGGGAGAAAACTCTTCCTGAGGAGTCTTCTAAGCGGTGGCTATCTGGCTCTCCGACGGAAGAAACACATTGCTGCCTGGCCTTCGGCATACCAACAGTAGCGCCCAAAGACCATCATGAGGCATGAGGTTGCTCAGAAGGCACAGATGACACTTTCGGTACACAGTGATTTTCCTCGGAAAAGGGTGCAGTCGCGAGCGTCCTCAGATATGTAAAAGGCACACCAGCATTACAGCACTTCAGTGGTGAAAGCCTCGGGTCTACTTGTGACCACCAAGTTTGCTGATGGAAACACTGCCCCTTATGTTGAGTATGCCACTCAGCCGACCTTCTCCTTAGCTGAAGTAGTCTGCTGCATGACCTCCTGGCAAGGAGCGGCAGGCACACTGTTTCTTTCGAGAACACTCACTCTTCCTCCCGAGGAATTCCTGCAGGGTGCCCAAGATGGGCGCCCGCCCACCTCTGCCCCCGTGCTTTTCCTTCAGTTTTCTGGCCCCAAGCCTCCTGTTCCGAAGGGGCCAAAAATGCTTTAGCCCTCAGGATCCAGTTTCTACGTGCAAACCCAGCCTGTGGAGCAGCCCCTTCTGCTCAGCTACAAGAGAGCCATGCGACACACCAGGCGCTCCTGTGAGGAGCCTTTTGTAAGCAGAGGTTCTCTGCAAGGTGACGTGCCTAGCCAAGACAGCGCTTCAGTCAGGCGTTGTCGACTTTGGAACTTTCAATCTCCCAGCAGTGCTTCGGGAAAAGTGTCCATCATTTTAGGCTGGTTGTAAAGTTACATTTCTGCTGGAGGTGAAGGGTCGTCAGCTTTGAGTTCGTAGAATCCATGTAACTCGCCGGGTACGATTCAGTGCAGCTAATAGCTAAGCCGGGAGTCTGACAGGCATTGCACGTGACACCGTGCCCCACTCTGGTACCAAGACTGCTTTCCAGAGTTGGAGGTCTGGCTCTCCGCCGGAGCAAGCCGTGTGTTGCCCTGCCCTCTGCATGCACAGAATGGAGGCCAGACACCCAACTGGCTGCATGTTACTCTGAAGCCGCAGTTGACACTTTGGCTACAACGTGTTCTTCCTTGACCTGGGTCCAGGCGTGAGAGAGCCTGCAGTCCTGAGAGGCCTACCAGTGTTAAGGCAGTACCTTCACTAAGGCTTCTCAGAAAGATCTGCACTGCAACACTTTTCATGGCACACGCGGACCTTCCTCTGGCGGCATGGGGGCAGGTTTCCTAACCACTAGCCAAGAAGGCTTTGGGATGAGCTCCTAGTGAGGAACTGCACACACACCCTGGTTCTTTCGAGAAAACTCACTCTTCCTCCATTGCCTCCTAGGGAACTCCTACGGTGATTACAACACAGGGAGCAGGACTTTGTTTCAGGCAGGTCTGAGCACGCAGCTCTCCGGACTGCCAACGGGACAGAGTTTGCTTTTCTCGTCCAGCCCCCTTTTCACGGTTGCCACACAGCTCATGTAGCTCAAGTCCCCGGGCAGCCACAAGAGACCCATGTCACATACTGTACCCATTCGCTGAAAGCACTTTGGAAAGCCAGTGTTCCTCCGGCAGTGAATTGCGCGAGCCAGTGTACGCCTTCGTTTCTCCTAGGTCATGGTACATCTTGCAACGGCCTAGCAGTCTTTGAAGGACGACGGCCTATTTCTCCCTCGAGAGGTGAAGTCCAGGTGCTGCTTCAGGGAGCAAGAGGTCAAGTATGGATTCCGAGAACTCGTGTAAGCACGGTGTGTTTCCGAAAGCAGCTCAGGGTTACAAAAGGAGGCCACCTTGCATCGCCCAGAAGCCCCGTTACAAACGCGATCTTCAGGCATCCTCTAAGCTCTCCAAGTCGAGCTCTCCGATGGAGGAAAAACGTTGTTGCCCAGCCTCCTGCATACAAAACAGTAGAGTCCAAAGACCCTTGTGGCTGCGTGTTGCTCAGCAGGCTCAGATGCCACTTCTGCTCCACAGTGACCTTCCTCGGAATACGGTGCAGACGCTCGCATCGCATCCTCATCCTTACAGAGTCTTGAAAGGCACACCAGCATTTACAGCAGTTCAGTCGGGAAGGCCTCTTTGAAACTGCTGACTGCGACTGTGCTGGTGGAAAGAAACACTGCACCTTACCTTGAGTCTGGCGCTCGTCTGAATTGTGCCCTAGATCACGTCCTCTGCTGGATGTACTCCTAGCAAGCAAATGCCAGCATTCTGTTTCACTGGGCAAGGTCTCCGTTCCTCCCTGGGTATTCTCGCAGGGTTGAGAAGGTTGGCGACCGCAGGGCTTTTCATTAAGCACTCATCATGGAAAACACGGACCTTCCTTGCAACACGCGGGCAAGTTTCCTTCCCACTGGCCAAGAAGGCTTTGGGATGAGAACCTAGCAAGGAACTGCACGCACTCTGGTTCGTTCAAGAAAATTCACTCTGCCTCAGGTTGCCTCTCAGGGTACTCCAGGGGTGAATAGAAGACGGGCAACAGGACTGTTTCTCAGGCAGCTCTGAGGACGCAGCTCTCCGGTTGGTCACTGGGGCAAATTGTGCCCTTCCCGTCCCCCTCCACTTTCACGGTTGACACCTAGCTCATGTACCTGAAGTTCACAAGCAGGCCACATAGACACATGCCACACCCATGGGCCCTTCCATGACAACACTTTGGCTAGCAGGAGTCCTCCTGAGGTGAATGGCGTGAGCCGGTGAACGCCTTAGTGTCGCCTACCTCACCGTGGATCTTGCAAAGGCCTAACAGTCTTCAAAGGCTGAGAGCACATGTCTCCAGCTGGATCTGAAGTCGACGTGCTGCTTGCGAGGGGAAGACGTCAGCTATGAATTCCGAGAACCCTTGCCATGGCGGTGTTTGTTCCAGCGCAGCTCAGGTTTACCAGCTGGGGTCCCCTTGCATTGCACAGCAGACCAGGGAGAAAACTCTTCCTGAGGAGTCTTCTAAGCGGTGGCTATCTGGCTCTCCGACGGAAGAAACACATTGCTGCCTGGCCTTCGGCATACCAACAGTAGCGCCCAAAGACCATCATGAGGCATGAGGTTGCTCAGAAGGCACAGATGACACTTTCGGTACACAGTGATTTTCCTCGGAAAAGGGTGCAGTCGCGAGCGTCCTCAGATATGTAAAAGGCACACCAGCATTACAGCACTTCAGTGGTGAAAGCCTCGGGTCTACTTGTGACCACCAAGTTTGCTGATGGAAACACTGCCCCTTATGTTGAGTATGCCACTCAGCCGACCTTCTCCTTAGCTGAAGTAGTCTGCTGCATGACCTCCTGGCAAGGAGCGGCAGGCACACTGTTTCTTTCGAGAACACTCACTCTTCCTCCCGAGGAATTCCTGCAGGGTGCCCAAGATGGGCGCCCGCCCACCTCTGCCCCCGTGCTTTTCCTTCAGTTTTCTGGCCCCAAGCCTCCTGTTCCGAAGGGGCCAAAAATGCTTTAGCCCTCAGGATCCAGTTTCTACGTGCAAACCCAGCCTGTGGAGCAGCCCCTTCTGCTCAGCTACAAGAGAGCCATGCGACACACCAGGCGCTCCTGTGAGGAGCCTTTTGTAAGCAGAGGTTCTCTGCAAGGTGACGTGCCTAGCCAAGACAGCGCTTCAGTCAGGCGTTGTCGACTTTGGAACTTTCAATCTCCCAGCAGTGCTTCGGGAAAAGTGTCCATCATTTTAGGCTGGTTGTAAAGTTACATTTCTGCTGGAGGTGAAGGGTCGTCAGCTTTGAGTTCGTAGAATCCATGTAACTCGCCGGGTACGATTCAGTGCAGCTAATAGCTAAGCCGGGAGTCTGACAGGCATTGCACGTGACACCGTGCCCCACTCTGGTACCAAGACTGCTTTCCAGAGTTGGAGGTCTGGCTCTCCGCCGGAGCAAGCCGTGTGTTGCCCTGCCCTCTGCATGCACAGAATGGAGGCCAGACACCCAACTGGCTGCATGTTACTCTGAAGCCGCAGTTGACACTTTGGCTACAACGTGTTCTTCCTTGACCTGGGTCCAGGCGTGAGAGAGCCTGCAGTCCTGAGAGGCCTACCAGTGTTAAGGCAGTACCTTCACTAAGGCTTCTCAGAAAGATCTGCACTGCAACACTTTTCATGGCACACGCGGACCTTCCTCTGGCGGCATGGGGGCAGGTTTCCTAACCACTAGCCAAGAAGGCTTTGGGATGAGCTCCTAGTGAGGAACTGCACACACACCCTGGTTCTTTCGAGAAAACTCACTCTTCCTCCATTGCCTCCTAGGGAACTCCTACGGTGATTACAACACAGGGAGCAGGACTTTGTTTCAGGCAGGTCTGAGCACGCAGCTCTCCGGACTGCCAACGGGACAGAGTTTGCTTTTCTCGTCCAGCCCCCTTTTCACGGTTGCCACACAGCTCATGTAGCTCAAGTCCCCGGGCAGCCACAAGAGACCCATGTCACATACTGTACCCATTCGCTGAAAGCACTTTGGAAAGCCAGTGTTCCTCCGGCAGTGAATTGCGCGAGCCAGTGTACGCCTTCGTTTCTCCTAGGTCATGGTACATCTTGCAACGGCCTAGCAGTCTTTGAAGGACGACGGCCTATTTCTCCCTCGAGAGGTGAAGTCCAGGTGCTGCTTCAGGGAGCAAGAGGTCAAGTATGGATTCCGAGAACTCGTGTAAGCACGGTGTGTTTCCGAAAGCAGCTCAGGGTTACAAAAGGAGGCCACCTTGCATCGCCCAGAAGCCCCGTTACAAACGCGTTCTTCAGGCATCCTCTAAGCTCTCCAAGTCGAGCTCTCCGATGGAGGAAAAACGTTGTTGCCCAGCCTCCTGCATACAAAACAGTAGAGTCCAAAGACCCTTGTGGCTGCGTGTTGCTCAGCAGGCTCAGATGCCACTTCTGCTCCACAGTGACCTTCCTCGGAATACGGTGCAGACGCTCGCATCGCATCCTCATCCTTACAGAGTCTTGAAAGGCACACCAGCATTTACAGCAGTTCAGTCGGGAAGGCCTCTTTGAAACTGCTGACTGCGACTGTGCTGGTGGAAAGAAACACTGCACCTTACCTTGAGTCTGGCGCTCGTCTGAATTGTGCCCTAG
Source organism: Balaenoptera ricei (assembly GCF_028023285.1). Classification (NCBI taxonomy): domain Eukaryota; kingdom Metazoa; phylum Chordata; class Mammalia; order Artiodactyla; family Balaenopteridae; genus Balaenoptera; species Balaenoptera ricei. Next base: position 23,003 of record NW_026777497.1, read on the forward strand.
ATCACGTCCTCTGCTGGATGTACTCCTAGCAAGCAAATGCCAGCATTCTGTTTCACTGGGCAAGGTCTCCGTTCCTCCCTGGGTATTCTCGCAGGGTTGAGAAGGTTGGCGACCGCAGGGCTTTTCATTAAGCACTCATCATGGAAAACACGGACCTTCCTTGCAACACGCGGGCAAGTTTCCTTCCCACTGGCCAAGAAGGCTTTGGGATGAGAACCTAGCAAGGAACTGCACGCACTCTGGTTCGTTCAAGAAAATTCACTCTGCCTCAGGTTGCCTCTCAGGGTACTCCAGGGGTGAATAGAAGACGGGCAACAGGACTGTTTCTCAGGCAGCTCTGAGGACGCAGCTCTCCGGTTGGTCACTGGGGCAAATTGTGCCCTTCCCGTCCCCCTCCACTTTCACGGTTGACACCTAGCTCATGTACCTGAAGTTCACAAGCAGGCCACATAGACACATGCCACACCCATGGGCCCTTCCATGACAACACTTTGGCTAGCAGGAGTCCTCCTGAGGTGAATGGCGTGAGCCGGTGAACGCCTTAGTGTCGCCTACCTCACCGTGGATCTTGCAAAGGCCTAACAGTCTTCAAAGGCTGAGAGCACATGTCTCCAGCTGGATCTGAAGTCGACGTGCTGCTTGCGAGGGGAAGACGTCAGCTATGAATTCCGAGAACCCTTGCCATGGCGGTGTTTGTTCCAGCGCAGCTCAGGTTTACCAGCTGGGGTCCCCTTGCATTGCACAGCAGACCAGGGAGAAAACTCTTCCTGAGGAGTCTTCTAAGCGGTGGCTATCTGGCTCTCCGACGGAAGAAACACATTGCTGCCTGGCCTTCGGCATACCAACAGTAGCGCCCAAAGACCATCATGAGGCATGAGGTTGCTCAGAAGGCACAGATGACACTTTCGGTACACAGTGATTTTCCTCGGAAAAGGGTGCAGTCGCGAGCGTCCTCAGATATGTAAAAGGCACACCAGCATTACAGCACTTCAGTGGTGAAAGCCTCGGGTCTACTTGTGACCACCAAGTTTGCTGATGGAAACACTGCCCCTTATGTTGAGTATGCCACTCAGCCGACCTTCTCCTTAGCTGAAGTAGTCTGCTGCATGACCTCCTGGCAAGGAGCGGCAGGCACACTGTTTCTTTCGAGAACACTCACTCTTCCTCCCGAGGAATTCCTGCAGGGTGCCCAAGATGGGCGCCCGCCCACCTCTGCCCCCGTGCTTTTCCTTCAGTTTTCTGGCCCCAAGCCTCCTGTTCCGAAGGGGCCAAAAATGCTTTAGCCCTCAGGATCCAGTTTCTACGTGCAAACCCAGCCTGTGGAGCAGCCCCTTCTGCTCAGCTACAAGAGAGCCATGCGACACACCAGGCGCTCCTGTGAGGAGCCTTTTGTAAGCAGAGGTTCTCTGCAAGGTGACGTGCCTAGCCAAGACAGCGCTTCAGTCAGGCGTTGTCGACTTTGGAACTTTCAATCTCCCAGCAGTGCTTCGGGAAAAGTGTCCATCATTTTAGGCTGGTTGTAAAGTTACATTTCTGCTGGAGGTGAAGGGTCGTCAGCTTTGAGTTCGTAGAATCCATGTAACTCGCCGGGTACGATTCAGTGCAGCTAATAGCTAAGCCGGGAGTCTGACAGGCATTGCACGTGACACCGTGCCCCACTCTGGTACCAAGACTGCTTTCCAGAGTTGGAGGTCTGGCTCTCCGCCGGAGCAAGCCGTGTGTTGCCCTGCCCTCTGCATGCACAGAATGGAGGCCAGACACCCAACTGGCTGCATGTTACTCTGAAGCCGCAGTTGACACTTTGGCTACAACGTGTTCTTCCTTGACCTGGGTCCAGGCGTGAGAGAGCCTGCAGTCCTGAGAGGCCTACCAGTGTTAAGGCAGTACCTTCACTAAGGCTTCTCAGAAAGATCTGCACTGCAACACTTTTCATGGCACACGCGGACCTTCCTCTGGCGGCATGGGGGCAGGTTTCCTAACCACTAGCCAAGAAGGCTTTGGGATGAGCTCCTAGTGAGGAACTGCACACACACCCTGGTTCTTTCGAGAAAACTCACTCTTCCTCCATTGCCTCCTAGGGAACTCCTACGGTGATTACAACACAGGGAGCAGGACTTTGTTTCAGGCAGGTCTGAGCACGCAGCTCTCCGGACTGCCAACGGGACAGAGTTTGCTTTTCTCGTCCAGCCCCCTTTTCACGGTTGCCACACAGCTCATGTAGCTCAAGTCCCCGGGCAGCCACAAGAGACCCATGTCACATACTGTACCCATTCGCTGAAAGCACTTTGGAAAGCCAGTGTTCCTCCGGCAGTGAATTGCGCGAGCCAGTGTACGCCTTCGTTTCTCCTAGGTCATGGTACATCTTGCAACGGCCTAGCAGTCTTTGAAGGACGACGGCCTATTTCTCCCTCGAGAGGTGAAGTCCAGGTGCTGCTTCAGGGAGCAAGAGGTCAAGTATGGATTCCGAGAACTCGTGTAAGCACGGTGTGTTTCCGAAAGCAGCTCAGGGTTACAAAAGGAGGCCACCTTGCATCGCCCAGAAGCCCCGTTACAAACGCGTTCTTCAGGCATCCTCTAAGCTCTCCAAGTCGAGCTCTCCGATGGAGGAAAAACGTTGTTGCCCAGCCTCCTGCATACAAAACAGTAGAGTCCAAAGACCCTTGTGGCTGCGTGTTGCTCAGCAGGCTCAGATGCCACTTCTGCTCCACAGTGACCTTCCTCGGAATACGGTGCAGACGCTCGCATCGCATCCTCATCCTTACAGAGTCTTGAAAGGCACACCAGCATTTACAGCAGTTCAGTCGGGAAGGCCTCTTTGAAACTGCTGACTGCGACTGTGCTGGTGGAAAGAAACACTGCACCTTACCTTGAGTCTGGCGCTCGTCTGAATTGTGCCCTAGATCACGTCCTCTGCTGGATGTACTCCTAGCAAGCAAATGCCAGCATTCTGTTTCACTGGGCAAGGTCTCCGTTCCTCCCTGGGTATTCTCGCAGGGTTGAGAAGGTTGGCGACCGCAGGGCTTTTCATTAAGCACTCATCATGGAAAACACGGACCTTCCTTGCAACACGCGGGCAAGTTTCCTTCCCACTGGCCAAGAAGGCTTTGGGATGAGAACCTAGCAAGGAACTGCACGCACTCTGGTTCGTTCAAGAAAATTCACTCTGCCTCAGGTTGCCTCTCAGGGTACTCCAGGGGTGAATAGAAGACGGGCAACAGGACTGTTTCTCAGGCAGCTCTGAGGACGCAGCTCTCCGGTTGGTCACTGGGGCAAATTGTGCCCTTCCCGTCCCCCTCCACTTTCACGGTTGACACCTAGCTCATGTACCTGAAGTTCACAAGCAGGCCACATAGACACATGCCACACCCATGGGCCCTTCCATGACAACACTTTGGCTAGCAGGAGTCCTCCTGAGGTGAATGGCGTGAGCCGGTGAACGCCTTAGTGTCGCCTACCTCACCGTGGATCTTGCAAAGGCCTAACAGTCTTCAAAGGCTGAGAGCACATGTCTCCAGCTGGATCTGAAGTCGACGTGCTGCTTGCGAGGGGAAGACGTCAGCTATGAATTCCGAGAACCCTTGCCATGGCGGTGTTTGTTCCAGCGCAGCTCAGGTTTACCAGCTGGGGTCCCCTTGCATTGCACAGCAGACCAGGGAGAAAACTCTTCCTGAGGAGTCTTCTAAGCGGTGGCTATCTGGCTCTCCGACGGAAGAAACACATTGCTGCCTGGCCTTCGGCATACCAACAGTAGCGCCCAAAGACCATCATGAGGCATGAGGTTGCTCAGAAGGCACAGATGACACTTTCGGTACACAGTGATTTTCCTCGGAAAAGGGTGCAGTCGCGAGCGTCCTCAGATATGTAAAAGGCACACCAGCATTACAGCACTTCAGTGGTGAAAGCCTCGGGTCTACTTGTGACCACCAAGTTTGCTGATGGAAACACTGCCCCTTATGTTGAGTATGCCACTCAGCCGACCTTCTCCTTAGCTGAAGTAGTCTGCTGCATGACCTCCTGGCAAGGAGCGGCAGGCACACTGTTTCTTTCGAGAACACTCACTCTTCCTCCCGAGGAATTCCTGCAGGGTGCCCAAGATGGGCGCCCGCCCACCTCTGCCCCCGTGCTTTTCCTTCAGTTTTCTGGCCCCAAGCCTCCTGTTCCGAAGGGGCCAAAAATGCTTTAGCCCTCAGGATCCAGTTTCTACGTGCAAACCCAGCCTGTGGAGCAGCCCCTTCTGCTCAGCTACAAGAGAGCCATGCGACACACCAGGCGCTCCTGTGAGGAGCCTTTTGTAAGCAGAGGTTCTCTGCAAGGTGACGTGCCTAGCCAAGACAGCGCTTCAGTCAGGCGTTGTCGACTTTGGAACTTTCAATCTCCCAGCAGTGCTTCGGGAAAAGTGTCCATCATTTTAGGCTGGTTGTAAAGTTACATTTCTGCTGGAGGTGAAGGGTCGTCAGCTTTGAGTTCGTAGAATCCATGTAACTCGCCGGGTACGATTCAGTGCAGCTAATAGCTAAGCCGGGAGTCTGACAGGCATTGCACGTGACACCGTGCCCCACTCTGGTACCAAGACTGCTTTCCAGAGTTGGAGGTCTGGCTCTCCGCCGGAGCAAGCCGTGTGTTGCCCTGCCCTCTGCATGCACAGAATGGAGGCCAGACACCCAACTGGCTGCATGTTACTCTGAAGCCGCAGTTGACACTTTGGCTACAACGTGTTCTTCCTTGACCTGGGTCCAGGCGTGAGAGAGCCTGCAGTCCTGAGAGGCCTACCAGTGTTAAGGCAGTACCTTCACTAAGGCTTCTCAGAAAGATCTGCACTGCAACACTTTTCATGGCACACGCGGACCTTCCTCTGGCGGCATGGGGGCAGGTTTCCTAACCACTAGCCAAGAAGGCTTTGGGATGAGCTCCTAGTGAGGAACTGCACACACACCCTGGTTCTTTCGAGAAAACTCACTCTTCCTCCATTGCCTCCTAGGGAACTCCTACGGTGATTACAACACAGGGAGCAGGACTTTGTTTCAGGCAGGTCTGAGCACGCAGCTCTCCGGACTGCCAACGGGACAGAGTTTGCTTTTCTCGTCCAGCCCCCTTTTCACGGTTGCCACACAGCTCATGTAGCTCAAGTCCCCGGGCAGCCACAAGAGACCCATGTCACATACTGTACCCATTCGCTGAAAGCACTTTGGAAAGCCAGTGTTCCTCCGGCAGTGAATTGCGCGAGCCAGTGTACGCCTTCGTTTCTCCTAGGTCATGGTACATCTTGCAACGGCCTAGCAGTCTTTGAAGGACGACGGCCTATTTCTCCCTCGAGAGGTGAAGTCCAGGTGCTGCTTCAGGGAGCAAGAGGTCAAGTATGGATTCCGAGAACTCGTGTAAGCACGGTGTGTTTCCGAAAGCAGCTCAGGGTTACAAAAGGAGGCCACCTTGCATCGCCCAGAAGCCCCGTTACAAACGCGATCTTCAGGCATCCTCTAAGCTCTCCAAGTCGAGCTCTCCGATGGAGGAAAAACGTTGTTGCCCAGCCTCCTGCATACAAAACAGTAGAGTCCAAAGACCCTTGTGGCTGCGTGTTGCTCAGCAGGCTCAGATGCCACTTCTGCTCCACAGTGACCTTCCTCGGAATACGGTGCAGACGCTCGCATCGCATCCTCATCCTTACAGAGTCTTGAAAGGCACACCAGCATTTACAGCAGTTCAGTCGGGAAGGCCTCTTTGAAACTGCTGACTGCGACTGTGCTGGTGGAAAGAAACACTGCACCTTACCTTGAGTCTGGCGCTCGTCTGAATTGTGCCCTAGATCACGTCCTCTGCTGGATGTACTCCTAGCAAGCAAATGCCAGCATTCTGTTTCACTGGGCAAGGTCTCCGTTCCTCCCTGGGTATTCTCGCAGGGTTGAGAAGGTTGGCGACCGCAGGGCTTTTCATTAAGCACTCATCATGGAAAACACGGACCTTCCTTGCAACACGCGGGCAAGTTTCCTTCCCACTGGCCAAGAAGGCTTTGGGATGAGAACCTAGCAAGGAACTGCACGCACTCTGGTTCGTTCAAGAAAATTCACTCTGCCTCAGGTTGCCTCTCAGGGTACTCCAGGGGTGAATAGAAGACGGGCAACAGGACTGTTTCTCAGGCAGCTCTGAGGACGCAGCTCTCCGGTTGGTCACTGGGGCAAATTGTGCCCTTCCCGTCCCCCTCCACTTTCACGGTTGACACCTAGCTCATGTACCTGAAGTTCACAAGCAGGCCACATAGACACATGCCACACCCATGGGCCCTTCCATGACAACACTTTGGCTAGCAGGAGTCCTCCTGAGGTGAATGGCGTGAGCCGGTGAACGCCTTAGTGTCGCCTACCTCACCGTGGATCTTGCAAAGGCCTAACAGTCTTCAAAGGCTGAGAGCACATGTCTCCAGCTGGATCTGAAGTCGACGTGCTGCTTGCGAGGGGAAGACGTCAGCTATGAATTCCGAGAACCCTTGCCATGGCGGTGTTTGTTCCAGCGCAGCTCAGGTTTACCAGCTGGGGTCCCCTTGCATTGCACAGCAGACCAGGGAGAAAACTCTTCCTGAGGAGTCTTCTAAGCGGTGGCTATCTGGCTCTCCGACGGAAGAAACACATTGCTGCCTGGCCTTCGGCATACCAACAGTAGCGCCCAAAGACCATCATGAGGCATGAGGTTGCTCAGAAGGCACAGATGACACTTTCGGTACACAGTGATTTTCCTCGGAAAAGGGTGCAGTCGCGAGCGTCCTCAGATATGTAAAAGGCACACCAGCATTACAGCACTTCAGTGGTGAAAGCCTCGGGTCTACTTGTGACCACCAAGTTTGCTGATGGAAACACTGCCCCTTATGTTGAGTATGCCACTCAGCCGACCTTCTCCTTAGCTGAAGTAGTCTGCTGCATGACCTCCTGGCAAGGAGCGGCAGGCACACTGTTTCTTTCGAGAACACTCACTCTTCCTCCCGAGGAATTCCTGCAGGGTGCCCAAGATGGGCGCCCGCCCACCTCTGCCCCCGTGCTTTTCCTTCAGTTTTCTGGCCCCAAGCCTCCTGTTCCGAAGGGGCCAAAAATGCTTTAGCCCTCAGGATCCAGTTTCTACGTGCAAACCCAGCCTGTGGAGCAGCCCCTTCTGCTCAGCTACAAGAGAGCCATGCGACACACCAGGCGCTCCTGTGAGGAGCCTTTTGTAAGCAGAGGTTCTCTGCAAGGTGACGTGCCTAGCCAAGACAGCGCTTCAGTCAGGCGTTGTCGACTTTGGAACTTTCAATCTCCCAGCAGTGCTTCGGGAAAAGTGTCCATCATTTTAGGCTGGTTGTAAAGTTACATTTCTGCTGGAGGTGAAGGGTCGTCAGCTTTGAGTTCGTAGAATCCATGTAACTCGCCGGGTACGATTCAGTGCAGCTAATAGCTAAGCCGGGAGTCTGACAGGCATTGCACGTGACACCGTGCCCCACTCTGGTACCAAGACTGCTTTCCAGAGTTGGAGGTCTGGCTCTCCGCCGGAGCAAGCCGTGTGTTGCCCTGCCCTCTGCATGCACAGAATGGAGGCCAGACACCCAACTGGCTGCATGTTACTCTGAAGCCGCAGTTGACACTTTGGCTACAACGTGTTCTTCCTTGACCTGGGTCCAGGCGTGAGAGAGCCTGCAGTCCTGAGAGGCCTACCAGTGTTAAGGCAGTACCTTCACTAAGGCTTCTCAGAAAGATCTGCACTGCAACACTTTTCATGGCACACGCGGACCTTCCTCTGGCGGCATGGGGGCAGGTTTCCTAACCACTAGCCAAGAAGGCTTTGGGATGAGCTCCTAGTGAGGAACTGCACACACACCCTGGTTCTTTCGAGAAAACTCACTCTTCCTCCATTGCCTCCTAGGGAACTCCTACGGTGATTACAACACAGGGAGCAGGACTTTGTTTCAGGCAGGTCTGAGCACGCAGCTCTCCGGACTGCCAACGGGACAGAGTTTGCTTTTCTCGTCCAGCCCCCTTTTCACGGTTGCCACACAGCTCATGTAGCTCAAGTCCCCGGGCAGCCACAAGAGACCCATGTCACATACTGTACCCATTCGCTGAAAGCACTTTGGAAAGCCAGTGTTCCTCCGGCAGTGAATTGCGCGAGCCAGTGTACGCCTTCGTTTCTCCTAGGTCATGGTACATCTTGCAACGGCCTAGCAGTCTTTGAAGGACGACGGCCTATTTCTCCCTCGAGAGGTGAAGTCCAGGTGCTGCTTCAGGGAGCAAGAGGTCAAGTATGGATTCCGAGAACTCGTGTAAGCACGGTGTGTTTCCGAAAGCAGCTCAGGGTTACAAAAGGAGGCCACCTTGCATCGCCCAGAAGCCCCGTTACAAACGCGTTCTTCAGGCATCCTCTAAGCTCTCCAAGTCGAGCTCTCCGATGGAGGAAAAACGTTGTTGCCCAGCCTCCTGCATACAAAACAGTAGAGTCCAAAGACCCTTGTGGCTGCGTGTTGCTCAGCAGGCTCAGATGCCACTTCTGCTCCACAGTGACCTTCCTCGGAATACGGTGCAGACGCTCGCATCGCATCCTCATCCTTACAGAGTCTTGAAAGGCACACCAGCATTTACAGCAGTTCAGTCGGGAAGGCCTCTTTGAAACTGCTGACTGCGACTGTGCTGGTGGAAAGAAACACTGCACCTTACCTTGAGTCTGGCGCTCGTCTGAATTGTGCCCTAGATCACGTCCTCTGCTGGATGTACTCCTAGCAAGCAAATGCCAGCATTCTGTTTCACTGGGCAAGGTCTCCGTTCCTCCCTGGGTATTCTCGCAGGGTTGAGAAGGTTGGCGACCGCAGGGCTTTTCATTAAGCACTCATCATGGAAAACACGGACCTTCCTTGCAACACGCGGGCAAGTTTCCTTCCCACTGGCCAAGAAGGCTTTGGGATGAGAACCTAGCAAGGAACTGCACGCACTCTGGTTCGTTCAAGAAAATTCACTCTGCCTCAGGTTGCCTCTCAGGGTACTCCAGGGGTGAATAGAAGACGGGCAACAGGACTGTTTCTCAGGCAGCTCTGAGGACGCAGCTCTCCGGTTGGTCACTGGGGCAAATTGTGCCCTTCCCGTCCCCCTCCACTTTCACGGTTGACACCTAGCTCATGTACCTGAAGTTCACAAGCAGGCCACATAGACACATGCCACACCCATGGGCCCTTCCATGACAACACTTTGGCTAGCAGGAGTCCTCCTGAGGTGAATGGCGTGAGCCGGTGAACGCCTTAGTGTCGCCTACCTCACCGTGGATCTTGCAAAGGCCTAACAGTCTTCAAAGGCTGAGAGCACATGTCTCCAGCTGGATCTGAAGTCGACGTGCTGCTTGCGAGGGGAAGACGTCAGCTATGAATTCCGAGAACCCTTGCCATGGCGGTGTTTGTTCCAGCGCAGCTCAGGTTTACCAGCTGGGGTCCCCTTGCATTGCACAGCAGACCAGGGAGAAAACTCTTCCTGAGGAGTCTTCTAAGCGGTGGCTATCTGGCTCTCCGACGGAAGAAACACATTGCTGCCTGGCCTTCGGCATACCAACAGTAGCGCCCAAAGACCATCATGAGGCATGAGGTTGCTCAGAAGGCACAGATGACACTTTCGGTACACAGTGATTTTCCTCGGAAAAGGGTGCAGTCGCGAGCGTCCTCAGATATGTAAAAGGCACACCAGCATTACAGCACTTCAGTGGTGAAAGCCTCGGGTCTACTTGTGACCACCAAGTTTGCTGATGGAAACACTGCCCCTTATGTTGAGTATGCCACTCAGCCGACCTTCTCCTTAGCTGAAGTAGTCTGCTGCATGACCTCCTGGCAAGGAGCGGCAGGCACACTGTTTCTTTCGAGAACACTCACTCTTCCTCCCGAGGAATTCCTGCAGGGTGCCCAAGATGGGCGCCCGCCCACCTCTGCCCCCGTGCTTTTCCTTCAGTTTTCTGGCCCCAAGCCTCCTGTTCCGAAGGGGCCAAAAATGCTTTAGCCCTCAGGATCCAGTTTCTACGTGCAAACCCAGCCTGTGGAGCAGCCCCTTCTGCTCAGCTACAAGAGAGCCATGCGACACACCAGGCGCTCCTGTGAGGAGCCTTTTGTAAGCAGAGGTTCTCTGCAAGGTGACGTGCCTAGCCAAGACAGCGCTTCAGTCAGGCGTTGTCGACTTTGGAACTTTCAATCTCCCAGCAGTGCTTCGGGAAAAGTGTCCATCATTTTAGGCTGGTTGTAAAGTTACATTTCTGCTGGAGGTGAAGGGTCGTCAGCTTTGAGTTCGTAGAATCCATGTAACTCGCCGGGTACGATTCAGTGCAGCTAATAGCTAAGCCGGGAGTCTGACAGGCATTGCACGTGACACCGTGCCCCACTCTGGTACCAAGACTGCTTTCCAGAGTTGGAGGTCTGGCTCTCCGCCGGAGCAAGCCGTGTGTTGCCCTGCCCTCTGCATGCACAGAATGGAGGCCAGACACCCAACTGGCTGCATGTTACTCTGAAGCCGCAGTTGACACTTTGGCTACAACGTGTTCTTCCTTGACCTGGGTCCAGGCGTGAGAGAGCCTGCAGTCCTGAGAGGCCTACCAGTGTTAAGGCAGTACCTTCACTAAGGCTTCTCAGAAAGATCTGCACTGCAACACTTTTCATGGCACACGCGGACCTTCCTCTGGCGGCATGGGGGCAGGTTTCCTAACCACTAGCCAAGAAGGCTTTGGGATGAGCTCCTAGTGAGGAACTGCACACACACCCTGGTTCTTTCGAGAAAACTCACTCTTCCTCCATTGCCTCCTAGGGAACTCCTACGGTGATTACAACACAGGGAGCAGGACTTTGTTTCAGGCAGGTCTGAGCACGCAGCTCTCCGGACTGCCAACGGGACAGAGTTTGCTTTTCTCGTCCAGCCCCCTTTTCACGGTTGCCACACAGCTCATGTAGCTCAAGTCCCCGGGCAGCCACAAGAGACCCATGTCACATACTGTACCCATTCGCTGAAAGCACTTTGGAAAGCCAGTGTTCCTCCGGCAGTGAATTGCGCGAGCCAGTGTACGCCTTCGTTTCTCCTAGGTCATGGTACATCTTGCAACGGCCTAGCAGTCTTTGAAGGACGACGGCCTATTTCTCCCTCGAGAGGTGAAGTCCAGGTGCTGCTTCAGGGAGCAAGAGGTCAAGTATGGATTCCGAGAACTCGTGTAAGCACGGTGTGTTTCCGAAAGCAGCTCAGGGTTACAAAAGGAGGCCACCTTGCATCGCCCAGAAGCCCCGTTACAAACGCGTTCTTCAGGCATCCTCTAAGCTCTCCAAGTCGAGCTCTCCGATGGAGGAAAAACGTTGTTGCCCAGCCTCCTGCATACAAAACAGTAGAGTCCAAAGACCCTTGTGGCTGCGTGTTGCTCAGCAGGCTCAGATGCCACTTCTGCTCCACAGTGACCTTCCTCGGAATACGGTGCAGACGCTCGCATCGCATCCTCATCCTTACAGAGTCTTGAAAGGCACACCAGCATTTACAGCAGTTCAGTCGGGAAGGCCTCTTTGAAACTGCTGACTGCGACTGTGCTGGTGGAAAGAAACACTGCACCTTACCTTGAGTCTGGCGCTCGTCTGAATTGTGCCCTAGATCACGTCCTCTGCTGGATGTACTCCTAGCAAGCAAATGCCAGCATTCTGTTTCACTGGGCAAGGTCTCCGTTCCTCCCTGGGTATTCTCGCAGGGTTGAGAAGGTTGGCGACCGCAGGGCTTTTCATTAAGCACTCATCATGGAAAACACGGACCTTCCTTGCAACACGCGGGCAAGTTTCCTTCCCACTGGCCAAGAAGGCTTTGGGATGAGAACCTAGCAAGGAACTGCACGCACTCTGGTTCGTTCAAGAAAATTCACTCTGCCTCAGGTTGCCTCTCAGGGTACTCCAGGGGTGAATAGAAGACGGGCAACAGGACTGTTTCTCAGGCAGCTCTGAGGACGCAGCTCTCCGGTTGGTCACTGGGGCAAATTGTGCCCTTCCCGTCCCCCTCCACTTTCACGGTTGACACCTAGCTCATGTACCTGAAGTTCACAAGCAGGCCACATAGACACATGCCACACCCATGGGCCCTTCCATGACAACACTTTGGCTAGCAGGAGTCCTCCTGAGGTGAATGGCGTGAGCCGGTGAACGCCTTAGTGTCGCCTACCTCACCGTGGATCTTGCAAAGGCCTAACAGTCTTCAAAGGCTGAGAGCACATGTCTCCAGCTGGATCTGAAGTCGACGTGCTGCTTGCGAGGGGAAGACGTCAGCTATGAATTCCGAGAACCCTTGCCATGGCGGTGTTTGTTCCAGCGCAGCTCAGGTTTACCAGCTGGGGTCCCCTTGCATTGCACAGCAGACCAGGGAGAAAACTCTTCCTGAGGAGTCTTCTAAGCGGTGGCTATCTGGCTCTCCGACGGAAGAAACACATTGCTGCCTGGCCTTCGGCATACCAACAGTAGCGCCCAAAGACCATCATGAGGCATGAGGTTGCTCAGAAGGCACAGATGACACTTTCGGTACACAGTGATTTTCCTCGGAAAAGGGTGCAGTCGCGAGCGTCCTCAGATATGTAAAAGGCACACCAGCATTACAGCACTTCAGTGGTGAAAGCCTCGGGTCTACTTGTGACCACCAAGTTTGCTGATGGAAACACTGCCCCTTATGTTGAGTATGCCACTCAGCCGACCTTCTCCTTAGCTGAAGTAGTCTGCTGCATGACCTCCTGGCAAGGAGCGGCAGGCACACTGTTTCTTTCGAGAACACTCACTCTTCCTCCCGAGGAATTCCTGCAGGGTGCCCAAGATGGGCGCCCGCCCACCTCTGCCCCCGTGCTTTTCCTTCAGTTTTCTGGCCCCAAGCCTCCTGTTCCGAAGGGGCCAAAAATGCTTTAGCCCTCAGGATCCAGTTTCTACGTGCAAACCCAGCCTGTGGAGCAGCCCCTTCTGCTCAGCTACAAGAGAGCCATGCGACACACCAGGCGCTCCTGTGAGGAGCCTTTTGTAAGCAGAGGTTCTCTGCAAGGTGACGTGCCTAGCCAAGACAGCGCTTCAGTCAGGCGTTGTCGACTTTGGAACTTTCAATCTCCCAGCAGTGCTTCGGGAAAAGTGTCCATCATTTTAGGCTGGTTGTAAAGTTACATTTCTGCTGGAGGTGAAGGGTCGTCAGCTTTGAGTTCGTAGAATCCATGTAACTCGCCGGGTACGATTCAGTGCAGCTAATAGCTAAGCCGGGAGTCTGACAGGCATTGCACGTGACACCGTGCCCCACTCTGGTACCAAGACTGCTTTCCAGAGTTGGAGGTCTGGCTCTCCGCCGGAGCAAGCCGTGTGTTGCCCTGCCCTCTGCATGCACAGAATGGAGGCCAGACACCCAACTGGCTGCATGTTACTCTGAAGCCGCAGTTGACACTTTGGCTACAACGTGTTCTTCCTTGACCTGGGTCCAGGCGTGAGAGAGCCTGCAGTCCTGAGAGGCCTACCAGTGTTAAGGCAGTACCTTCACTAAGGCTTCTCAGAAAGATCTGCACTGCAACACTTTTCATGGCACACGCGGACCTTCCTCTGGCGGCATGGGGGCAGGTTTCCTAACCACTAGCCAAGAAGGCTTTGGGATGAGCTCCTAGTGAGGAACTGCACACACACCCTGGTTCTTTCGAGAAAACTCACTCTTCCTCCATTGCCTCCTAGGGAACTCCTACGGTGATTACAACACAGGGAGCAGGACTTTGTTTCAGGCAGGTCTGAGCACGCAGCTCTCCGGACTGCCAACGGGACAGAGTTTGCTTTTCTCGTCCAGCCCCCTTTTCACGGTTGCCACACAGCTCATGTAGCTCAAGTCCCCGGGCAGCCACAAGAGACCCATGTCACATACTGTACCCATTCGCTGAAAGCACTTTGGAAAGCCAGTGTTCCTCCGGCAGTGAATTGCGCGAGCCAGTGTACGCCTTCGTTTCTCCTAGGTCATGGTACATCTTGCAACGGCCTAGCAGTCTTTGAAGGACGACGGCCTATTTCTCCCTCGAGAGGTGAAGTCCAGGTGCTGCTTCAGGGAGCAAGAGGTCAAGTATGGATTCCGAGAACTCGTGTAAGCACGGTGTGTTTCCGAAAGCAGCTCAGGGTTACAAAAGGAGGCCACCTTGCATCGCCCAGAAGCCCCGTTACAAACGCGTTCTTCAGGCATCCTCTAAGCTCTCCAAGTCGAGCTCTCCGATGGAGGAAAAACGTTGTTGCCCAGCCTCCTGCATACAAAACAGTAGAGTCCAAAGACCCTTGTGGCTGCGTGTTGCTCAGCAGGCTCAGATGCCACTTCTGCTCCACAGTGACCTTCCTCGGAATACGGTGCAGACGCTCGCATCGCATCCTCATCCTTACAGAGTCTTGAAAGGCACACCAGCATTTACAGCAGTTCAGTCGGGAAGGCCTCTTTGAAACTGCTGACTGCGACTGTGCTGGTGGAAAGAAACACTGCACCTTACCTTGAGTCTGGCGCTCGTCTGAATTGTGCCCTAGATCACGTCCTCTGCTGGATGTACTCCTAGCAAGCAAATGCCAGCATTCTGTTTCACTGGGCAAGGTCTCCGTTCCTCCCTGGGTATTCTCGCAGGGTTGAGAAGGTTGGCGACCGCAGGGCTTTTCATTAAGCACTCATCATGGAAAACACGGACCTTCCTTGCAACACGCGGGCAAGTTTCCTTCCCACTGGCCAAGAAGGCTTTGGGATGAGAACCTAGCAAGGAACTGCACGCACTCTGGTTCGTTCAAGAAAATTCACTCTGCCTCAGGTTGCCTCTCAGGGTACTCCAGGGGTGAATAGAAGACGGGCAACAGGACTGTTTCTCAGGCAGCTCTGAGGACGCAGCTCTCCGGTTGGTCACTGGGGCAAATTGTGCCCTTCCCGTCCCCCTCCACTTTCACGGTTGACACCTAGCTCATGTACCTGAAGTTCACAAGCAGGCCACATAGACACATGCCACACCCATGGGCCCTTCCATGACAACACTTTGGCTAGCAGGAGTCCTCCTGAGGTGAATGGCGTGAGCCGGTGAACGCCTTAGTGTCGCCTACCTCACCGTGGATCTTGCAAAGGCCTAACAGTCTTCAAAGGCTGAGAGCACATGTCTCCAGCTGGATCTGAAGTCGACGTGCTGCTTGCGAGGGGAAGACGTCAGCTATGAATTCCGAGAACCCTTGCCATGGCGGTGTTTGTTCCAGCGCAGCTCAGGTTTACCAGCTGGGGTCCCCTTGCATTGCACAGCAGACCAGGGAGAAAACTCTTCCTGAGGAGTCTTCTAAGCGGTGGCTATCTGGCTCTCCGACGGAAGAAACACATTGCTGCCTGGCCTTCGGCATACCAACAGTAGCGCCCAAAGACCATCATGAGGCATGAGGTTGCTCAGAAGGCACAGATGACACTTTCGGTACACAGTGATTTTCCTCGGAAAAGGGTGCAGTCGCGAGCGTCCTCAGATATGTAAAAGGCACACCAGCATTACAGCACTTCAGTGGTGAAAGCCTCGGGTCTACTTGTGACCACCAAGTTTGCTGATGGAAACACTGCCCCTTATGTTGAGTATGCCACTCAGCCGACCTTCTCCTTAGCTGAAGTAGTCTGCTGCATGACCTCCTGGCAAGGAGCGGCAGGCACACTGTTTCTTTCGAGAACACTCACTCTTCCTCCCGAGGAATTCCTGCAGGGTGCCCAAGATGGGCGCCCGCCCACCTCTGCCCCCGTGCTTTTCCTTCAGTTTTCTGGCCCCAAGCCTCCTGTTCCGAAGGGGCCAAAAATGCTTTAGCCCTCAGGATCCAGTTTCTACGTGCAAACCCAGCCTGTGGAGCAGCCCCTTCTGCTCAGCTACAAGAGAGCCATGCGACACACCAGGCGCTCCTGTGAGGAGCCTTTTGTAAGCAGAGGTTCTCTGCAAGGTGACGTGCCTAGCCAAGACAGCGCTTCAGTCAGGCGTTGTCGACTTTGGAACTTTCAATCTCCCAGCAGTGCTTCGGGAAAAGTGTCCATCATTTTAGGCTGGTTGTAAAGTTACATTTCTGCTGGAGGTGAAGGGTCGTCAGCTTTGAGTTCGTAGAATCCATGTAACTCGCCGGGTACGATTCAGTGCAGCTAATAGCTAAGCCGGGAGTCTGACAGGCATTGCACGTGACACCGTGCCCCACTCTGGTACCAAGACTGCTTTCCAGAGTTGGAGGTCTGGCTCTCCGCCGGAGCAAGCCGTGTGTTGCCCTGCCCTCTGCATGCACAGAATGGAGGCCAGACACCCAACTGGCTGCATGTTACTCTGAAGCCGCAGTTGACACTTTGGCTACAACGTGTTCTTCCTTGACCTGGGTCCAGGCGTGAGAGAGCCTGCAGTCCTGAGAGGCCTACCAGTGTTAAGGCAGTACCTTCACTAAGGCTTCTCAGAAAGATCTGCACTGCAACACTTTTCATGGCACACGCGGACCTTCCTCTGGCGGCATGGGGGCAGGTTTCCTAACCACTAGCCAAGAAGGCTTTGGGATGAGCTCCTAGTGAGGAACTGCACACACACCCTGGTTCTTTCGAGAAAACTCACTCTTCCTCCATTGCCTCCTAGGGAACTCCTACGGTGATTACAACACAGGGAGCAGGACTTTGTTTCAGGCAGGTCTGAGCACGCAGCTCTCCGGACTGCCAACGGGACAGAGTTTGCTTTTCTCGTCCAGCCCCCTTTTCACGGTTGCCACACAGCTCATGTAGCTCAAGTCCCCGGGCAGCCACAAGAGACCCATGTCACATACTGTACCCATTCGCTGAAAGCACTTTGGAAAGCCAGTGTTCCTCCGGCAGTGAATTGCGCGAGCCAGTGTACGCCTTCGTTTCTCCTAGGTCATGGTACATCTTGCAACGGCCTAGCAGTCTTTGAAGGACGACGGCCTATTTCTCCCTCGAGAGGTGAAGTCCAGGTGCTGCTTCAGGGAGCAAGAGGTCAAGTATGGATTCCGAGAACTCGTGTAAGCACGGTGTGTTTCCGAAAGCAGCTCAGGGTTACAAAAGGAGGCCACCTTGCATCGCCCAGAAGCCCCGTTACAAACGCGTTCTTCAGGCATCCTCTAAGCTCTCCAAGTCGAGCTCTCCGATGGAGGAAAAACGTTGTTGCCCAGCCTCCTGCATACAAAACAGTAGAGTCCAAAGACCCTTGTGGCTGCGTGTTGCTCAGCAGGCTCAGATGCCACTTCTGCTCCACAGTGACCTTCCTCGGAATACGGTGCAGACGCTCGCATCGCATCCTCATCCTTACAGAGTCTTGAAAGGCACACCAGCATTTACAGCAGTTCAGTCGGGAAGGCCTCTTTGAAACTGCTGACTGCGACTGTGCTGGTGGAAAGAAACACTGCACCTTACCTTGAGTCTGGCGCTCGTCTGAATTGTGCCCTAGATCACGTCCTCTGCTGGATGTACTCCTAGCAAGCAAATGCCAGCATTCTGTTTCACTGGGCAAGGTCTCCGTTCCTCCCTGGGTATTCTCGCAGGGTTGAGAAGGTTGGCGACCGCAGGGCTTTTCATTAAGCACTCATCATGGAAAACACGGACCTTCCTTGCAACACGCGGGCAAGTTTCCTTCCCACTGGCCAAGAAGGCTTTGGGATGAGAACCTAGCAAGGAACTGCACGCACTCTGGTTCGTTCAAGAAAATTCACTCTGCCTCAGGTTGCCTCTCAGGGTACTCCAGGGGTGAATAGAAGACGGGCAACAGGACTGTTTCTCAGGCAGCTCTGAGGACGCAGCTCTCCGGTTGGTCACTGGGGCAAATTGTGCCCTTCCCGTCCCCCTCCACTTTCACGGTTGACACCTAGCTCATGTACCTGAAGTTCACAAGCAGGCCACATAGACACATGCCACACCCATGGGCCCTTCCATGACAACACTTTGGCTAGCAGGAGTCCTCCTGAGGTGAATGGCGTGAGCCGGTGAACGCCTTAGTGTCGCCTACCTCACCGTGGATCTTGCAAAGGCCTAACAGTCTTCAAAGGCTGAGAGCACATGTCTCCAGCTGGATCTGAAGTCGACGTGCTGCTTGCGAGGGGAAGACGTCAGCTATGAATTCCGAGAACCCTTGCCATGGCGGTGTTTGTTCCAGCGCAGCTCAGGTTTACCAGCTGGGGTCCCCTTGCATTGCACAGCAGACCAGGGAGAAAACTCTTCCTGAGGAGTCTTCTAAGCGGTGGCTATCTGGCTCTCCGACGGAAGAAACACATTGCTGCCTGGCCTTCGGCATACCAACAGTAGCGCCCAAAGACCATCATGAGGCATGAGGTTGCTCAGAAGGCACAGATGACACTTTCGGTACACAGTGATTTTCCTCGGAAAAGGGTGCAGTCGCGAGCGTCCTCAGATATGTAAAAGGCACACCAGCATTACAGCACTTCAGTGGTGAAAGCCTCGGGTCTACTTGTGACCACCAAGTTTGCTGATGGAAACACTGCCCCTTATGTTGAGTATGCCACTCAGCCGACCTTCTCCTTAGCTGAAGTAGTCTGCTGCATGACCTCCTGGCAAGGAGCGGCAGGCACACTGTTTCTTTCGAGAACACTCACTCTTCCTCCCGAGGAATTCCTGCAGGGTGCCCAAGATGGGCGCCCGCCCACCTCTGCCCCCGTGCTTTTCCTTCAGTTTTCTGGCCCCAAGCCTCCTGTTCCGAAGGGGCCAAAAATGCTTTAGCCCTCAGGATCCAGTTTCTACGTGCAAACCCAGCCTGTGGAGCAGCCCCTTCTGCTCAGCTACAAGAGAGCCATGCGACACACCAGGCGCTCCTGTGAGGAGCCTTTTGTAAGCAGAGGTTCTCTGCAAGGTGACGTGCCTAGCCAAGACAGCGCTTCAGTCAGGCGTTGTCGACTTTGGAACTTTCAATCTCCCAGCAGTGCTTCGGGAAAAGTGTCCATCATTTTAGGCTGGTTGTAAAGTTACATTTCTGCTGGAGGTGAAGGGTCGTCAGCTTTGAGTTCGTAGAATCCATGTAACTCGCCGGGTACGATTCAGTGCAGCTAATAGCTAAGCCGGGAGTCTGACAGGCATTGCACGTGACACCGTGCCCCACTCTGGTACCAAGACTGCTTTCCAGAGTTGGAGGTCTGGCTCTCCGCCGGAGCAAGCCGTGTGTTGCCCTGCCCTCTGCATGCACAGAATGGAGGCCAGACACCCAACTGGCTGCATGTTACTCTGAAGCCGCAGTTGACACTTTGGCTACAACGTGTTCTTCCTTGACCTGGGTCCAGGCGTGAGAGAGCCTGCAGTCCTGAGAGGCCTACCAGTGTTAAGGCAGTACCTTCACTAAGGCTTCTCAGAAAGATCTGCACTGCAACACTTTTCATGGCACACGCGGACCTTCCTCTGGCGGCATGGGGGCAGGTTTCCTAACCACTAGCCAAGAAGGCTTTGGGATGAGCTCCTAGTGAGGAACTGCACACACACCCTGGTTCTTTCGAGAAAACTCACTCTTCCTCCATTGCCTCCTAGGGAACTCCTACGGTGATTACAACACAGGGAGCAGGACTTTGTTTCAGGCAGGTCTGAGCACGCAGCTCTCCGGACTGCCAACGGGACAGAGTTTGCTTTTCTCGTCCAGCCCCCTTTTCACGGTTGCCACACAGCTCATGTAGCTCAAGTCCCCGGGCAGCCACAAGAGACCCATGTCACATACTGTACCCATTCGCTGAAAGCACTTTGGAAAGCCAGTGTTCCTCCGGCAGTGAATTGCGCGAGCCAGTGTACGCCTTCGTTTCTCCTAGGTCATGGTACATCTTGCAACGGCCTAGCAGTCTTTGAAGGACGACGGCCTATTTCTCCCTCGAGAGGTGAAGTCCAGGTGCTGCTTCAGGGAGCAAGAGGTCAAGTATGGATTCCGAGAACTCGTGTAAGCACGGTGTGTTTCCGAAAGCAGCTCAGGGTTACAAAAGGAGGCCACCTTGCATCGCCCAGAAGCCCCGTTACAAACGCGTTCTTCAGGCATCCTCTAAGCTCTCCAAGTCGAGCTCTCCGATGGAGGAAAAACGTTGTTGCCCAGCCTCCTGCATACAAAACAGTAGAGTCCAAAGACCCTTGTGGCTGCGTGTTGCTCAGCAGGCTCAGATGCCACTTCTGCTCCACAGTGACCTTCCTCGGAATACGGTGCAGACGCTCGCATCGCATCCTCATCCTTACAGAGTCTTGAAAGGCACACCAGCATTTACAGCAGTTCAGTCGGGAAGGCCTCTTTGAAACTGCTGACTGCGACTGTGCTGGTGGAAAGAAACACTGCACCTTACCTTGAGTCTGGCGCTCGTCTGAATTGTGCCCTAGATCACGTCCTCTGCTGGATGTACTCCTAGCAAGCAAATGCCAGCATTCTGTTTCACTGGGCAAGGTCTCCGTTCCTCCCTGGGTATTCTCGCAGGGTTGAGAAGGTTGGCGACCGCAGGGCTTTTCATTAAGCACTCATCATGGAAAACACGGACCTTCCTTGCAACACGCGGGCAAGTTTCCTTCCCACTGGCCAAGAAGGCTTTGGGATGAGAACCTAGCAAGGAACTGCACGCACTCTGGTTCGTTCAAGAAAATTCACTCTGCCTCAGGTTGCCTCTCAGGGTACTCCAGGGGTGAATAGAAGACGGGCAACAGGACTGTTTCTCAGGCAGCTCTGAGGACGCAGCTCTCCGGTTGGTCACTGGGGCAAATTGTGCCCTTCCCGTCCCCCTCCACTTTCACGGTTGACACCTAGCTCATGTACCTGAAGTTCACAAGCAGGCCACATAGACACATGCCACACCCATGGGCCCTTCCATGACAACACTTTGGCTAGCAGGAGTCCTCCTGAGGTGAATGGCGTGAGCCGGTGAACGCCTTAGTGTCGCCTACCTCACCGTGGATCTTGCAAAGGCCTAACAGTCTTCAAAGGCTGAGAGCACATGTCTCCAGCTGGATCTGAAGTCGACGTGCTGCTTGCGAGGGGAAGACGTCAGCTATGAATTCCGAGAACCCTTGCCATGGCGGTGTTTGTTCCAGCGCAGCTCAGGTTTACCAGCTGGGGTCCCCTTGCATTGCACAGCAGACCAGGGAGAAAACTCTTCCTGAGGAGTCTTCTAAGCGGTGGCTATCTGGCTCTCCGACGGAAGAAACACATTGCTGCCTGGCCTTCGGCATACCAACAGTAGCGCCCAAAGACCATCATGAGGCATGAGGTTGCTCAGAAGGCACAGATGACACTTTCGGTACACAGTGATTTTCCTCGGAAAAGGGTGCAGTCGCGAGCGTCCTCAGATATGTAAAAGGCACACCAGCATTACAGCACTTCAGTGGTGAAAGCCTCGGGTCTACTTGTGACCACCAAGTTTGCTGATGGAAACACTGCCCCTTATGTTGAGTATGCCACTCAGCCGACCTTCTCCTTAGCTGAAGTAGTCTGCTGCATGACCTCCTGGCAAGGAGCGGCAGGCACACTGTTTCTTTCGAGAACACTCACTCTTCCTCCCGAGGAATTCCTGCAGGGTGCCCAAGATGGGCGCCCGCCCACCTCTGCCCCCGTGCTTTTCCTTCAGTTTTCTGGCCCCAAGCCTCCTGTTCCGAAGGGGCCAAAAATGCTTTAGCCCTCAGGATCCAGTTTCTACGTGCAAACCCAGCCTGTGGAGCAGCCCCTTCTGCTCAGCTACAAGAGAGCCATGCGACACACCAGGCGCTCCTGTGAGGAGCCTTTTGTAAGCAGAGGTTCTCTGCAAGGTGACGTGCCTAGCCAAGACAGCGCTTCAGTCAGGCGTTGTCGACTTTGGAACTTTCAATCTCCCAGCAGTGCTTCGGGAAAAGTGTCCATCATTTTAGGCTGGTTGTAAAGTTACATTTCTGCTGGAGGTGAAGGGTCGTCAGCTTTGAGTTCGTAGAATCCATGTAACTCGCCGGGTACGATTCAGTGCAGCTAATAGCTAAGCCGGGAGTCTGACAGGCATTGCACGTGACACCGTGCCCCACTCTGGTACCAAGACTGCTTTCCAGAGTTGGAGGTCTGGCTCTCCGCCGGAGCAAGCCGTGTGTTGCCCTGCCCTCTGCATGCACAGAATGGAGGCCAGACACCCAACTGGCTGCATGTTACTCTGAAGCCGCAGTTGACACTTTGGCTACAACGTGTTCTTCCTTGACCTGGGTCCAGGCGTGAGAGAGCCTGCAGTCCTGAGAGGCCTACCAGTGTTAAGGCAGTACCTTCACTAAGGCTTCTCAGAAAGATCTGCACTGCAACACTTTTCATGGCACACGCGGACCTTCCTCTGGCGGCATGGGGGCAGGTTTCCTAACCACTAGCCAAGAAGGCTTTGGGATGAGCTCCTAGTGAGGAACTGCACACACACCCTGGTTCTTTCGAGAAAACTCACTCTTCCTCCATTGCCTCCTAGGGAACTCCTACGGTGATTACAACACAGGGAGCAGGACTTTGTTTCAGGCAGGTCTGAGCACGCAGCTCTCCGGACTGCCAACGGGACAGAGTTTGCTTTTCTCGTCCAGCCCCCTTTTCACGGTTGCCACACAGCTCATGTAGCTCAAGTCCCCGGGCAGCCACAAGAGACCCATGTCACATACTGTACCCATTCGCTGAAAGCACTTTGGAAAGCCAGTGTTCCTCCGGCAGTGAATTGCGCGAGCCAGTGTACGCCTTCGTTTCTCCTAGGTCATGGTACATCTTGCAACGGCCTAGCAGTCTTTGAAGGACGACGGCCTATTTCTCCCTCGAGAGGTGAAGTCCAGGTGCTGCTTCAGGGAGCAAGAGGTCAAGTATGGATTCCGAGAACTCGTGTAAGCACGGTGTGTTTCCGAAAGCAGCTCAGGGTTACAAAAGGAGGCCACCTTGCATCGCCCAGAAGCCCCGTTACAAACGCGTTCTTCAGGCATCCTCTAAGCTCTCCAAGTCGAGCTCTCCGATGGAGGAAAAACGTTGTTGCCCAGCCTCCTGCATACAAAACAGTAGAGTCCAAAGACCCTTGTGGCTGCGTGTTGCTCAGCAGGCTCAGATGCCACTTCTGCTCCACAGTGACCTTCCTCGGAATACGGTGCAGACGCTCGCATCGCATCCTCATCCTTACAGAGTCTTGAAAGGCACACCAGCATTTACAGCAGTTCAGTCGGGAAGGCCTCTTTGAAACTGCTGACTGCGACTGTGCTGGTGGAAAGAAACACTGCACCTTACCTTGAGTCTGGCGCTCGTCTGAATTGTGCCCTAGATCACGTCCTCTGCTGGATGTACTCCTAGCAAGCAAATGCCAGCATTCTGTTTCACTGGGCAAGGTCTCCGTTCCTCCCTGGGTATTCTCGCAGGGTTGAGAAGGTTGGCGACCGCAGGGCTTTTCATTAAGCACTCATCATGGAAAACACGGACCTTCCTTGCAACACGCGGGCAAGTTTCCTTCCCACTGGCCAAGAAGGCTTTGGGATGAGAACCTAGCAAGGAACTGCACGCACTCTGGTTCGTTCAAGAAAATTCACTCTGCCTCAGGTTGCCTCTCAGGGTACTCCAGGGGTGAATAGAAGACGGGCAACAGGACTGTTTCTCAGGCAGCTCTGAGGACGCAGCTCTCCGGTTGGTCACTGGGGCAAATTGTGCCCTTCCCGTCCCCCTCCACTTTCACGGTTGACACCTAGCTCATGTACCTGAAGTTCACAAGCAGGCCACATAGACACATGCCACACCCATGGGCCCTTCCATGACAACACTTTGGCTAGCAGGAGTCCTCCTGAGGTGAATGGCGTGAGCCGGTGAACGCCTTAGTGTCGCCTACCTCACCGTGGATCTTGCAAAGGCCTAACAGTCTTCAAAGGCTGAGAGCACATGTCTCCAGCTGGATCTGAAGTCGACGTGCTGCTTGCGAGGGGAAGACGTCAGCTATGAATTCCGAGAACCCTTGCCATGGCGGTGTTTGTTCCAGCGCAGCTCAGGTTTACCAGCTGGGGTCCCCTTGCATTGCACAGCAGACCAGGGAGAAAACTCTTCCTGAGGAGTCTTCTAAGCGGTGGCTATCTGGCTCTCCGACGGAAGAAACACATTGCTGCCTGGCCTTCGGCATACCAACAGTAGCGCCCAAAGACCATCATGAGGCATGAGGTTGCTCAGAAGGCACAGATGACACTTTCGGTACACAGTGATTTTCCTCGGAAAAGGGTGCAGTCGCGAGCGTCCTCAGATATGTAAAAGGCACACCAGCATTACAGCACTTCAGTGGTGAAAGCCTCGGGTCTACTTGTGACCACCAAGTTTGCTGATGGAAACACTGCCCCTTATGTTGAGTATGCCACTCAGCCGACCTTCTCCTTAGCTGAAGTAGTCTGCTGCATGACCTCCTGGCAAGGAGCGGCAGGCACACTGTTTCTTTCGAGAACACTCACTCTTCCTCCCGAGGAATTCCTGCAGGGTGCCCAAGATGGGCGCCCGCCCACCTCTGCCCCCGTGCTTTTCCTTCAGTTTTCTGGCCCCAAGCCTCCTGTTCCGAAGGGGCCAAAAATGCTTTAGCCCTCAGGATCCAGTTTCTACGTGCAAACCCAGCCTGTGGAGCAGCCCCTTCTGCTCAGCTACAAGAGAGCCATGCGACACACCAGGCGCTCCTGTGAGGAGCCTTTTGTAAGCAGAGGTTCTCTGCAAGGTGACGTGCCTAGCCAAGACAGCGCTTCAGTCAGGCGTTGTCGACTTTGGAACTTTCAATCTCCCAGCAGTGCTTCGGGAAAAGTGTCCATCATTTTAGGCTGGTTGTAAAGTTACATTTCTGCTGGAGGTGAAGGGTCGTCAGCTTTGAGTTCGTAGAATCCATGTAACTCGCCGGGTACGATTCAGTGCAGCTAATAGCTAAGCCGGGAGTCTGACAGGCATTGCACGTGACACCGTGCCCCACTCTGGTACCAAGACTGCTTTCCAGAGTTGGAGGTCTGGCTCTCCGCCGGAGCAAGCCGTGTGTTGCCCTGCCCTCTGCATGCACAGAATGGAGGCCAGACACCCAACTGGCTGCATGTTACTCTGAAGCCGCAGTTGACACTTTGGCTACAACGTGTTCTTCCTTGACCTGGGTCCAGGCGTGAGAGAGCCTGCAGTCCTGAGAGGCCTACCAGTGTTAAGGCAGTACCTTCACTAAGGCTTCTCAGAAAGATCTGCACTGCAACACTTTTCATGGCACACGCGGACCTTCCTCTGGCGGCATGGGGGCAGGTTTCCTAACCACTAGCCAAGAAGGCTTTGGGATGAGCTCCTAGTGAGGAACTGCACACACACCCTGGTTCTTTCGAGAAAACTCACTCTTCCTCCATTGCCTCCTAGGGAACTCCTACGGTGATTACAACACAGGGAGCAGGACTTTGTTTCAGGCAGGTCTGAGCACGCAGCTCTCCGGACTGCCAACGGGACAGAGTTTGCTTTTCTCGTCCAGCCCCCTTTTCACGGTTGCCACACAGCTCATGTAGCTCAAGTCCCCGGGCAGCCACAAGAGACCCATGTCACATACTGTACCCATTCGCTGAAAGCACTTTGGAAAGCCAGTGTTCCTCCGGCAGTGAATTGCGCGAGCCAGTGTACGCCTTCGTTTCTCCTAGGTCATGGTACATCTTGCAACGGCCTAGCAGTCTTTGAAGGACGACGGCCTATTTCTCCCTCGAGAGGTGAAGTCCAGGTGCTGCTTCAGGGAGCAAGAGGTCAAGTATGGATTCCGAGAACTCGTGTAAGCACGGTGTGTTTCCGAAAGCAGCTCAGGGTTACAAAAGGAGGCCACCTTGCATCGCCCAGAAGCCCCGTTACAAACGCGTTCTTCAGGCATCCTCTAAGCTCTCCAAGTCGAGCTCTCCGATGGAGGAAAAACGTTGTTGCCCAGCCTCCTGCATACAAAACAGTAGAGTCCAAAGACCCTTGTGGCTGCGTGTTGCTCAGCAGGCTCAGATGCCACTTCTGCTCCACAGTGACCTTCCTCGGAATACGGTGCAGACGCTCGCATCGCATCCTCATCCTTACAGAGTCTTGAAAGGCACACCAGCATTTACAGCAGTTCAGTCGGGAAGGCCTCTTTGAAACTGCTGACTGCGACTGTGCTGGTGGAAAGAAACACTGCACCTTACCTTGAGTCTGGCGCTCGTCTGAATTGTGCCCTAGATCACGTCCTCTGCTGGATGTACTCCTAGCAAGCAAATGCCAGCATTCTGTTTCACTGGGCAAGGTCTCCGTTCCTCCCTGGGTATTCTCGCAGGGTTGAGAAGGTTGGCGACCGCAGGGCTTTTCATTAAGCACTCATCATGGAAAACACGGACCTTCCTTGCAACACGCGGGCAAGTTTCCTTCCCACTGGCCAAGAAGGCTTTGGGATGAGAACCTAGCAAGGAACTGCACGCACTCTGGTTCGTTCAAGAAAATTCACTCTGCCTCAGGTTGCCTCTCAGGGTACTCCAGGGGAGAATAGAAGACGGGCAACAGGACTGTTTCTCAGGCAGCTCTGAGGACGCAGCTCTCCGGTTGGTCACTGGGGCAAATTGTGCCCTTCCCGTCCCCCTCCACTTTCACGGTTGACACCTAGCTCATGTACCTGAAGTTCACAAGCAGGCCACATAGACACATGCCACACCCATGGGCCCTTCCATGACAACACTTTGGCTAGCAGGAGTCCTCCTGAGGTGAATGGCGTGAGCCGGTGAACGCCTTAGTGTCGCCTACCTCACCGTGGATCTTGCAAAGGCCTAACAGTCTTCAAAGGCTGAGAGCACATGTCTCCAGCTGGATCTGAAGTCGACGTGCTGCTTGCGAGGGGAAGACGTCAGCTATGAATTCCGAGAACCCTTGCCATGGCGGTGTTTGTTCCAGCGCAGCTCAGGTTTACCAGCTGGGGTCCCCTTGCATTGCACAGCAGACCAGGGAGAAAACTCTTCCTGAGGAGTCTTCTAAGCGGTGGCTATCTGGCTCTCCGACGGAAGAAACACATTGCTGCCTGGCCTTCGGCATACCAACAGTAGCGCCCAAAGACCATCATGAGGCATGAGGTTGCTCAGAAGGCACAGATGACACTTTCGGTACACAGTGATTTTCCTCGGAAAAGGGTGCAGTCGCGAGCGTCCTCAGATATGTAAAAGGCACACCAGCATTACAGCACTTCAGTGGTGAAAGCCTCGGGTCTACTTGTGACCACCAAGTTTGCTGATGGAAACACTGCCCCTTATGTTGAGTATGCCACTCAGCCGACCTTCTCCTTAGCTGAAGTAGTCTGCTGCATGACCTCCTGGCAAGGAGCGGCAGGCACACTGTTTCTTTCGAGAACACTCACTCTTCCTCCCGAGGAATTCCTGCAGGGTGCCCAAGATGGGCGCCCGCCCACCTCTGCCCCCGTGCTTTTCCTTCAGTTTTCTGGCCCCAAGCCTCCTGTTCCGAAGGGGCCAAAAATGCTTTAGCCCTCAGGATCCAGTTTCTACGTGCAAACCCAGCCTGTGGAGCAGCCCCTTCTGCTCAGCTACAAGAGAGCCATGCGACACACCAGGCGCTCCTGTGAGGAGCCTTTTGTAAGCAGAGGTTCTCTGCAAGGTGACGTGCCTAGCCAAGACAGCGCTTCAGTCAGGCGTTGTCGACTTTGGAACTTTCAATCTCCCAGCAGTGCTTCGGGAAAAGTGTCCATCATTTTAGGCTGGTTGTAAAGTTACATTTCTGCTGGAGGTGAAGGGTCGTCAGCTTTGAGTTCGTAGAATCCATGTAACTCGCCGGGTACGATTCAGTGCAGCTAATAGCTAAGCCGGGAGTCTGACAGGCATTGCACGTGACACCGTGCCCCACTCTGGTACCCAGACTGCTTTCCAGAGTTGGAGGTCTGGCTCTCCGCCGGAGCAAGCCGTGTGTTGCCCTGCCCTCTGCATGCACAGAATGGAGGCCAGACACCCAACTGGCTGCATGTTACTCTGAAGCCGCAGTTGACACTTTGGCTACAACGTGTTCTTCCTTGACCTGGGTCCAGGCGTGAGAGAGCCTGCAGTCCTGAGAGGCCTACCAGTGTTAAGGCAGTACCTTCACTAAGGCTTCTCAGAAAGATCTGCACTGCAACACTTTTCATGGCACACGCGGACCTTCCTCTGGCGGCATGGGGGCAGGTTTCCTAACCACTAGCCAAGAAGGCTTTGGGATGAGCTCCTAGTGAGGAACTGCACACACACCCTGGTTCTTTCGAGAAAACTCACTCTTCCTCCATTGCCTCCTAGGGAACTCCTACGGTGATTACAACACAGGGAGCAGGACTTTGTTTCAGGCAGGTCTGAGCACGCAGCTCTCCGGACTGCCAACGGGACAGATTTTGCTTTTCTCGTCCAGCCCCCTTTTCACGGTTGCCACACAGCTCATGTAGCTCAAGTCCCCGGGCAGCCACAAGAGACCCATGTCACATACTGTACCCA
Source organism: Balaenoptera ricei (assembly GCF_028023285.1). Lineage (NCBI taxonomy): Eukaryota > Metazoa > Chordata > Mammalia > Artiodactyla > Balaenopteridae > Balaenoptera > Balaenoptera ricei. Next base: position 51,373 of record NW_026777497.1, read on the forward strand.
TTCGCTGAAAGCACTTTGGAAAGCCAGTGTTCCTCCGGCAGTGAATTGCGCGAGCCAGTGTACGCCTTCGTTTCTCCTAGGTCATGGTACATCTTGCAACGGCCTAGCAGTCTTTGAAGGACGACGGCCTATTTCTCCCTCGAGAGGTGAAGTCCAGGTGCTGCTTCAGGGAGCAAGAGGTCAAGTATGGATTCCGAGAACTCGTGTAAGCACGGTGTGTTTCCGAAAGCAGCTCAGGGTTACAAAAGGAGGCCACCTTGCATCGCCCAGAAGCCCCGTTACAAACGCGTTCTTCAGGCATCCTCTAAGCTCTCCAAGTCGAGCTCTCCGATGGAGGAAAAACGTTGTTGCCCAGCCTCCTGCATACAAAACAGTAGAGTCCAAAGACCCTTGTGGCTGCGTGTTGCTCAGCAGGCTCAGATGCCACTTCTGCTCCACAGTGACCTTCCTCGGAATACGGTGCAGACGCTCGCATCGCATCCTCATCCTTACAGAGTCTTGAAAGGCACACCAGCATTTACAGCAGTTCAGTCGGGAAGGCCTCTTTGAAACTGCTGACTGCGACTGTGCTGGTGGAAAGAAACACTGCACCTTACCTTGAGTCTGGCGCTCGTCTGAATTGTGCCCTAGATCACGTCCTCTGCTGGATGTACTCCTAGCAAGCAAATGCCAGCATTCTGTTTCACTGGGCAAGGTCTCCGTTCCTCCCTGGGTATTCTCGCAGGGTTGAGAAGGTTGGCGACCGCAGGGCTTTTCATTAAGCACTCATCATGGAAAACACGGACCTTCCTTGCAACACGCGGGCAAGTTTCCTTCCCACTGGCCAAGAAGGCTTTGGGATGAGAACCTAGCAAGGAACTGCACGCACTCTGGTTCGTTCAAGAAAATTCACTCTGCCTCAGGTTGCCTCTCAGGGTACTCCAGGGGTGAATAGAAGACGGGCAACAGGACTGTTTCTCAGGCAGCTCTGAGGACGCAGCTCTCCGGTTGGTCACTGGGGCAAATTGTGCCCTTCCCGTCCCCCTCCACTTTCACGGTTGACACCTAGCTCATGTACCTGAAGTTCACAAGCAGGCCACATAGACACATGCCACACCCATGGGCCCTTCCATGACAACACTTTGGCTAGCAGGAGTCCTCCTGAGGTGAATGGCGTGAGCCGGTGAACGCCTTAGTGTCGCCTACCTCACCGTGGATCTTGCAAAGGCCTAACAGTCTTCAAAGGCTGAGAGCACATGTCTCCAGCTGGATCTGAAGTCGACGTGCTGCTTGCGAGGGGAAGACGTCAGCTATGAATTCCGAGAACCCTTGCCATGGCGGTGTTTGTTCCAGCGCAGCTCAGGTTTACCAGCTGGGGTCCCCTTGCATTGCACAGCAGACCAGGGAGAAAACTCTTCCTGAGGAGTCTTCTAAGCGGTGGCTATCTGGCTCTCCGACGGAAGAAACACATTGCTGCCTGGCCTTCGGCATACCAACAGTAGCGCCCAAAGACCATCATGAGGCATGAGGTTGCTCAGAAGGCACAGATGACACTTTCGGTACACAGTGATTTTCCTCGGAAAAGGGTGCAGTCGCGAGCGTCCTCAGATATGTAAAAGGCACACCAGCATTACAGCACTTCAGTGGTGAAAGCCTCGGGTCTACTTGTGACCACCAAGTTTGCTGATGGAAACACTGCCCCTTATGTTGAGTATGCCACTCAGCCGACCTTCTCCTTAGCTGAAGTAGTCTGCTGCATGACCTCCTGGCAAGGAGCGGCAGGCACACTGTTTCTTTCGAGAACACTCACTCTTCCTCCCGAGGAATTCCTGCAGGGTGCCCAAGATGGGCGCCCGCCCACCTCTGCCCCCGTGCTTTTCCTTCAGTTTTCTGGCCCCAAGCCTCCTGTTCCGAAGGGGCCAAAAATGCTTTAGCCCTCAGGATCCAGTTTCTACGTGCAAACCCAGCCTGTGGAGCAGCCCCTTCTGCTCAGCTACAAGAGAGCCATGCGACACACCAGGCGCTCCTGTGAGGAGCCTTTTGTAAGCAGAGGTTCTCTGCAAGGTGACGTGCCTAGCCAAGACAGCGCTTCAGTCAGGCGTTGTCGACTTTGGAACTTTCAATCTCCCAGCAGTGCTTCGGGAAAAGTGTCCATCATTTTAGGCTGGTTGTAAAGTTACATTTCTGCTGGAGGTGAAGGGTCGTCAGCTTTGAGTTCGTAGAATCCATGTAACTCGCCGGGTACGATTCAGTGCAGCTAATAGCTAAGCCGGGAGTCTGACAGGCATTGCACGTGACACCGTGCCCCACTCTGGTACCAAGACTGCTTTCCAGAGTTGGAGGTCTGGCTCTCCGCCGGAGCAAGCCGTGTGTTGCCCTGCCCTCTGCATGCACAGAATGGAGGCCAGACACCCAACTGGCTGCATGTTACTCTGAAGCCGCAGTTGACACTTTGGCTACAACGTGTTCTTCCTTGACCTGGGTCCAGGCGTGAGAGAGCCTGCAGTCCTGAGAGGCCTACCAGTGTTAAGGCAGTACCTTCACTAAGGCTTCTCAGAAAGATCTGCACTGCAACACTTTTCATGGCACACGCGGACCTTCCTCTGGCGGCATGGGGGCAGGTTTCCTAACCACTAGCCAAGAAGGCTTTGGGATGAGCTCCTAGTGAGGAACTGCACACACACCCTGGTTCTTTCGAGAAAACTCACTCTTCCTCCATTGCCTCCTAGGGAACTCCTACGGTGATTACAACACAGGGAGCAGGACTTTGTTTCAGGCAGGTCTGAGCACGCAGCTCTCCGGACTGCCAACGGGACAGAGTTTGCTTTTCTCGTCCAGCCCCCTTTTCACGGTTGCCACACAGCTCATGTAGCTCAAGTCCCCGGGCAGCCACAAGAGACCCATGTCACATACTGTACCCATTCGCTGAAAGCACTTTGGAAAGCCAGTGTTCCTCCGGCAGTGAATTGCGCGAGCCAGTGTACGCCTTCGTTTCTCCTAGGTCATGGTACATCTTGCAACGGCCTAGCAGTCTTTGAAGGACGACGGCCTATTTCTCCCTCGAGAGGTGAAGTCCAGGTGCTGCTTCAGGGAGCAAGAGGTCAAGTATGGATTCCGAGAACTCGTGTAAGCACGGTGTGTTTCCGAAAGCAGCTCAGGGTTACAAAAGGAGGCCACCTTGCATCGCCCAGAAGCCCCGTTACAAACGCGATCTTCAGGCATCCTCTAAGCTCTCCAAGTCGAGCTCTCCGATGGAGGAAAAACGTTGTTGCCCAGCCTCCTGCATACAAAACAGTAGAGTCCAAAGACCCTTGTGGCTGCGTGTTGCTCAGCAGGCTCAGATGCCACTTCTGCTCCACAGTGACCTTCCTCGGAATACGGTGCAGACGCTCGCATCGCATCCTCATCCTTACAGAGTCTTGAAAGGCACACCAGCATTTACAGCAGTTCAGTCGGGAAGGCCTCTTTGAAACTGCTGACTGCGACTGTGCTGGTGGAAAGAAACACTGCACCTTACCTTGAGTCTGGCGCTCGTCTGAATTGTGCCCTAGATCACGTCCTCTGCTGGATGTACTCCTAGCAAGCAAATGCCAGCATTCTGTTTCACTGGGCAAGGTCTCCGTTCCTCCCTGGGTATTCTCGCAGGGTTGAGAAGGTTGGCGACCGCAGGGCTTTTCATTAAGCACTCATCATGGAAAACACGGACCTTCCTTGCAACACGCGGGCAAGTTTCCTTCCCACTGGCCAAGAAGGCTTTGGGATGAGAACCTAGCAAGGAACTGCACGCACTCTGGTTCGTTCAAGAAAATTCACTCTGCCTCAGGTTGCCTCTCAGGGTACTCCAGGGGTGAATAGAAGACGGGCAACAGGACTGTTTCTCAGGCAGCTCTGAGGACGCAGCTCTCCGGTTGGTCACTGGGGCAAATTGTGCCCTTCCCGTCCCCCTCCACTTTCACGGTTGACACCTAGCTCATGTACCTGAAGTTCACAAGCAGGCCACATAGACACATGCCACACCCATGGGCCCTTCCATGACAACACTTTGGCTAGCAGGAGTCCTCCTGAGGTGAATGGCGTGAGCCGGTGAACGCCTTAGTGTCGCCTACCTCACCGTGGATCTTGCAAAGGCCTAACAGTCTTCAAAGGCTGAGAGCACATGTCTCCAGCTGGATCTGAAGTCGACGTGCTGCTTGCGAGGGGAAGACGTCAGCTATGAATTCCGAGAACCCTTGCCATGGCGGTGTTTGTTCCAGCGCAGCTCAGGTTTACCAGCTGGGGTCCCCTTGCATTGCACAGCAGACCAGGGAGAAAACTCTTCCTGAGGAGTCTTCTAAGCGGTGGCTATCTGGCTCTCCGACGGAAGAAACACATTGCTGCCTGGCCTTCGGCATACCAACAGTAGCGCCCAAAGACCATCATGAGGCATGAGGTTGCTCAGAAGGCACAGATGACACTTTCGGTACACAGTGATTTTCCTCGGAAAAGGGTGCAGTCGCGAGCGTCCTCAGATATGTAAAAGGCACACCAGCATTACAGCACTTCAGTGGTGAAAGCCTCGGGTCTACTTGTGACCACCAAGTTTGCTGATGGAAACACTGCCCCTTATGTTGAGTATGCCACTCAGCCGACCTTCTCCTTAGCTGAAGTAGTCTGCTGCATGACCTCCTGGCAAGGAGCGGCAGGCACACTGTTTCTTTCGAGAACACTCACTCTTCCTCCCGAGGAATTCCTGCAGGGTGCCCAAGATGGGCGCCCGCCCACCTCTGCCCCCGTGCTTTTCCTTCAGTTTTCTGGCCCCAAGCCTCCTGTTCCGAAGGGGCCAAAAATGCTTTAGCCCTCAGGATCCAGTTTCTACGTGCAAACCCAGCCTGTGGAGCAGCCCCTTCTGCTCAGCTACAAGAGAGCCATGCGACACACCAGGCGCTCCTGTGAGGAGCCTTTTGTAAGCAGAGGTTCTCTGCAAGGTGACGTGCCTAGCCAAGACAGCGCTTCAGTCAGGCGTTGTCGACTTTGGAACTTTCAATCTCCCAGCAGTGCTTCGGGAAAAGTGTCCATCATTTTAGGCTGGTTGTAAAGTTACATTTCTGCTGGAGGTGAAGGGTCGTCAGCTTTGAGTTCGTAGAATCCATGTAACTCGCCGGGTACGATTCAGTGCAGCTAATAGCTAAGCCGGGAGTCTGACAGGCATTGCACGTGACACCGTGCCCCACTCTGGTACCCAGACTGCTTTCCAGAGTTGGAGGTCTGGCTCTCCGCCGGAGCAAGCCGTGTGTTGCCCTGCCCTCTGCATGCACAGAATGGAGGCCAGACACCCAACTGGCTGCATGTTACTCTGAAGCCGCAGTTGACACTTTGGCTACAACGTGTTCTTCCTTGACCTGGGTCCAGGCGTGAGAGAGCCTGCAGTCCTGAGAGGCCTACCAGTGTTAAGGCAGTACCTTCACTAAGGCTTCTCAGAAAGATCTGCACTGCAACACTTTTCATGGCACACGCGGACCTTCCTCTGGCGGCATGGGGGCAGGTTTCCTAACCACTAGCCAAGAAGGCTTTGGGATGAGCTCCTAGTGAGGAACTGCACACACACCCTGGTTCTTTCGAGAAAACTCACTCTTCCTCCATTGCCTCCTAGGGAACTCCTACGGTGATTACAACACAGGGAGCAGGACTTTGTTTCAGGCAGGTCTGAGCACGCAGCTCTCCGGACTGCCAACGGGACAGAGTTTGCTTTTCTCGTCCAGCCCCCTTTTCACGGTTGCCACACAGCTCATGTAGCTCAAGTCCCCGGGCAGCCACAAGAGACCCATGTCACATACTGTACCCATTCGCTGAAAGCACTTTGGAAAGCCAGTGTTCCTCCGGCAGTGAATTGCGCGAGCCAGTGTACGCCTTCGTTTCTCCTAGGTCATGGTACATCTTGCAACGGCCTAGCAGTCTTTGAAGGACGACGGCCTATTTCTCCCTCGAGAGGTGAAGTCCAGGTGCTGCTTCAGGGAGCAAGAGGTCAAGTATGGATTCCGAGAACTCGTGTAAGCACGGTGTGTTTCCGAAAGCAGCTCAGGGTTACAAAAGGAGGCCACCTTGCATCGCCCAGAAGCCCCGTTACAAACGCGTTCTTCAGGCATCCTCTAAGCTCTCCAAGTCGAGCTCTCCGATGGAGGAAAAACGTTGTTGCCCAGCCTCCTGCATACAAAACAGTAGAGTCCAAAGACCCTTGTGGCTGCGTGTTGCTCAGCAGGCTCAGATGCCACTTCTGCTCCACAGTGACCTTCCTCGGAATACGGTGCAGACGCTCGCATCGCATCCTCATCCTTACAGAGTCTTGAAAGGCACACCAGCATTTACAGCAGTTCAGTCGGGAAGGCCTCTTTGAAACTGCTGACTGCGACTGTGCTGGTGGAAAGAAACACTGCACCTTACCTTGAGTCTGGCGCTCGTCTGAATTGTGCCCTAGATCACGTCCTCTGCTGGATGTACTCCTAGCAAGCAAATGCCAGCATTCTGTTTCACTGGGCAAGGTCTCCGTTCCTCCCTGGGTATTCTCGCAGGGTTGAGAAGGTTGGCGACCGCAGGGCTTTTCATTAAGCACTCATCATGGAAAACACGGACCTTCCTTGCAACACGCGGGCAAGTTTCCTTCCCACTGGCCAAGAAGGCTTTGGGATGAGAACCTAGCAAGGAACTGCACGCACTCTGGTTCGTTCAAGAAAATTCACTCTGCCTCAGGTTGCCTCTCAGGGTACTCCAGGGGTGAATAGAAGACGGGCAACAGGACTGTTTCTCAGGCAGCTCTGAGGACGCAGCTCTCCGGTTGGTCACTGGGGCAAATTGTGCCCTTCCCGTCCCCCTCCACTTTCACGGTTGACACCTAGCTCATGTACCTGAAGTTCACAAGCAGGCCACATAGACACATGCCACACCCATGGGCCCTTCCATGACAACACTTTGGCTAGCAGGAGTCCTCCTGAGGTGAATGGCGTGAGCCGGTGAACGCCTTAGTGTCGCCTACCTCACCGTGGATCTTGCAAAGGCCTAACAGTCTTCAAAGGCTGAGAGCACATGTCTCCAGCTGGATCTGAAGTCGACGTGCTGCTTGCGAGGGGAAGACGTCAGCTATGAATTCCGAGAACCCTTGCCATGGCGGTGTTTGTTCCAGCGCAGCTCAGGTTTACCAGCTGGGGTCCCCTTGCATTGCACAGCAGACCAGGGAGAAAACTCTTCCTGAGGAGTCTTCTAAGCGGTGGCTATCTGGCTCTCCGACGGAAGAAACACATTGCTGCCTGGCCTTCGGCATACCAACAGTAGCGCCCAAAGACCATCATGAGGCATGAGGTTGCTCAGAAGGCACAGATGACACTTTCGGTACACAGTGATTTTCCTCGGAAAAGGGTGCAGTCGCGAGCGTCCTCAGATATGTAAAAGGCACACCAGCATTACAGCACTTCAGTGGTGAAAGCCTCGGGTCTACTTGTGACCACCAAGTTTGCTGATGGAAACACTGCCCCTTATGTTGAGTATGCCACTCAGCCGACCTTCTCCTTAGCTGAAGTAGTCTGCTGCATGACCTCCTGGCAAGGAGCGGCAGGCACACTGTTTCTTTCGAGAACACTCACTCTTCCTCCCGAGGAATTCCTGCAGGGTGCCCAAGATGGGCGCCCGCCCACCTCTGCCCCCGTGCTTTTCCTTCAGTTTTCTGGCCCCAAGCCTCCTGTTCCGAAGGGGCCAAAAATGCTTTAGCCCTCAGGATCCAGTTTCTACGTGCAAACCCAGCCTGTGGAGCAGCCCCTTCTGCTCAGCTACAAGAGAGCCATGCGACACACCAGGCGCTCCTGTGAGGAGCCTTTTGTAAGCAGAGGTTCTCTGCAAGGTGACGTGCCTAGCCAAGACAGCGCTTCAGTCAGGCGTTGTCGACTTTGGAACTTTCAATCTCCCAGCAGTGCTTCGGGAAAAGTGTCCATCATTTTAGGCTGGTTGTAAAGTTACATTTCTGCTGGAGGTGAAGGGTCGTCAGCTTTGAGTTCGTAGAATCCATGTAACTCGCCGGGTACGATTCAGTGCAGCTAATAGCTAAGCCGGGAGTCTGACAGGCATTGCACGTGACACCGTGCCCCACTCTGGTACCAAGACTGCTTTCCAGAGTTGGAGGTCTGGCTCTCCGCCGGAGCAAGCCGTGTGTTGCCCTGCCCTCTGCATGCACAGAATGGAGGCCAGACACCCAACTGGCTGCATGTTACTCTGAAGCCGCAGTTGACACTTTGGCTACAACGTGTTCTTCCTTGACCTGGGTCCAGGCGTGAGAGAGCCTGCAGTCCTGAGAGGCCTACCAGTGTTAAGGCAGTACCTTCACTAAGGCTTCTCAGAAAGATCTGCACTGCAACACTTTTCATGGCACACGCGGACCTTCCTCTGGCGGCATGGGGGCAGGTTTCCTAACCACTAGCCAAGAAGGCTTTGGGATGAGCTCCTAGTGAGGAACTGCACACACACCCTGGTTCTTTCGAGAAAACTCACTCTTCCTCCATTGCCTCCTAGGGAACTCCTACGGTGATTACAACACAGGGAGCAGGACTTTGTTTCAGGCAGGTCTGAGCACGCAGCTCTCCGGACTGCCAACGGGACAGAGTTTGCTTTTCTCGTCCAGCCCCCTTTTCACGGTTGCCACACAGCTCATGTAGCTCAAGTCCCCGGGCAGCCACAAGAGACCCATGTCACATACTGTACCCATTCGCTGAAAGCACTTTGGAAAGCCAGTGTTCCTCCGGCAGTGAATTGCGCGAGCCAGTGTACGCCTTCGTTTCTCCTAGGTCATGGTACATCTTGCAACGGCCTAGCAGTCTTTGAAGGACGACGGCCTATTTCTCCCTCGAGAGGTGAAGTCCAGGTGCTGCTTCAGGGAGCAAGAGGTCAAGTATGGATTCCGAGAACTCGTGTAAGCACGGTGTGTTTCCGAAAGCAGCTCAGGGTTACAAAAGGAGGCCACCTTGCATCGCCCAGAAGCCCCGTTACAAACGCGTTCTTCAGGCATCCTCTAAGCTCTCCAAGTCGAGCTCTCCGATGGAGGAAAAACGTTGTTGCCCAGCCTCCTGCATACAAAACAGTAGAGTCCAAAGACCCTTGTGGCTGCGTGTTGCTCAGCAGGCTCAGATGCCACTTCTGCTCCACAGTGACCTTCCTCGGAATACGGTGCAGACGCTCGCATCGCATCCTCATCCTTACAGAGTCTTGAAAGGCACACCAGCATTTACAGCAGTTCAGTCGGGAAGGCCTCTTTGAAACTGCTGACTGCGACTGTGCTGGTGGAAAGAAACACTGCACCTTACCTTGAGTCTGGCGCTCGTCTGAATTGTGCCCTAGATCACGTCCTCTGCTGGATGTACTCCTAGCAAGCAAATGCCAGCATTCTGTTTCACTGGGCAAGGTCTCCGTTCCTCCCTGGGTATTCTCGCAGGGTTGAGAAGGTTGGCGACCGCAGGGCTTTTCATTAAGCACTCATCATGGAAAACACGGACCTTCCTTGCAACACGCGGGCAAGTTTCCTTCCCACTGGCCAAGAAGGCTTTGGGATGAGAACCTAGCAAGGAACTGCACGCACTCTGGTTCGTTCAAGAAAATTCACTCTGCCTCAGGTTGCCTCTCAGGGTACTCCAGGGGTGAATAGAAGACGGGCAACAGGACTGTTTCTCAGGCAGCTCTGAGGACGCAGCTCTCCGGTTGGTCACTGGGGCAAATTGTGCCCTTCCCGTCCCCCTCCACTTTCACGGTTGACACCTAGCTCATGTACCTGAAGTTCACAAGCAGGCCACATAGACACATGCCACACCCATGGGCCCTTCCATGACAACACTTTGGCTAGCAGGAGTCCTCCTGAGGTGAATGGCGTGAGCCGGTGAACGCCTTAGTGTCGCCTACCTCACCGTGGATCTTGCAAAGGCCTAACAGTCTTCAAAGGCTGAGAGCACATGTCTCCAGCTGGATCTGAAGTCGACGTGCTGCTTGCGAGGGGAAGACGTCAGCTATGAATTCCGAGAACCCTTGCCATGGCGGTGTTTGTTCCAGCGCAGCTCAGGTTTACCAGCTGGGGTCCCCTTGCATTGCACAGCAGACCAGGGAGAAAACTCTTCCTGAGGAGTCTTCTAAGCGGTGGCTATCTGGCTCTCCGACGGAGGAAACACATTGCTGCCTGGCCTTCGGCATACCAACAGTAGAGCCCAAAGACCATCATGAGGCATGAGGTTGCTCAGAAGGCACAGATGACACTTTCGGTACACAGTGATTTTCCTCGGAAAAGGGTGCAGTCGCGAGCGTCCTCAGATATGTAAAAGGCACACCAGCATTACAGCACTTCAGTGGTGAAAGCCTCGGGTCTACTTGTGACCACCAAGTTTGCTGATGGAAACACTGCCCCTTATGTTGAGTATGCCACTCAGCCGACCTTCTCCTTAGCTGAAGTAGTCTGCTGCGTGACCTCCTGGCAAGGAGCGGCAGGCACACTGTTTCTTTCGAGAACACTCACTCTTCCTCCCGAGGAATTCCTGCAGGGCGCCCAAGATGGGCGCCCGCCCACCTCTGCCCCCGTGCTTTTCCTTCAGTTTTCTGGCCCCAAGCCTCCTGTTCCAAAGGGGCCAATAATGCTTTAGCCCGCAGGATCCAGTTTCTACGTGCAAACCCAGCCTGTGGAGCAGCACCCTCTGCTCAGCTACAAGAGAGCCATGCGACACACCAGGCGCTCCTGTGAGGAGCCTTTTGTAAGCAGAAGTTCTGCGCAAGGTGACGTGCCTAGCCAAGACAGCGCTTCAGTCAGGCGTTGTCGACTTTGGAACTTTCAATCTCCCAGCAGTGCTTCGGGAAAGGTGTCCATCATTTCGGGCTGGTTGTAAAGTCACATTTCTGCTGGAGGTGAAGGGTCGTCAGCTTTGAGTTCGTAGAATCCATGTAACTCGCCGGGTACGATTCAGTGCAGCTAATAGCTAAGCCGGGAGTCTGACAGGCATTGCACGTGACACCGTGCCCCACTCTGGTACCAAGACTGCTTTCCAGAGCTGGAGGTCTGGCTCTCCGCCGGAGCAAGCCGTGTGCTGCCCTGCCCTCTGCATGCACAGAGTGGAGGCCCACCACCCATGTGGCTGCAGGTTACTCAAAGGCCATAGCTCACACTTTGGCTACAACGTGTTCTTCCTTGACCTGGGTCCAGGCGTGAGAGAGCCTGCAGTCCTGAGAGGCCTACCGGTGTTAAAGCAGTACCTTCACTAAGGCTTCTCAGAAAGATCTGCACTGCAACACTTTTCAAGGCGCACGCGGACCTTCCTTTGGCGGCATAGGGGCAGGTTCCCTAAACACTAGCCAAGACGGCTTTGGGATGAGCTCCTAGTGAGGAACTGCACACACCCCCCTCGTCCTTTCGAGAAAACTCACTCTTCCTCGCTTTGCCTCCCAGGGAACTCCTACGGTGATTACAAGACGGGCAGCAGGACTTCTTTTCAGGCAGCTCTGAGCACGCAGCTCTCCGGCTTGCCAACGGGACAGATTTCGCTTTTCTCGTCCAGCCCCCTTTTCACGGTTGCCACACAGCGCATGTAGCTGAAGTTCCCGGGCAGCCAAAGGAGACCCATGTCACATACTGTACCCCTTCGCTGAAAGCACTTTGGAAAGCCAGTGTTCCTCCGGCAGTGAATTGCGCGAGCCAGTGAACGCCTTCGTTTCGCCTAGGTCATGGTACATCTTGCAAAGGCCTAGCAGTCTTCGGAGGACGACTGCCTATTTCTCCCTCGAGAGGTGAAGTCCAGGTGCTGCTTCAGGGAGCAAGAGGTCAAGTATGAATTCCGAGAACTCGTGTAAGCACGGTGTTTTTCCAAAAGCAGCTCAGGGTTACAAAAGGAGGCCCCCTTGCATTGCCCAGAAGCCCCGTTATAAACGTGTTCTTCAGGCTTCCTCTAAGCTCTCCAAATCGAGCTCTCCGATGGAGGAAAAACGTTGTTGCCCAGCCTCCTGCATACAGAACAGTAGAGTCCAAAGACCCTTGTGGCTGGGTGTTGCTCAGCAGGCACAGATGCCACTTCTGCTCCACAGTGACCTTCCTCGGAATACGGTGCAGACGCTCGCATCCTCATCCTTTCAGAGTCTTGAAAGGCACACCAGCATTTACAGCAGTTCAGTCGGGGAGGCCTCTTTGAAACTGCTGACTGCGACTGTGCTGGTGGAAAGAAACACTGCACCTTACCTTGAGGCTGGCGCTCGGCTGACTTTCGCCCTAGATAACGTCCTCTGCGGGATGTACTCCTAGCAAGAAATTGCCAGCACTCTGTTTCTTTGGGCAAAGTCTCCGTTCCTCCCCGGGTATTCCCGCAGGGTTGAGAAGGTTGGCGACCGCAGGGCTTTTCATTAAGCACTCATCATGGAAAACACGGACCTTCCTTGCAACACGCGGGCAAGTTTCCTTCCCACTGGCCAAGAAGGCTTTGGGATGAGAACCTAGCAAGGAACTGCACGCACTCCGGTTCGTTCAAGAAAATTCACTCTGCCTCAGGTTGCCTCTCAGGGTAATCCAGGGGTGAATAGAAGACGGGCAACAGGACTGTTTCTCAGGCAGCTCTGAGGACGCAGCTCTCCGGTTGGTCACTGGGGCAAATGGTGCCCTTCCCGTCCCCCTCCACTTTCACGGTTGACACCTAGCTCATGTACCTGAAGTTCACAAGCAGGCCACATAGACACATGCCACACACATGGGCCCTTCCATGACAACACTTTGGCAAGCAGGAGTCCTCCTGAGGTGAATGGCGTGAGCCGGTGAACGCCTTAGTGTCGCCTACCTCACCGTGGATCTTGCAAAGGCCTAACAGTCTTCAAAGGCTGAGAGCACATGTCTCCAGCTGGATCTGAAGTCGACGTGCTGCTTGCGAGGGGAAGACGTCAGCTGTGAATTCTGAGAACCCTTGCCATGGCGGTGTTTGTTCCAGTGCAGCTCAGGTTTACCAACTGGGGTCCCCGTGCATTGCACAGCAGACCAGGGAGAAAACTCTTCCTGAGGATTCTTCTAAGCGGTGGCTATCTGGCTCTCCGACGGAGGAAACACATTGCTGCCTGGCCTTCGGCATACCAACAGTAGAGCCCAAAGACCATCATGAGGCATGAGGTTGCTCAGAAGGCACAGATGACACTTTCGGTACACAGTGATTTTCCTCGGAAAAGGGTGCAGTCGCGAGCGTCCTCAGATATGTAAAAGGCACACCAGCATTACAGCACTTCAGTGGTGAAAGCCTCGGGTCTACTTGTGACCACCAAGTTTGCTGATGGAAACACTGCCCCTTATGTTGAGTATGCCACTCAGCCGACCTTCTCCTTAGCTGAAGTAGTCTGCTGCGTGACCTCCTGGCAAGGAGCGGCAGGCACACTGTTTCTTTCGAGAACACTCACTCTTCCTCCCGAGGAATTCCTGCAGGGCGCCCAAGATGGGCGCCCGCCCACCTCTGCCCCCGTGCTTTTCCTTCAGTTTTCTGGCCCCAAGCCTCCTGTTCCAAAGGGGCCAATAATGCTTTAGCCCGCAGGATCCAGTTTCTACGTGCAAACCCAGCCTGTGGAGCAGCACCCTCTGCTCAGCTACAAGAGAGCCATGCGACACACCAGGCGCTCCTGTGAGGAGCCTTTTGTAAGCAGAAGTTCTGCGCAAGGTGACGTGCCTAGCCAAGACAGCGCTTCAGTCAGGCGTTGTCGACTTTGGAACTTTCAATCTCCCAGCAGTGCTTCGGGAAAGGTGTCCATCATTTCGGGCTGGTTGTAAAGTCACATTTCTGCTGGAGGTGAAGGGTCGTCAGCTTTGAGTTCGTAGAATCCATGTAACTCGCCGGGTACGATTCAGTGCAGCTAATAGCTAAGCCGGGAGTCTGACAGGCATTGCACGTGACACCGTGCCCCACTCTGGTACCAAGACTGCTTTCCAGAGCTGGAGGTCTGGCTCTCCGCCGGAGCAAGCCGTGTGCTGCCCTGCCCTCTGCATGCACAGAGTGGAGGCCCACCACCCATGTGGCTGCAGGTTACTCAAAGGCCATAGCTCACACTTTGGCTACAACGTGTTCTTCCTTGACCTGGGTCCAGGCGTGAGAGAGCCTGCAGTCCTGAGAGGCCTACCGGTGTTAAAGCAGTACCTTCACTAAGGCTTCTCAGAAAGATCTGCACTGCAACACTTTTCAAGGCGCACGCGGACCTTCCTTTGGCGGCATAGGGGCAGGTTCCCTAAACACTAGCCAAGACGGCTTTGGGATGAGCTCCTAGTGAGGAACTGCACACACCCCCCTCGTCCTTTCGAGAAAACTCACTCTTCCTCGCTTTGCCTCCCAGGGAACTCCTACGGTGATTACAAGACGGGCAGCAGGACTTCTTTTCAGGCAGCTCTGAGCACGCAGCTCTCCGGCTTGCCAACGGGACAGATTTCGCTTTTCTCGTCCAGCCCCCTTTTCACGGTTGCCACACAGCGCATGTAGCTGAAGTTCCCGGGCAGCCAAAGGAGACCCATGTCACATACTGTACCCCTTCGCTGAAAGCACTTTGGAAAGCCAGTGTTCCTCCGGCAGTGAATTGCGCGAGCCAGTGAACGCCTTCGTTTCGCCTAGGTCAGGGTACATCTTGCAAAGGCCTAGCAGTCCTCGGAGGACGACTGCCTATTTCTCCCTCGAGAGGTGAAGTCCAGGTGCTGCTTCAGGGAGCAAGAGGTCAAGTATGAATTCCGAGAACTCGTGTAAGCACGGTGTTTTTCCAAAAGCAGCTCAGGGTTACAAAAGGAGGCCCCCTTGCATTGCCCAGAAGCCCCGTTATAAACGTGTTCTTCAGGCTTCCTCTAAGCTCTCCAAATCGAGCTCTCCGATGGAGGAAAAACGTTGTTGCCCAGCCTCCTGCATACAGAACAGTAGAGTCCAAAGACCCTTGTGGCTGCGTGTTGCTCAGCAGGCACAGATGCCACTTCTGCTCCACAGTGACCTTCCTCGGAATACGGTGCAGACGCTCGCATCCTCATCCTTTCAGAGTCTTGAAAGGCACACCAGCATTTACAGCAGTTCAGTCGGGGAGGCCTCTTTGAAACTGCTGACTGCGACTGTGCTGGTGGAAAGAAACACTGCACCTTACCTTGAGGCTGGCGCTCGGCTGACTTTCGCCCTAGATAACGTCCTCTGCGGGATGTACTCCTAGCAAGAAATTGCCAGCACTCTGTTTCTTTGGGCAAAGTCTCCGTTCCTCCCCGGGTATTCCCGCAGGGTTGAGAAGGTTGGCGACCGCAGGGCTTTTCATTAAGCACTCATCATGGAAAACACGGACCTTCCTTGCAACACGCGGGCAAGTTTCCTTCCCACTGGCCAAGAAGGCTTTGGGATGAGAACCTAGCAAGGAACTGCACGCACTCCGGTTCGTTCAAGAAAATTCACTCTGCCTCAGGTTGCCTCTCAGGGTAATCCAGGGGTGAATAGAAGACGGGCAACAGGACTGTTTCTCAGGCAGCTCTGAGGACGCAGCTCTCCGGTTGGTCACTGGGGCAAATGGTGCCCTTCCCGTCCCCCTCCACTTTCACGGTTGACACCTAGCTCATGTACCTGAAGTTCACAAGCAGGCCACATAGACACATGCCACACACATGGGCCCTTCCATGACAACACTTTGGCAAGCAGGAGTCCTCCTGAGGTGAATGGCGTGAGCCGGTGAACGCCTTAGTGTCGCCTACCTCACCGTGGATCTTGCAAAGGCCTAACAGTCTTCAAAGGCTGAGAGCACATGTCTCCAGCTGGATCTGAAGTCGACGTGCTGCTTGCGAGGGGAAGACGTCAGCTGTGAATTCTGAGAACCCTTGCCATGGCGGTGTTTGTTCCAGTGCAGCTCAGGTTTACCAACTGGGGTCCCCGTGCATTGCACAGCAGACCAGGGAGAAAACTCTTCCTGAGGATTCTTCTAAGCGGTGGCTATCTGGCTCTCCGACGGAGGAAACACATTGCTGCCTGGCCTTCGGCATACCAACAGTAGAGCCCAAAGAGCATCATGAGGCATGAGGTTGCTCAGAAGGCACAGATGACACTTTCGGTACACAGTGATTTTCCTCGGAAAAGGGTGCAGTCGCGAGCGTCCTCAGATATGTAAAAGGCACACCAGCATTACAGCACTTCAGTGGTGAAAGCCTCGGGTCTACTTGTGACCACCAAGTTTGCTGATGGAAACACTGCCCCTTATGTTGAGTATGCCACTCAGCCGACCTTCTCCTTAGCTGAAGTAGTCTGCTGCGTGACCTCCTGGCAAGGAGCGGCAGGCACACTGTTTCTTTCAAAACACTCACTCTTCCTCCCGAGGAATTCCTGCAGGGCGCCCAAGATGGGCGCCCGCCCACCTCTGCCCCCGTGCTTTTCCTTCAGTTTTCTGGCCCCAAGCCTCCTGTTCCAAAGGGGCCAATAATGCTTTAGCCCGCAGGATCCAGTTTCTACGTGCAAACCCAGCCTGTGGAGCAGCACCCTCTGCTCAGCTACAAGAGAGCCATGCGACACACCAGGCGCTCCTGTGAGGAGCCTTTTGTAAGCAGAAGTTCTGCGCAAGGTGACGTGCCTAGCCAAGACAGCGCTTCAGTCAGGCGTTGTCGACTTTGGAACTTTCAATCTCCCAGCAGTGCTTCGGGAAAGGTGTCCATCATTTCGGGCTGGTTGTAAAGTCACATTTCTGCTGGAGGTGAAGGGTCGTCAGCTTTGAGTTCGTAGAATCCATGTAACTCGCCGGGTACGATTCAGTGCAGCTAATAGCTAAGCCGGGAGTCTGACAGGCATTGCACGTGACACCGTGCCCCACTCTGGTACCAAGACTGCTTTCCAGAGCTGGAGGTCTGGCTCTCCGCCGGAGCAAGCCGTGTGCTGCCCTGCCCTCTGCATGCACAGAGTGGAGGCCCACCACCCATGTGGCTGCAGGTTACTCAAAGGCCATAGCTCACACTTTGGCTACAACGTGTTCTTCCTTGACCTGGGTCCAGGCGTGAGAGAGCCTGCAGTCCTGAGAGGCCTACCGGTGTTAAAGCAGTACCTTCACTAAGGCTTCTCAGAAAGATCTGCACTGCAACACTTTTCAAGGCGCACGCGGACCTTCCTTTGGCGGCATAGGGGCAGGTTCCCTAAACACTAGCCAAGACGGCTTTGGGATGAGCTCCTAGTGAGGAACTGCACACACCCCCCTCGTCCTTTCGAGAAAACTCACTCTTCCTCGCTTTGCCTCCCAGGGAACTCCTACGGTGATTACAAGACGGGCAGCAGGACTTCTTTTCAGGCAGCTCTGAGCACGCAGCTCTCCGGCTTGCCAACGGGACAGATTTCGCTTTTCTCGTCCAGCCCCCTTTTCACGGTTGCCACACAGCGCATGTAGCTGAAGTTCCCGGGCAGCCAAAGGAGACCCATGTCACATACTGTACCCCTTCGCTGAAAGCACTTTGGAAAGCCAGTGTTCCTCCGGCAGTGAATTGCGCGAGCCAGTGAACGCCTTCGTTTCGCCTAGGTCATGGTACATCTTGCAAAGGCCTAGCAGTCTTCGGAGGACGACTGCCTATTTCTCCCTCGAGAGGTGAAGTCCAGGTGCTGCTTCAGGGAGCAAGAGGTCAAGTATGAATTCCGAGAACTCGTGTAAGCACGGTGTTTTTCCAAAAGCAGCTCAGGGTTACAAAAGGAGGCCCCCTTGCATTGCCCAGAAGCCCCGTTATAAACGTGTTCTTCAGGCTTCCTCTAAGCTCTCCAAATCGAGCTCTCCGATGGAGGAAAAACGTTGTTGCCCAGCCTCCTGCATACAGAACAGTAGAGTCCAAAGACCCTTGTGGCTGGGTGTTGCTCAGCAGGCACAGATGCCACTTCTGCTCCACAGTGACCTTCCTCGGAATACGGTGCAGACGCTCGCATCCTCATCCTTTCAGAGTCTTGAAAGGCACACCAGCATTTACAGCAGTTCAGTCGGGGAGGCCTCTTTGAAACTGCTGACTGCGACTGTGCTGGTGGAAAGAAACACTGCACCTTACCTTGAGGCTGGCGCTCGGCTGACTTTCGCCCTAGATAACGTCCTCTGCGGGATGTACTCCTAGCAAGAAATTGCCAGCACTCTGTTTCTTTGGGCAAAGTCTCCGTTCCTCCCCGGGTATTCCCGCAGGGTTGAGAAGGTTGGCGACCGCAGGGCTTTTCATTAAGCACTCATCATGGAAAACACGGACCTTCCTTGCAACACGCGGGCAAGTTTCCTTCCCACTGGCCAAGAAGGCTTTGGGATGAGAACCTAGCAAGGAACTGCACGCACTCCGGTTCGTTCAAGAAAATTCACTCTGCCTCAGGTTGCCTCTCAGGGTAATCCAGGGGTGAATAGAAGACGGGCAACAGGACTGTTTCTCAGGCAGCTCTGAGGATGCAGCTCTCCGGTTGGTCACTGGGGCAAATGGTGCCCTTCCCGTCCCCCTCCACTTTCACGGTTGACACCTAGCTCATGTACCTGAAGTTCACAAGCAGGCCACATAGACACATGCCACACACATGGGCCCTTCCATGACAACACTTTGGCAAGCAGGAGTCCTCCTGAGGTGAATGGCGTGAGCCGGTGAACGCCTTAGTGTCGCCTACCTCACCGTGGATCTTGCAAAGGCCTAACAGTCTTCAAAGGCTGAGAGCACATGTCTCCAGCTGGATCTGAAGTCGACGTGCTGCTTGCGAGGGGAAGACGTCAGCTGTGAATTCTGAGAACCCTTGCCATGGCGGTGTTTGTTCCAGTGCAGCTCAGGTTTACCAACTGGGGTCCCCGTGCATTGCACAGCAGACCAGGGAGAAAACTCTTCCTGAGGATTCTTCTAAGCGGTGGCTATCTGGCTCTCCGACGGAGGAAACACATTGCTGCCTGGCCTTCGGCATACCAACAGTAGAGCCCAAAGACCATCATGAGGCATGAGGTTGCTCAGAAGGCACAGATGACACTTTCGGTACACAGTGATTTTCCTCGGAAAAGGGTGCAGTCGCGAGCGTCCTCAGATATGTAAAAGGCACACCAGCATTACAGCACTTCAGTGGTGAAAGCCTCGGGTCTACTTGTGACCACCAAGTTTGCTGATGGAAACACTGCCCCTTATGTTGAGTATGCCACTCAGCCGACCTTCTCCTTAGCTGAAGTAGTCTGCTGCGTGACCTCCTGGCAAGGAGCGGCAGGCACACTGTTTCTTTCGAGAACACTCACTCTTCCTCCCGAGGAATTCCTGCAGGGCGCCCAAGATGGGCGCCCGCCCACCTCTGCCCCCGTGCTTTTCCTTCAGTTTTCTGGCCCCAAGCCTCCTGTTCCAAAGGGGCCAATAATGCTTTAGCCCGCAGGATCCAGTTTCTACGTGCAAACCCAGCCTGTGGAGCAGCACCCTCTGCTCAGCTACAAGAGAGCCATGCGACACACCAGGCGCTCCTGTGAGGAGCCTTTTGTAAGCAGAAGTTCTGCGCAAGGTGACGTGCCTAGCCAAGACAGCGCTTCAGTCAGGCGTTGTCGACTTTGGAACTTTCAATCTCCCAGCAGTGCTTCGGGAAAGGTGTCCATCATTTCGGGCTGGTTGTAAAGTCACATTTCTGCTGGAGGTGAAGGGTCGTCAGCTTTGAGTTCGTAGAATCCATGTAACTCGCCGGGTACGATTCAGTGCAGCTAATAGCTAAGCCGGGAGTCTGACAGGCATTGCACGTGACACCGTGCCCCACTCTGGTACCAAGACTGCTTTCCAGAGCTGGAGGTCTGGCTCTCCGCCGGAGCAAGCCGTGTGCTGCCCTGCCCTCTGCATGCACAGAGTGGAGGCCCACCACCCATGTGGCTGCAGGTTACTCAAAGGCCATAGCTCACACTTTGGCTACAACGTGTTCTTCCTTGACCTGGGTCCAGGCGTGAGAGAGCCTGCAGTCCTGAGAGGCCTACCGGTGTTAAAGCAGTACCTTCACTAAGGCTTCTCAGAAAGATCTGCACTGCAACACTTTTCAAGGCGCACGCGGACCTTCCTTTGGCGGCATAGGGGCAGGTTCCCTAAACACTAGCCAAGACGGCTTTGGGATGAGCTCCTAGTGAGGAACTGCACACACCCCCCTCGTCCTTTCGAGAAAACTCACTCTTCCTCGCTTTGCCTCCCAGGGAACTCCTACGGTGATTACAAGACGGGCAGCAGGACTTCTTTTCAGGCAGCTCTGAGCACGCAGCTCTCCGGCTTGCCAACGGGACAGATTTCGCTTTTCTCGTCCAGCCCCCTTTTCACGGTTGCCACACAGCGCATGTAGCTGAAGTTCCCGGGCAGCCAAAGGAGACCCATGTCACATACTGTACCCCTTCGCTGAAAGCACTTTGGAAAGCCAGTGTTCCTCCGGCAGTGAATTGCGCGAGCCAGTGAACGCCTTCGTTTCGCCTAGGTCATGGTACATCTTGCAAAGGCCTAGCAGTCTTCGGAGGACGACTGCCTATTTCTCCCTCGAGAGGTGAAGTCCAGGTGCTGCTTCAGGGAGCAAGAGGTCAAGTATGAATTCCGAGAACTCGTGTAAGCACGGTGTTTTTCCAAAAGCAGCTCAGGGTTACAAAAGGAGGCCCCCTTGCATTGCCCAGAAGCCCCGTTATAAACGTGTTCTTCAGGCTTCCTCTAAGCTCTCCAAATCGAGCTCTCCGATGGAGGAAAAACGTTGTTGCCCAGCCTCCTGCATACAGAACAGTAGAGTCCAAAGACCCTTGTGGCTGGGTGTTGCTCAGCAGGCACAGATGCCACTTCTGCTCCACAGTGACCTTCCTCGGAATACGGTGCAGACGCTCGCATCCTCATCCTTTCAGAGTCTTGAAAGGCACACCAGCATTTACAGCAGTTCAGTCGGGGAGGCCTCTTTGAAACTGCTGACTGCGACTGTGCTGGTGGAAAGAAACACTGCACCTTACCTTGAGGCTGGCGCTCGGCTGACTTTCGCCCTAGATAACGTCCTCTGCGGGATGTACTCCTAGCAAGAAATTGCCAGCACTCTGTTTCTTTGGGCAAAGTCTCCGTTCCTCCCCGGGTATTCCCGCAGGGTTGAGAAGGTTGGCGACCGCAGGGCTTTTCATTAAGCACTCATCATGGAAAACACGGACCTTCCTTGCAACACGCGGGCAAGTTTCCTTCCCACTGGCCAAGAAGGCTTTGGGATGAGAACCTAGCAAGGAACTGCACGCACTCCGGTTCGTTCAAGAAAATTCACTCTGCCTCAGGTTGCCTCTCAGGGTAATCCAGGGGTGAATAGAAGACGGGCAACAGGACTGTTTCTCAGGCAGCTCTGAGGACGCAGCTCTCCGGTTGGTCACTGGGGCAAATGGTGCCCTTCCCGTCCCCCTCCACTTTCACGGTTGACACCTAGCTCATGTACCTGAAGTTCACAAGCAGGCCACATAGACACATGCCACACACATGGGCCCTTCCATGACAACACTTTGGCAAGCAGGAGTCCTCCTGAGGTGAATGGCGTGAGCCGGTGAACGCCTTAGTGTCGCCTACCTCACCGTGGATCTTGCAAAGGCCTAACAGTCTTCAAAGGCTGAGAGCACATGTCTCCAGCTGGATCTGAAGTCGACGTGCTGCTTGCGAGGGGAAGACGTCAGCTGTGAATTCTGAGAACCCTTGCCATGGCGGTGTTTGTTCCAGTGCAGCTCAGGTTTACCAACTGGGGTCCCCGTGCATTGCACAGCAGACCAGGGAGAAAACTCTTCCTGAGGATTCTTCTAAGCGGTGGCTATCTGGCTCTCCGACGGAGGAAACACATTGCTGCCTGGCCTTCGGCATACCAACAGTAGAGCCCAAAGAGCATCATGAGGCATGAGGTTGCTCAGAAGGCACAGATGACACTTTCGGTACACAGTGATTTTCCTCGGAAAAGGGTGCAGTCGCGAGCGTCCTCAGATATGTAAAAGGCACACCAGCATTACAGCACTTCAGTGGTGAAAGCCTCGGGTCTACTTGTGACCACCAAGTTTGCTGATGGAAACACTGCCCCTTATGTTGAGTATGCCACTCAGCCGACCTTCTCCTTAGCTGAAGTAGTCTGCTGCGTGACCTCCTGGCAAGGAGCGGCAGGCACACTGTTTCTTTCGAGAACACTCACTCTTCCTCCCGAGGAATTCCTGCAGGGCGCCCAAGATGGGCGCCCGCCCACCTCTGCCCCCGTGCTTTTCCTTCAGTTTTCTGGCCCCAAGCCTCCTGTTCCAAAGGGGCCAATAATGCTTTAGCCCGCAGGATCCAGTTTCTACGTGCAAACCCAGCCTGTGGAGCAGCACCCTCTGCTCAGCTACAAGAGAGCCATGCGACACACCAGGCGCTCCTGTGAGGAGCCTTTTGTAAGCAGAAGTTCTGCGCAAGGTGACGTGCCTAGCCAAGACAGCGCTTCAGTCAGGCGTTGTCGACTTTGGAACTTTCAATCTCCCAGCAGTGCTTCGGGAAAGGTGTCCATCATTTCGGGCTGGTTGTAAAGTCACATTTCTGCTGGAGGTGAAGGGTCGTCAGCTTTGAGTTCGTAGAATCCATGTAACTCGCCGGGTACGATTCAGTGCAGCTAATAGCTAAGCCGGGAGTCTGACAGGCATTGCACGTGACACCGTGCCCCACTCTGGTACCAAGACTGCTTTCCAGAGCTGGAGGTCTGGCTCTCCGCCGGAGCAAGCCGTGTGCTGCCCTGCCCTCTGCATGCACAGAGTGGAGGCCCACCACCCATGTGGCTGCAGGTTACTCAAAGGCCATAGCTCACACTTTGGCTACAACGTGTTCTTCCTTGACCTGGGTCCAGGCGTGAGAGAGCCTGCAGTCCTGAGAGGCCTACCGGTGTTAAAGCAGTACCTTCACTAAGGCTTCTCAGAAAGATCTGCACTGCAACACTTTTCAAGGCGCACGCGGACCTTCCTTTGGCGGCATAGGGGCAGGTTCCCTAAACACTAGCCAAGACGGCTTTGGGATGAGCTCCTAGTGAGGAACTGCACACACCCCCCTCGTCCTTTCGAGAAAACTCACTCTTCCTCGCTTTGCCTCCCAGGGAACTCCTACGGTGATTACAAGACGGGCAGCAGGACTTCTTTTCAGGCAGCTCTGAGCACGCAGCTCTCCGGCTTGCCAACGGGACAGATTTCGCTTTTCTCGTCCAGCCCCCTTTTCACGGTTGCCACACAGCGCATGTAGCTGAAGTTCCCGGGCAGCCAAAGGAGACCCATGTCACATACTGTACCCCTTCGCTGAAAGCACTTTGGAAAGCCAGTGTTCCTCCGGCAGTGAATTGCGCGAGCCAGTGAACGCCTTCGTTTCGCCTAGGTCATGGTACATCTTGCAAAGGCCTAGCAGTCTTCGGAGGACGACTGCCTATTTCTCCCTCGAGAGGTGAAGTCCAGGTGCTGCTTCAGGGAGCAAGAGGTCAAGTATGAATTCCGAGAACTCGTGTAAGCACGGTGTTTTTCCAAAAGCAGCTCAGGGTTACAAAAGGAGGCCCCCTTGCATTGCCCAGAAGCCCCGTTATAAACGTGTTCTTCAGGCTTCCTCTAAGCTCTCCAAATCGAGCTCTCCGATGGAGGAAAAACGTTGTTGCCCAGCCTCCTGCATACAGAACAGTAGAGTCCAAAGACCCTTGTGGCTGGGTGTTGCTCAGCAGGCACAGATGCCACTTCTGCTCCACAGTGACCTTCCTCGGAATACAGTGCAGACGCTCGCATCCTCATCCTTTCAGAGTCTTGAAAGGCACACCAGCATTTACAGCAGTTCAGTCGGGGAGGCCTCTTTGAAACTGCTGACTGCGACTGTGCTGGTGGAAAGAAACACTGCATCTTACCTTGAGGCTGGCGCTCGGCTGACTTTCGCCCTAGATAACGTCCTCTGCGGGATGTACTCCTAGCAAGAAATTGCCAGCACTCTGTTTCTTTGGGCAAAGTCTCCGTTCCTCCCCGGGTATTCCCGCAGGGTTGAGAAGGTTGGCGACCGCAGGGCTTTTCATTAAGCACTCATCATGGAAAACACGGACCTTCCTTGCAACACGCGGGCAAGTTTCCTTCCCACTGGCCAAGAAGGCTTTGGGATGAGAACCTAGCAAGGAACTGCACGCACTCCGGTTCGTTCAAGAAAATTCACTCTGCCTCAGGTTGCCTCTCAGGGTAATCCAGGGGTGAATAGAAGACGGGCAACAGGACTGTTTCTCAGGCAGCTCTGAGGACGCAGCTCTCCGGTTGGTCACTGGGGCAAATGGTGCCCTTCCCGTCCCCCTCCACTTTCACGGTTGACACCTAGCTCATGTACCTGAAGTTCACAAGCAGGCCACATAGACACATGCCACACACATGGGCCCTTCCATGACAACACTTTGGCAAGCAGGAGTCCTCCTGAGGTGAATGGCGTGAGCCGGTGAACGCCTTAGTGTCGCCTACCTCACCGTGGATCTTGCAAAGGCCTAACAGTCTTCAAAGGCTGAGAGCACATGTCTCCAGCTGGATCTGAAGTCGACGTGCTGCTTGCGAGGGGAAGACGTCAGCTGTGAATTCTGAGAACCCTTGCCATGGCGGTGTTTGTTCCAGTGCAGCTCAGGTTTACCAACTGGGGTCCCCGTGCATTGCACAGCAGACCAGGGAGAAAACTCTTCCTGAGGATTCTTCTAAGCGGTGGCTATCTGGCTCTCCGACGGAGGAAACACATTGCTGCCTGGCCTTCGGCATACCAACAGTAGAGCCCAAAGAGCATCATGAGGCATGAGGTTGCTCAGAAGGCACAGATGACACTTTCGGTACACAGTGATTTTCCTCGGAAAAGGGTGCAGTCGCGAGCGTCCTCAGATATGTAAAAGGCACACCAGCATTACAGCACTTCAGTGGTGAAAGCCTCGGGTCTACTTGTGACCACCAAGTTTGCTGATGGAAACACTGCCCCTTATGTTGAGTATGCCACTCAGCCGACCTTCTCCTTAGCTGAAGTAGTCTGCTGCGTGACCTCCTGGCAAGGAGCGGCAGGCACACTGTTTCTTTCGAGAACACTCACTCTTCCTCCCGAGGAATTCCTGCAGGGCGCCCAAGATGGGCGCCCGCCCACCTCTGCCCCCGTGCTTTTCCTTCAGTTTTCTGGCCCCAAGCCTCCTGTTCCAAAGGGGCCAATAATGCTTTAGCCCGCAGGATCCAGTTTCTACGTGCAAACCCAGCCTGTGGAGCAGCACCCTCTGCTCAGCTACAAGAGAGCCATGCGACACACCAGGCGCTCCTGTGAGGAGCCTTTTGTAAGCAGAAGTTCTGCGCAAGGTGACGTGCCTAGCCAAGACAGCGCTTCAGTCAGGCGTTGTCGACTTTGGAACTTTCAATCTCCCAGCAGTGCTTCGGGAAAGGTGTCCATCATTTCGGGCTGGTTGTAAAGTCACATTTCTGCTGGAGGTGAAGGGTCGTCAGCTTTGAGTTCGTAGAATCCATGTAACTCGCCGGGTACGATTCAGTGCAGCTAATAGCTAAGCCGGGAGTCTGACAGGCATTGCACGTGACACCGTGCCCCACTCTGGTACCAAGACTGCTTTCCAGAGCTGGAGGTCTGGCTCTCCGCCGGAGCAAGCCGTGTGCTGCCCTGCCCTCTGCATGCACAGAGTGGAGGCCCACCACCCATGTGGCTGCAGGTTACTCAAAGGCCATAGCTCACACTTTGGCTACAACGTGTTCTTCCTTGACCTGGGTCCAGGCGTGAGAGAGCCTGCAGTCCTGAGAGGCCTACCGGTGTTAAAGCAGTACCTTCACTAAGGCTTCTCAGAAAGATCTGCACTGCAACACTTTTCAAGGCGCACGCGGACCTTCCTTTGGCGGCATAGGGGCAGGTTCCCTAAACACTAGCCAAGACGGCTTTGGGATGAGCTCCTAGTGAGGAACTGCACACACCCCCCTCGTCCTTTCGAGAAAACTCACTCTTCCTCGCTTTGCCTCCCAGGGAACTCCTACGGTGATTACAAGACGGGCAGCAGGACTTCTTTTCAGGCAGCTCTGAGCACGCAGCTCTCCGGCTTGCCAACGGGACAGATTTCGCTTTTCTCGTCCAGCCCCCTTTTCACGGTTGCCACACAGCGCATGTAGCTGAAGTTCCCGGGCAGCCAAAGGAGACCCATGTCACATACTGTACCCCTTCGCTGAAAGCACTTTGGAAAGCCAGTGTTCCTCCGGCAGTGAATTGCGCGAGCCAGTGAACGCCTTCGTTTCGCCTAGGTCATGGTACATCTTGCAAAGGCCTAGCAGTCTTCGGAGGACGACTGCCTATTTCTCCCTCGAGAGGTGAAGTCCAGGTGCTGCTTCAGGGAGCAAGAGGTCAAGTATGAATTCCGAGAACTCGTGTAAGCACGGTGTTTTTCCAAAAGCAGCTCAGGGTTACAAAAGGAGGCCCCCTTGCATTGCCCAGAAGCCCCGTTATAAACGTGTTCTTCAGGCTTCCTCTAAGCTCTCCAAATCGAGCTCTCCAATGGAGGAAAAACGTTGTTGCCCAGCCTCCTGCATACAGAACAGTAGAGTCCAAAGACCCTTGTGGCTGCGTGTTGCTCAGCAGGCACAGATGCCACTTCTGCTCCACAGTGACCTTCCTCGGAATACGGTGCAGACGCTCGCATCCTCATCCTTTCAGAGTCTTGAAAGGCACACCAGCATTTACAGCAGTTCAGTCGGGGAGGCCTCTTTGAAACTGCTAACTGCGACTGTGCTGGTGGAAAGAAACACTGCACCTTACCTTGAGGCTGGCGCTCGGCTGACTTTCGCCCTAGATAACGTCCTCTGCGGGATGTACTCCTAGCAAGAAATTGCCAGCACTCTGTTTCTTTGGGCAAAGTCTCCGTTCCTCCCCGGGTATTCCCGCAGGGTTGAGAAGGTTGGCGACCGCAGGGCTTTTCATTAAGCACTCATCATGGAAAACACGGACCTTCCTTGCAACACGCGGGCAAGTTTCCTTCCCACTGGCCAAGAAGGCTTTGGGATGAGAACCTAGCAAGGAACTGCACGCACTCCGGTTCGTTCAAGAAAATTCACTCTGCCTCAGGTTGCCTCTCAGGGTAATCCAGGGGTGAATAGAAGACGGGCAACAGGACTGTTTCTCAGGCAGCTCTGAGGACGCAGCTCTCCGGTTGGTCACTGGGGCAAATGGTGCCCTTCCCGTCCCCCTCCACTTTCACGGTTGACACCTAGCTCATGTACCTGAAGTTCACAAGCAGGCCACATAGACACATGCCACACACATGGGCCCTTCCATGACAACACTTTGGCAAGCAGGAGTCCTCCTGAGGTGAATGGCGTGAGCCGGTGAACGCCTTAGTGTCGCCTACCTCACCGTGGATCTTGCAAAGGCCTAACAGTCTTCAAAGGCTGAGAGCACATGTCTCCAGCTGGATCTGAAGTCGACGTGCTGCTTGCGAGGGGAAGACGTCAGCTGTGAATTCTGAGAACCCTTGCCATGGCGGTGTTTGTTCCAGTGCAGCTCAGGTTTACCAACTGGGGTCCCCGTGCATTGCACAGCAGACCAGGGAGAAAACTCTTCCTGAGGATTCTTCTAAGCGGTGGCTATCTGGCTCTCCGACGGAGGAAACACATTGCTGCCTGGCCTTCGGCATACCAACAGTAGAGCCCAAAGAGCATCATGAGGCATGAGGTTGCTCAGAAGGCACAGATGACACTTTCGGTACACAGTGATTTTCCTCGGAAAAGGGTGCAGTCGCGAGCGTCCTCAGATATGTAAAAGGCACACCAGCATTACAGCACTTCAGTGGTGAAAGCCTCGGGTCTACTTGTGACCACCAAGTTTGCTGATGGAAACACTGCCCCTTATGTTGAGTATGCCACTCAGCCGACCTTCTCCTTAGCTGAAGTAGTCTGCTGCGTGACCTCCTGGCAAGGAGCGGCAGGCACACTGTTTCTTTCGAGAACACTCACTCTTCCTCCCGAGGAATTCCTGCAGGGCGCCCAAGATGGGCGCCCGCCCACCTCTGCCCCCGTGCTTTTCCTTCAGTTTTCTGGCCCCAAGCCTCCTGTTCCAAAGGGGCCAATAATGCTTTAGCCCGCAGGATCCAGTTTCTACGTGCAAACCCAGCCTGTGGAGCAGCACCCTCTGCTCAGCTACAAGAGAGCCATGCGACACACCAGGCGCTCCTGTGAGGAGCCTTTTGTAAGCAGAAGTTCTGCGCAAGGTGACGTGCCTAGCCAAGACAGCGCTTCAGTCAGGCGTTGTCGACTTTGGAACTTTCAATCTCCCAGCAGTGCTTCGGGAAAGGTGTCCATCATTTCGGGCTGGTTGTAAAGTCACATTTCTGCTGGAGGTGAAGGGTCGTCAGCTTTGAGTTCGTAGAATCCATGTAACTCGCCGGGTACGATTCAGTGCAGCTAATAGCTAAGCCGGGAGTCTGACAGGCATTGCACGTGACACCGTGCCCCACTCTGGTACCAAGACTGCTTTCCAGAGCTGGAGGTCTGGCTCTCCGCCGGAGCAAGCCGTGTGCTGCCCTGCCCTCTGCATGCACAGAGTGGAGGCCCACCACCCATGTGGCTGCAGGTTACTCAAAGGCCATAGCTCACACTTTGGCTACAACGTGTTCTTCCTTGACCTGGGTCCAGGCGTGAGAGAGCCTGCAGTCCTGAGAGGCCTACCGGTGTTAAAGCAGTACCTTCACTAAGGCTTCTCAGAAAGATCTGCACTGCAACACTTTTCAAGGCGCACGCGGACCTTCCTTTGGCGGCATAGGGGCAGGTTCCCTAAACACTAGCCAAGACGGCTTTGGGATGAGCTCCTAGTGAGGAACTGCACACACCCCCCTCGTCCTTTCGAGAAAACTCACTCTTCCTCGCTTTGCCTCCCAGGGAACTCCTACGGTGATTACAAGACGGGCAGCAGGACTTCTTTTCAGGCAGCTCTGAGCACGCAGCTCTCCGGCTTGCCAACGGGACAGATTTCGCTTTTCTCGTCCAGCCCCCTTTTCACGGTTGCCACACAGCGCATGTAGCTGAAGTTCCCGGGCAGCCAAAGGAGACCCATGTCACATACTGTACCCCTTCGCTGAAAGCACTTTGGAAAGCCAGTGTTCCTCCGGCAGTGAATTGCGCGAGCCAGTGAACGCCTTCGTTTCGCCTAGGTCATGGTACATCTTGCAAAGGCCTAGCAGTCTTCGGAGGACGACTGCCTATTTCTCCCTCGAGAGGTGAAGTCCAGGTGCTGCTTCAGGGAGCAAGAGGTCAAGTATGAATTCCGAGAACTCGTGTAAGCACGGTGTTTTTCCAAAAGCAGCTCAGGGTTACAAAAGGAGGCCCCCTTGCATTGCCCAGAAGCCCCGTTATAAACGTGTTCTTCAGGCTTCCTCTAAGCTCTCCAAATCGAGCTCTCCGATGGAGGAAAAACGTTGTTGCCCAGCCTCCTGCATACAGAACAGTAGAGTCCAAAGACCCTTGTGGCTGGGTGTTGCTCAGCAGGCACAGATGCCACTTCTGCTCCACAGTGACCTTCCTCGGAATACGGTGCAGACGCTCGCATCCTCATCCTTTCAGAGTCTTGAAAGGCACACCAGCATTTACAGCAGTTCAGTCGGGGAGGCCTCTTTGAAACTGCTGACTGCGACTGTGCTGGTGGAAAGAAACACTGCACCTTACCTTGAGGCTGGCGCTCGGCTGACTTTCGCCCTAGATAACGTCCTCTGCGGGATGTACTCCTAGCAAGAAATTGCCAGCACTCTGTTTCTTTGGGCAAAGTCTCCGTTCCTCCCCGGGTATTCCCGCAGGGTTGAGAAGGTTGGCGACCGCAGGGCTTTTCATTAAGCACTCATCATGGAAAACACGGACCTTCCTTGCAACACGCGGGCAAGTTTCCTTCCCACTGGCCAAGAAGGCTTTGGGATGAGAACCTAGCAAGGAACTGCACGCACTCCGGTTCGTTCAAGAAAATTCACTCTGCCTCAGGTTGCCTCTCAGGGTAATCCAGGGGTGAATAGAAGACGGGCAACAGGACTGTTTCTCAGGCAGCTCTGAGGACGCAGCTCTCCGGTTGGTCACTGGGGCAAATGGTGCCCTTCCCGTCCCCCTCCACTTTCACGGTTGACACCTAGCTCATGTACCTGAAGTTCACAAGCAGGCCACATAGACACATGCCACACACATGGGCCCTTCCATGACAACACTTTGGCAAGCAGGAGTCCTCCTGAGGTGAATGGCGTGAGCCGGTGAACGCCTTAGTGTCGCCTACCTCACCGTGGATCTTGCAAAGGCCTAACAGTCTTCAAAGGCTGAGAGCACATGTCTCCAGCTGGATCTGAAGTCGACGTGCTGCTTGCGAGGGGAAGACGTCAGCTGTGAATTCTGAGAACCCTTGCCATGGCGGTGTTTGTTCCAGTGCAGCTCAGGTTTACCAACTGGGGTCCCCGTGCATTGCACAGCAGACCAGGGAGAAAACTCTTCCTGAGGATTCTTCTAAGCGGTGGCTATCTGGCTCTCCGACGGAGGAAACACATTGCTGCCTGGCCTTCGGCATACCAACAGTAGAGCCCAAAGAGCATCATGAGGCATGAGGTTGCTCAGAAGGCACAGATGACACTTTCGGTACACAGTGATTTTCCTCGGAAAAGGGTGCAGTCGCGAGCGTCCTCAGATATGTAAAAGGCACACCAGCATTACAGCACTTCAGTGGTGAAAGCCTCGGGTCTACTTGTGACCACCAAGTTTGCTGATGGAAACACTGCCCCTTATGTTGAGTATGCCACTCAGCCGACCTTCTCCTTAGCTGAAGTAGTCTGCTGCGTGACCTCCTGGCAAGGAGCGGCAGGCACACTGTTTCTTTCGAGAACACTCACTCTTCCTCCCGAGGAATTCCTGCAGGGCGCCCAAGATGGGCGCCCGCCCACCTCTGCCCCCGTGCTTTTCCTTCAGTTTTCTGGCCCCAAGCCTCCTGTTCCAAAGGGGCCAATAATGCTTTAGCCCGCAGGATCCAGTTTCTACGTGCAAACCCAGCCTGTGGAGCAGCACCCTCTGCTCAGCTACAAGAGAGCCATGCGACACACCAGGCGCTCCTGTGAGGAGCCTTTTGTAAGCAGAAGTTCTGCGCAAGGTGACGTGCCTAGCCAAGACAGCGCTTCAGTCAGGCGTTGTCGACTTTGGAACTTTCAATCTCCCAGCAGTGCTTCGGGAAAGGTGTCCATCATTTCGGGCTGGTTGTAAAGTCACATTTCTGCTGGAGGTGAAGGGTCGTCAGCTTTGAGTTCGTAGAATCCATGTAACTCGCCGGGTACGATTCAGTGCAGCTAATAGCTAAGCCGGGAGTCTGACAGGCATTGCACGTGACACCGTGCCCCACTCTGGTACCAAGACTGCTTTCCAGAGCTGGAGGTCTGGCTCTCCGCCGGAGCAAGCCGTGTGCTGCCCTGCCCTCTGCATGCACAGAGTGGAGGCCCACCACCCATGTGGCTGCAGGTTACTCAAAGGCCATAGCTCACACTTTGGCTACAACGTGTTCTTCCTTGACCTGGGTCCAGGCGTGAGAGAGCCTGCAGTCCTGAGAGGCCTACCGGTGTTAAAGCAGTACCTTCACTAAGGCTTCTCAGAAAGATCTGCACTGCAACACTTTTCAAGGCGCACGCGGACCTTCCTTTGGCGGCATAGGGGCAGGTTCCCTAAACACTAGCCAAGACGGCTTTGGGATGAGCTCCTAGTGAGGAACTGCACACACCCCCCTCGTCCTTTCGAGAAAACTCACTCTTCCTCGCTTTGCCTCCCAGGGAACTCCTACGGTGATTACAAGACGGGCAGCAGGACTTCTTTTCAGGCAGCTCTGAGCACGCAGCTCTCCGGCTTGCCAACGGGACAGATTTCGCTTTTCTCGTCCAGCCCCCTTTTCACGGTTGCCACACAGCGCATGTAGCTGAAGTTCCCGGGCAGCCAAAGGAGACCCATGTCACATACTGTACCCCTTCGCTGAAAGCACTTTGGAAAGCCAGTGTTCCTCCGGCAGTGAATTGCGCGAGCCAGTGAACGCCTTCGTTTCGCCTAGGTCATGGTACATCTTGCAAAGGCCTAGCAGTCTTCGGAGGACGACTGCCTATTTCTCCCTCGAGAGGTGAAGTCCAGGTGCTGCTTCAGGGAGCAAGAGGTCAAGTATGAATTCCGAGAACTCGTGTAAGCACGGTGTTTTTCCAAAAGCAGCTCAGGGTTACAAAAGGAGGCCCCCTTGCATTGCCCAGAAGCCCCGTTATAAACGTGTTCTTCAGGCTTCCTCTAAGCTCTCCAAATCGAGCTCTCCGATGGAGGAAAAACGTTGTTGCCCAGCCTCCTGCATACAGAACAGTAGAGTCCAAAGACCCTTGTGGCTGGGTGTTGCTCAGCAGGCACAGATGCCACTTCTGCTCCACAGTGACCTTCCTCGGAATACGGTGCAGACGCTCGCATCCTCATCCTTTCAGAGTCTTGAAAGGCACACCAGCATTTACAGCAGTTCAGTCGGGGAGGCCTCTTTGAAACTGCTGACTGCGACTGTGCTGGTGGAAAGAAACACTGCACCTTACCTTGAGGCTGGCGCTCGGCTGACTTTCGCCCTAGATAACGTCCTCTGCGGGATGTACTCCTAGCAAGAAATTGCCAGCACTCTGTTTCTTTGGGCAAAGTCTCCGTTCCTCCCCGGGTATTCCCGCAGGGTTGAGAAGGTTGGCGACCGCAGGGCTTTTCATTAAGCACTCATCATGGAAAACACGGACCTTCCTTGCAACACGCGGGCAAGTTTCCTTCCCACTGGCCAAGAAGGCTTTGGGATGAGAACCTAGCAAGGAACTGCACGCACTCCGGTTCGTTCAAGAAAATTCACTCTGCCTCAGGTTGCCTCTCAGGGTAATCCAGGGGTGAATAGAAGACGGGCAACAGGACTGTTTCTCAGGCAGCTCTGAGGACGCAGCTCTCCGGTTGGTCACTGGGGCAAATGGTGCCCTTCCCGTCCCCCTCCACTTTCACGGTTGACACCTAGCTCATGTACCTGAAGTTCACAAGCAGGCCACATAGACACATGCCACACACATGGGCCCTTCCATGACAACACTTTGGCAAGCAGGAGTCCTCCTGAGGTGAATGGCGTGAGCCGGTGAACGCCTTAGTGTCGCCTACCTCACCGTGGATCTTGCAAAGGCCTAACAGTCTTCAAAGGCTGAGAGCACATGTCTCCAGCTGGATCTGAAGTCGACGTGCTGCTTGCGAGGGGAAGACGTCAGCTGTGAATTCTGAGAACCCTTGCCATGGCGGTGTTTGTTCCAGTGCAGCTCAGGTTTACCAACTGGGGTCCCCGTGCATTGCACAGCAGACCAGGGAGAAAACTCTTCCTGAGGATTCTTCTAAGCGGTGGCTATCTGGCTCTCCGACGGAGGAAACACATTGCTGCCTGGCCTTCGGCATACCAACAGTAGAGCCCAAAGAGCATCATGAGGCATGAGGTTGCTCAGAAGGCACAGATGACACTTTCGGTACACAGTGATTTTCCTCGGAAAAGGGTGCAGTCGCGAGCGTCCTCAGATATGTAAAAGGCACACCAGCATTACAGCACTTCAGTGGTGAAAGCCTCGGGTCTACTTGTGACCACCAAGTTTGCTGATGGAAACACTGCCCCTTATGTTGAGTATGCCACTCAGCCGACCTTCTCCTTAGCTGAAGTAGTCTGCTGCGTGACCTCCTGGCAAGGAGCGGCAGGCACACTGTTTCTTTCGAGAACACTCACTCTTCCTCCCGAGGAATTCCTGCAGGGCGCCCAAGATGGGCGCCCGCCCACCTCTGCCCCCGTGCTTTTCCTTCAGTTTTCTGGCCCCAAGCCTCCTGTTCCAAAGGGGCCAATAATGCTTTAGCCCGCAGGATCCAGTTTCTACGTGCAAACCCAGCCTGTGGAGCAGCACCCTCTGCTCAGCTACAAGAGAGCCATGCGACACACCAGGCGCTCCTGTGAGGAGCCTTTTGTAAGCAGAAGTTCTGCGCAAGGTGACGTGCCTAGCCAAGACAGCGCTTCAGTCAGGCGTTGTCGACTTTGGAACTTTCAATCTCCCAGCAGTGCTTCGGGAAAAGTGTCCATCATTTTAGGCTGGTTGTAAAGTTACATTTCTGCTGGAGGTGAAGGGTCGTCAGCTTTGAGTTCGTAGAATCCATGTAACTCGCCGGGTACGATTCAGTGCAGCTAATAGCTAAGCCGGGAGTCTGACAGGCATTGCACGTGACACCGTGCCCCACTCTGGTACCAAGACTGCTTTCCAGAGCTGGAGGTCTGGCTCTCCGCCGGAGCAAGCCGTGTGCTGCCCTGCCCTCTGCATGCACAGAGTGGAGGCCCACCACCCATGTGGCTGCAGGTTACTCAAAGGCCATAGCTCACACTTTGGCTACAACGTGTTCTTCCTTGACCTGGGTCCAGGCGTGAGAGAGCCTGCAGTCCTGAGAGGCCTACCGGTGTTAAAGCAGTACCTTCACTAAGGCTTCTCAGAAAGATCTGCACTGCAACACTTTTCAAGGCGCACGCGGACCTTCCTTTGGCGGCATAGGGGCAGGTTCCCTAAACACTAGCCAAGACGGCTTTGGGATGAGCTCCTAGTGAGGAACTGCACACACCCCCCTCGTCCTTTCGAGAAAACTCACTCTTCCTCGCTTTGCCTCCCAGGGAACTCCTACGGTGATTACAAGACGGGCAGCAGGACTTCTTTTCAGGCAGCTCTGAGCACGCAGCTCTCCGGCTTGCCAACGGGACAGATTTCGCTTTTCTCGTCCAGCCCCCTTTTCACGGTTGCCACACAGCGCATGTAGCTGAAGTTCCCGGGCAGCCAAAGGAGACCCATGTCACATACTGTACCCCTTCGCTGAAAGCACTTTGGAAAGCCAGTGTTCCTCCGGCAGTGAATTGCGCGAGCCAGTGAACGCCTTCGTTTCGCCTAGGTCAGGGTACATCTTGCAAAGGCCTAGCAGTCTTCGGAGGACGACTGCCTATTTCTCCCTCGAGAGGTGAAGTCCAGGTGCTGCTTCAGGGAGCAAGAGGTCAAGTATGAATTCCGAGAACTCGTGTAAGCACGGTGTTTTTCCAAAAGCAGCTCAGGGTTACAAAAGGAGGCCCCCTTGCATTGCCCAGAAGCCCCGTTATAAACGTGTTCTTCAGGCTTCCTCTAAGCTCTCCAAATCGAGCTCTCCGATGGAGGAAAAACGTTGTTGCCCAGCCTCCTGCATACAGAACAGTAGAGTCCAAAGACCCTTGTGGCTGCGTGTTGCTCAGCAGGCACAGATGCCACTTCTGCTCCACAGTGACCTTCCTCGGAATACGGTGCAGACGCTCGCATCCTCATCCTTTCAGAGTCTTGAAAGGCACACCAGCATTTACAGCAGTTCAGTCGGGGAGGCCTCTTTGAAACTGCTGACTGCGACTGTGCTGGTGGAAAGAAACACTGCACCTTACCTTGAGGCTGGCGCTCGGCTGACTTTCGCCCTAGATAACGTCCTCTGCGGGATGTACTCCTAGCAAGAAATTGCCAGCACTCTGTTTCTTTGGGCAAAGTCTCCGTTCCTCCCCGGGTATTCCCGCAGGGTTGAGAAGGTTGGCGACCGCAGGGCTTTTCATTAAGCACTCATCATGGAAAACACGGACCTTCCTTGCAACACGCGGGCAAGTTTCCTTCCCACTGGCCAAGAAGGCTTTGGGATGAGAACCTAGCAAGGAACTGCACGCACTCCGGTTCGTTCAAGAAAATTCACTCTGCCTCAGGTTGCCTCTCAGGGTAATCCAGGGGTGAATAGAAGACGGGCAACAGGACTGTTTCTCAGGCAGCTCTGAGGACGCAGCTCTCCGGTTGGTCACTGGGGCAAATGGTGCCCTTCCCGTCCCCCTCCACTTTCACGGTTGACACCTAGCTCATGTACCTGAAGTTCACAAGCAGGCCACATAGACACATGCCACACACATGGGCCCTTCCATGACAACACTTTGGCAAGCAGGAGTCCTCCTGAGGTGAATGGCGTGAGCCGGTGAACGCCTTAGTGTCGCCTACCTCACCGTGGATCTTGCAAAGGCCTAACAGTCTTCAAAGGCTGAGAGCACATGTCTCCAGCTGGATCTGAAGTCGACGTGCTGCTTGCGAGGGGAAGACGTCAGCTGTGAATTCTGAGAACCCTTGCCATGGCGGTGTTTGTTCCAGTGCAGCTCAGGTTTACCAACTGGGGTCCCCGTGCATTGCACAGCAGACCAGGGAGAAAACTCTTCCTGAGGATTCTTCTAAGCGGTGGCTATCTGGCTCTCCGACGGAGGAAACACATTGCTGCCTGGCCTTCGGCATACCAACAGTAGAGCCCAAAGAGCATCATGAGGCATGAGGTTGCTCAGAAGGCACAGATGACACTTTCGGTACACAGTGATTTTCCTCGGAAAAGGGTGCAGTCGCGAGCGTCCTCAGATATGTAAAAGGCACACCAGCATTACAGCACTTCAGTGGTGAAAGCCTCGGGTCTACTTGTGACCACCAAGTTTGCTGATGGAAACACTGCCCCTTATGTTGAGTATGCCACTCAGCCGACCTTCTCCTTAGCTGAAGTAGTCTGCTGCGTGACCTCCTGGCAAGGAGCGGCAGGCACACTGTTTCTTTCGAGAACACTCACTCTTCCTCCCGAGGAATTCCTGCAGGGCGCCCAAGATGGGCGCCCGCCCACCTCTGCCCCCGTGCTTTTCCTTCAGTTTTCTGGCCCCAAGCCTCCTGTTCCAAAGGGGCCAATAATGCTTTAGCCCGCAGGATCCAGTTTCTACGTGCAAACCCAGCCTGTGGAGCAGCACCCTCTGCTCAGCTACAAGAGAGCCATGCGACACACCAGGCGCTCCTGTGAGGAGCCTTTTGTAAGCAGAAGTTCTGCGCAAGGTGACGTGCCTAGCCAAGACAGCGCTTCAGTCAGGCGTTGTCGACTTTGGAACTTTCAATCTCCCAGCAGTGCTTCGGGAAAGGTGTCCATCATTTCGGGCTGGTTGTAAAGTCACATTTCTGCTGGAGGTGAAGGGTCGTCAGCTTTGAGTTCGTAGAATCCATGTAACTCGCCGGGTACGATTCAGTGCAGCTAATAGCTAAGCCGGGAGTCTGACAGGCATTGCACGTGACACCGTGCCCCACTCTGGTACCAAGACTGCTTTCCAGAGCTGGAGGTCTGGCTCTCCGCCGGAGCAAGCCGTGTGCTGCCCTGCCCTCTGCATGCACAGAGTGGAGGCCCACCACCCATGTGGCTGCAGGTTACTCAAAGGCCATAGCTCACACTTTGGCTACAACGTGTTCTTCCTTGACCTGGGTCCAGGCGTGAGAGAGCCTGCAGTCCTGAGAGGCCTACCGGTGTTAAAGCAGTACCTTCACTAAGGCTTCTCAGAAAGATCTGCACTGCAACACTTTTCAAGGCGCACGCGGACCTTCCTTTGGCGGCATAGGGGCAGGTTCCCTAAACACTAGCCAAGACGGCTTTGGGATGAGCTCCTAGTGAGGAACTGCACACACCCCCCTCGTCCTTTCGAGAAAACTCACTCTTCCTCGCTTTGCCTCCCAGGGAACTCCTACGGTGATTACAAGACGGGCAGCAGGACTTCTTTTCAGGCAGCTCTGAGCACGCAGCTCTCCGGCTTGCCAACGGGACAGATTTCGCTTTTCTCGTCCAGCCCCCTTTTCACGGTTGCCACACAGCGCATGTAGCTGAAGTTCCCGGGCAGCCAAAGGAGACCCATGTCACATACTGTACCCCTTCGCTGAAAGCACTTTGGAAAGCCAGTGTTCCTCCGGCAGTGAATTGCGCGAGCCAGTGAACGCCTTCGTTTCGCCTAGGTCAGGGTACATCTTGCAAAGGCCTAGCAGTCTTCGGAGGACGACTGCCTATTTCTCCCTCGAGAGGTGAAGTCCAGGTGCTGCTTCAGGGAGCAAGAGGTCAAGTATGAATTCCGAGAACTCGTGTAAGCACGGTGTTTTTCCAAAAGCAGCTCAGGGTTACAAAAGGAGGCCCCCTTGCATTGCCCAGAAGCCCCGTTATAAACGTGTTCTTCAGGCTTCCTCTAAGCTCTCCAAATCGAGCTCTCCGATGGAGGAAAAACGTTGTTGCCCAGCCTCCTGCATACAGAACAGTAGAGTCCAAAGACCCTTGTGGCTGGGTGTTGCTCAGCAGGCACAGATGCCACTTCTGCTCCACAGTGACCTTCCTCGGAATACGGTGCAGACGCTCGCATCCTCATCCTTTCAGAGTCTTGAAAGGCACACCAGCATTTACAGCAGTTCAGTCGGGGAGGCCTCTTTGAAACTGCTGACTGCGACTGTGCTGGTGGAAAGAAACACTGCACCTTACCTTGAGGCTGGCGCTCGGCTGACTTTCGCCCTAGATAACGTCCTCTGCGGGATGTACTCCTAGCAAGAAATTGCCAGCACTCTGTTTCTTTGGGCAAAGTCTCCGTTCCTCCCCGGGTATTCCCGCAGGGTTGAGAAGGTTGGCGACCGCAGGGCTTTTCATTAAGCACTCATCATGGAAAACACGGACCTTCCTTGCAACACGCGGGCAAGTTTCCTTCCCACTGGCCAAGAAGGCTTTGGGATGAGAACCTAGCAAGGAACTGCACGCACTCCGGTTCGTTCAAGAAAATTCACTCTGCCTCAGGTTGCCTCTCAGGGTAATCCAGGGGTGAATAGAAGACGGGCAACAGGACTGTTTCTCAGGCAGCTCTGAGGACGCAGCTCTCCGGTTGGTCACTGGGGCAAATGGTGCCCTTCCCGTCCCCCTCCACTTTCACGGTTGACACCTAGCTCATGTACCTGAAGTTCACAAGCAGGCCACATAGACACATGCCACACACATGGGCCCTTCCATGACAACACTTTGGCAAGCAGGAGTCCTCCTGAGGTGAATGGCGTGAGCCGGTGAACGCCTTAGTGTCGCCTACCTCACCGTGGATCTTGCAAAGGCCTAACAGTCTTCAAAGGCTGAGAGCACATGTCTCCAGCTGGATCTGAAGTCGACGTGCTGCTTGCGAGGGGAAGACGTCAGCTGTGAATTCTGAGAACCCTTGCCATGGCGGTGTTTGTTCCAGTGCAGCTCAGGTTTACCAACTGGGGTCCCCGTGCATTGCACAGCAGACCAGGGAGAAAACTCTTCCTGAGGATTCTTCTAAGCGGTGGCTATCTGGCTCTCCGACGGAGGAAACACATTGCTGCCTGGCCTTCGGCATACCAACAGTAGAGCCCAAAGAGCATCATGAGGCATGAGGTTGCTCAGAAGGCACAGATGACACTTTCGGTACACAGTGATTTTCCTCGGAAAAGGGTGCAGTCGCGAGCGTCCTCAGATATGTAAAAGGCACACCAGCATTACAGCACTTCAGTGGTGAAAGCCTCGGGTCTACTTGTGACCACCAAGTTTGCTGATGGAAACACTGCCCCTTATGTTGAGTATGCCACTCAGCCGACCTTCTCCTTAGCTGAAGTAGTCTGCTGCGTGACCTCCTGGCAAGGAGCGGCAGGCACACTGTTTCTTTCGAGAACACTCACTCTTCCTCCCGAGGAATTCCTGCAGGGCGCCCAAGATGGGCGCCCGCCCACCTCTGCCCCCGTGCTTTTCCTTCAGTTTTCTGGCCCCAAGCCTCCTGTTCCAAAGGGGCCAATAATGCTTTAGCCCGCAGGATCCAGTTTCTACGTGCAAACCCAGCCTGTGGAGCAGCACCCTCTGCTCAGCTACAAGAGAGCCATGCGACACACCAGGCGCTCCTGTGAGGAGCCTTTTGTAAGCAGAAGTTCTGCGCAAGGTGACGTGCCTAGCCAAGACAGCGCTTCAGTCAGGCGTTGTCGACTTTGGAACTTTCAATCTCCCAGCAGTGCTTCGGGAAAGGTGTCCATCATTTCGGGCTGGTTGTAAAGTCACATTTCTGCTGGAGGTGAAGGGTCGTCAGCTTTGAGTTCGTAGAATCCATGTAACTCGCCGGGTACGATTCAGTGCAGCTAATAGCTAAGCCGGGAGTCTGACAGGCATTGCACGTGACACCGTGCCCCACTCTGGTACCAAGACTGCTTTCCAGAGCTGGAGGTCTGGCTCTCCGCCGGAGCAAGCCGTGTGCTGCCCTGCCCTCTGCATGCACAGAGTGGAGGCCCACCACCCATGTGGCTGCAGGTTACTCAAAGGCCATAGCTCACACTTTGGCTACAACGTGTTCTTCCTTGACCTGGGTCCAGGCGTGAGAGAGCCTGCAGTCCTGAGAGGCCTACCGGTGTTAAAGCAGTACCTTCACTAAGGCTTCTCAGAAAGATCTGCACTGCAACACTTTTCAAGGCGCACGCGGACCTTCCTTTGGCGGCATAGGGGCAGGTTCCCTAAACACTAGCCAAGACGGCTTTGGGATGAGCTCCTAGTGAGGAACTGCACACACCCCCCTCGTCCTTTCGAGAAAACTCACTCTTCCTCGCTTTGCCTCCCAGGGAACTCCTACGGTGATTACAAGACGGGCAGCAGGACTTCTTTTCAGGCAGCTCTGAGCACGCAGCTCTCCGGCTTGCCAACGGGACAGATTTCGCTTTTCTCGTCCAGCCCCCTTTTCACGGTTGCCACACAGCGCATGTAGCTGAAGTTCCCGGGCAGCCAAAGGAGACCCATGTCACATACTGTACCCCTTCGCTGAAAGCACTTTGGAAAGCCAGTGTTCCTCCGGCAGTGAATTGCGCGAGCCAGTGAACGCCTTCGTTTCGCCTAGGTCATGGTACATCTTGCAAAGGCCTAGCAGTCTTCGGAGGACGACTGCCTATTTCTCCCTCGAGAGGTGAAGTCCAGGTGCTGCTTCAGGGAGCAAGAGGTCAAGTATGAATTCCGAGAACTCGTGTAAGCACGGTGTTTTTCCAAAAGCAGCTCAGGGTTACAAAAGGAGGCCCCCTTGCATTGCCCAGAAGCCCCGTTATAAACGTGTTCTTCAGGCTTCCTCTAAGCTCTCCAAATCGAGCTCTCCAATGGAGGAAAAACGTTGTTGCCCAGCCTCCTGCATACAGAACAGTAGAGTCCAAAGACCCTTGTGGCTGCGTGTTGCTCAGCAGGCACAGATGCCACTTCTGCTCCACAGTGACCTTCCTCGGAATACGGTGCAGACGCTCGCATCCTCATCCTTTCAGAGTCTTGAAAGGCACACCAGCATTTACAGCAGTTCAGTCGGGGAGGCCTCTTTGAAACTGCTAACTGCGACTGTGCTGGTGGAAAGAAACACTGCACCTTACCTTGAGGCTGGCGCTCGGCTGACTTTCGCCCTAGATAACGTCCTCTGCGGGATGTACTCCTAGCAAGAAATTGCCAGCACTCTGTTTCTTTGGGCAAAGTCTCCGTTCCTCCCCGGGTATTCCCGCAGGGTTGAGAAGGTTGGCGACCGCAGGGCTTTTCATTAAGCACTCATCATGGAAAACACGGACCTTCCTTGCAACACGCGGGCAAGTTTCCTTCCCACTGGCCAAGAAGGCTTTGGGATGAGAACCTAGCAAGGAACTGCACGCACTCCGGTTCGTTCAAGAAAATTCACTCTGCCTCAGGTTGCCTCTCAGGGTAATCCAGGGGTGAATAGAAGACGGGCAACAGGACTGTTTCTCAGGCAGCTCTGAGGACGCAGCTCTCCGGTTGGTCACTGGGGCAAATGGTGCCCTTCCCGTCCCCCTCCACTTTCACGGTTGACACCTAGCTCATGTACCTGAAGTTCACAAGCAGGCCACATAGACACATGCCACACACATGGGCCCTTCCATGACAACACTTTGGCAAGCAGGAGTCCTCCTGAGGTGAATGGCGTGAGCCGGTGAACGCCTTAGTGTCGCCTACCTCACCGTGGATCTTGCAAAGGCCTAACAGTCTTCAAAGGCTGAGAGCACATGTCTCCAGCTGGATCTGAAGTCGACGTGCTGCTTGCGAGGGGAAGACGTCAGCTGTGAATTCTGAGAACCCTTGCCATGGCGGTGTTTGTTCCAGTGCAGCTCAGGTTTACCAACTGGGGTCCCCGTGCATTGCACAGCAGACCAGGGAGAAAACTCTTCCTGAGGATTCTTCTAAGCGGTGGCTATCTGGCTCTCCGACGGAGGAAACACATTGCTGCCTGGCCTTCGGCATACCAACAGTAGAGCCCAAAGAGCATCATGAGGCATGAGGTTGCTCAGAAGGCACAGATGACACTTTCGGTACACAGTGATTTTCCTCGGAAAAGGGTGCAGTCGCGAGCGTCCTCAGATATGTAAAAGGCACACCAGCATTACAGCACTTCAGTGGTGAAAGCCTCGGGTCTACTTGTGACCACCAAGTTTGCTGATGGAAACACTGCCCCTTATGTTGAGTATGCCACTCAGCCGACCTTCTCCTTAGCTGAAGTAGTCTGCTGCGTGACCTCCTGGCAAGGAGCGGCAGGCACACTGTTTCTTTCGAGAACACTCACTCTTCCTCCCGAGGAATTCCTGCAGGGCGCCCAAGATGGGCGCCCGCCCACCTCTGCCCCCGTGCTTTTCCTTCAGTTTTCTGGCCCCAAGCCTCCTGTTCCAAAGGGGCCAATAATGCTTTAGCCCGCAGGATCCAGTTTCTACGTGCAAACCCAGCCTGTGGAGCAGCACCCTCTGCTCAGCTACAAGAGAGCCATGCGACACACCAGGCGCTCCTGTGAGGAGCCTTTTGTAAGCAGAAGTTCTGCGCAAGGTGACGTGCCTAGCCAAGACAGCGCTTCAGTCAGGCGTTGTCGACTTTGGAACTTTCAATCTCCCAGCAGTGCTTCGGGAAAGGTGTCCATCATTTCGGGCTGGTTGTAAAGTCACATTTCTGCTGGAGGTGAAGGGTCGTCAGCTTTGAGTTCGTAGAATCCATGTAACTCGCCGGGTACGATTCAGTGCAGCTAATAGCTAAGCCGGGAGTCTGACAGGCATTGCACGTGACACCGTGCCCCACTCTGGTACCAAGACTGCTTTCCAGAGCTGGAGGTCTGGCTCTCCGCCGGAGCAAGCCGTGTGCTGCCCTGCCCTCTGCATGCACAGAGTGGAGGCCCACCACCCATGTGGCTGCAGGTTACTCAAAGGCCATAGCTCACACTTTGGCTACAACGTGTTCTTCCTTGACCTGGGTCCAGGCGTGAGAGAGCCTGCAGTCCTGAGAGGCCTACCGGTGTTAAAGCAGTACCTTCACTAAGGCTTCTCAGAAAGATCTGCACTGCAACACTTTTCAAGGCGCACGCGGACCTTCCTTTGGCGGCATAGGGGCAGGTTCCCTAAACACTAGCCAAGACGGCTTTGGGATGAGCTCCTAGTGAGGAACTGCACACACCCCCCTCGTCCTTTCGAGAAAACTCACTCTTCCTCGCTTTGCCTCCCAGGGAACTCCTACGGTGATTACAAGACGGGCAGCAGGACTTCTTTTCAGGCAGCTCTGAGCACGCAGCTCTCCGGCTTGCCAACGGGACAGATTTCGCTTTTCTCGTCCAGCCCCCTTTTCACGGTTGCCACACAGCGCATGTAGCTGAAGTTCCCGGGCAGCCAAAGGAGACCCATGTCACATACTGTACCCCTTCGCTGAAAGCACTTTGGAAAGCCAGTGTTCCTCCGGCAGTGAATTGCGCGAGCCAGTGAACGCCTTCGTTTCGCCTAGGTCATGGTACATCTTGCAAAGGCCTAGCAGTCTTCGGAGGACGACTGCCTATTTCTCCCTCGAGAGGTGAAGTCCAGGTGCTGCTTCAGGGAGCAAGAGGTCAAGTATGAATTCCGAGAACTCGTGTAAGCACGGTGTTTTTCCAAAAGCAGCTCAGGGTTACAAAAGGAGGCCCCCTTGCATTGCCCAGAAGCCCCGTTATAAACGTGTTCTTCAGGCTTCCTCTAAGCTCTCCAAATCGAGCTCTCCAATGGAGGAAAAACGTTGTTGCCCAGCCTCCTGCATACAGAACAGTAGAGTCCAAAGACCCTTGTGGCTGCGTGTTGCTCAGCAGGCACAGATGCCACTTCTGCTCCACAGTGACCTTCCTCGGAATACGGTGCAGACGCTCGCATCCTCATCCTTTCAGAGTCTTGAAAGGCACACCAGCATTTACAGCAGTTCAGTCGGGGAGGCCTCTTTGAAACTGCTGACTGCGACTGTGCTGGTGGAAAGAAACACTGCACCTTACCTTGAGGCTGGCGCTCGGCTGACTTTCGCCCTAGATAACGTCCTCTGCGGGATGTACTCCTAGCAAGAAATTGCCAGCACTCTGTTTCTTTGGGCAAAGTCTCCGTTCCTCCCCGGGTATTCCCGCAGGGTTGAGAAGGTTGGCGACCGCAGGGCTTTTCATTAAGCACTCATCATGGAAAACACGGACCTTCCTTGCAACACGCGGGCAAGTTTCCTTCCCACTGGCCAAGAAGGCTTTGGGATGAGAACCTAGCAAGGAACTGCACGCACTCCGGTTCGTTCAAGAAAATTCACTCTGCCTCAGGTTGCCTCTCAGGGTAATCCAGGGGTGAATAGAAGACGGGCAACAGGACTGTTTCTCAGGCAGCTCTGAGGACGCAGCTCTCCGGTTGGTCACTGGGGCAAATGGTGCCCTTCCCGTCCCCCTCCACTTTCACGGTTGACACCTAGCTCATGTACCTGAAGTTCACAAG
The DNA here is from genome assembly GCF_028023285.1 of Balaenoptera ricei. Lineage (NCBI taxonomy): Eukaryota > Metazoa > Chordata > Mammalia > Artiodactyla > Balaenopteridae > Balaenoptera > Balaenoptera ricei. Next base: position 95,907 of record NW_026777497.1, read on the forward strand.
CAGGCCACATAGACACATGCCACACACATGGGCCCTTCCATGACAACACTTTGGCAAGCAGGAGTCCTCCTGAGGTGAATGGCGTGAGCCGGTGAACGCCTTAGTGTCGCCTACCTCACCGTGGATCTTGCAAAGGCCTAACAGTCTTCAAAGGCTGAGAGCACATGTCTCCAGCTGGATCTGAAGTCGACGTGCTGCTTGCGAGGGGAAGACGTCAGCTGTGAATTCTGAGAACCCTTGCCATGGCGGTGTTTGTTCCAGTGCAGCTCAGGTTTACCAACTGGGGTCCCCGTGCATTGCACAGCAGACCAGGGAGAAAACTCTTCCTGAGGATTCTTCTAAGCGGTGGCTATCTGGCTCTCCGACGGAGGAAACACATTGCTGCCTGGCCTTCGGCATACCAACAGTAGAGCCCAAAGAGCATCATGAGGCATGAGGTTGCTCAGAAGGCACAGATGACACTTTCGGTACACAGTGATTTTCCTCGGAAAAGGGTGCAGTCGCGAGCGTCCTCAGATATGTAAAAGGCACACCAGCATTACAGCACTTCAGTGGTGAAAGCCTCGGGTCTACTTGTGACCACCAAGTTTGCTGATGGAAACACTGCCCCTTATGTTGAGTATGCCACTCAGCCGACCTTCTCCTTAGCTGAAGTAGTCTGCTGCGTGACCTCCTGGCAAGGAGCGGCAGGCACACTGTTTCTTTCGAGAACACTCACTCTTCCTCCCGAGGAATTCCTGCAGGGCGCCCAAGATGGGCGCCCGCCCACCTCTGCCCCCGTGCTTTTCCTTCAGTTTTCTGGCCCCAAGCCTCCTGTTCCAAAGGGGCCAATAATGCTTTAGCCCGCAGGATCCAGTTTCTACGTGCAAACCCAGCCTGTGGAGCAGCACCCTCTGCTCAGCTACAAGAGAGCCATGCGACACACCAGGCGCTCCTGTGAGGAGCCTTTTGTAAGCAGAAGTTCTGCGCAAGGTGACGTGCCTAGCCAAGACAGCGCTTCAGTCAGGCGTTGTCGACTTTGGAACTTTCAATCTCCCAGCAGTGCTTCGGGAAAGGTGTCCATCATTTCGGGCTGGTTGTAAAGTCACATTTCTGCTGGAGGTGAAGGGTCGTCAGCTTTGAGTTCGTAGAATCCATGTAACTCGCCGGGTACGATTCAGTGCAGCTAATAGCTAAGCCGGGAGTCTGACAGGCATTGCACGTGACACCGTGCCCCACTCTGGTACCAAGACTGCTTTCCAGAGCTGGAGGTCTGGCTCTCCGCCGGAGCAAGCCGTGTGCTGCCCTGCCCTCTGCATGCACAGAGTGGAGGCCCACCACCCATGTGGCTGCAGGTTACTCAAAGGCCATAGCTCACACTTTGGCTACAACGTGTTCTTCCTTGACCTGGGTCCAGGCGTGAGAGAGCCTGCAGTCCTGAGAGGCCTACCGGTGTTAAAGCAGTACCTTCACTAAGGCTTCTCAGAAAGATCTGCACTGCAACACTTTTCAAGGCGCACGCGGACCTTCCTTTGGCGGCATAGGGGCAGGTTCCCTAAACACTAGCCAAGACGGCTTTGGGATGAGCTCCTAGTGAGGAACTGCACACACCCCCCTCGTCCTTTCGAGAAAACTCACTCTTCCTCGCTTTGCCTCCCAGGGAACTCCTACGGTGATTACAAGACGGGCAGCAGGACTTCTTTTCAGGCAGCTCTGAGCACGCAGCTCTCCGGCTTGCCAACGGGACAGATTTCGCTTTTCTCGTCCAGCCCCCTTTTCACGGTTGCCACACAGCGCATGTAGCTGAAGTTCCCGGGCAGCCAAAGGAGACCCATGTCACATACTGTACCCCTTCGCTGAAAGCACTTTGGAAAGCCAGTGTTCCTCCGGCAGTGAATTGCGCGAGCCAGTGAACGCCTTCGTTTCGCCTAGGTCATGGTACATCTTGCAAAGGCCTAGCAGTCTTCGGAGGACGACTGCCTATTTCTCCCTCGAGAGGTGAAGTCCAGGTGCTGCTTCAGGGAGCAAGAGGTCAAGTATGAATTCCGAGAACTCGTGTAAGCACGGTGTTTTTCCAAAAGCAGCTCAGGGTTACAAAAGGAGGCCCCCTTGCATTGCCCAGAAGCCCCGTTATAAACGTGTTCTTCAGGCTTCCTCTAAGCTCTCCAAATCGAGCTCTCCGATGGAGGAAAAACGTTGTTGCCCAGCCTCCTGCATACAGAACAGTAGAGTCCAAAGACCCTTGTGGCTGGGTGTTGCTCAGCAGGCACAGATGCCACTTCTGCTCCACAGTGACCTTCCTCGGAATACGGTGCAGACGCTCGCATCCTCATCCTTTCAGAGTCTTGAAAGGCACACCAGCATTTACAGCAGTTCAGTCGGGGAGGCCTCTTTGAAACTGCTGACTGCGACTGTGCTGGTGGAAAGAAACACTGCACCTTACCTTGAGGCTGGCGCTCGGCTGACTTTCGCCCTAGATAACGTCCTCTGCGGGATGTACTCCTAGCAAGAAATTGCCAGCACTCTGTTTCTTTGGGCAAAGTCTCCGTTCCTCCCCGGGTATTCCCGCAGGGTTGAGAAGGTTGGCGACCGCAGGGCTTTTCATTAAGCACTCATCATGGAAAACACGGACCTTCCTTGCAACACGCGGGCAAGTTTCCTTCCCACTGGCCAAGAAGGCTTTGGGATGAGAACCTAGCAAGGAACTGCACGCACTCCGGTTCGTTCAAGAAAATTCACTCTGCCTCAGGTTGCCTCTCAGGGTAATCCAGGGGTGAATAGAAGACGGGCAACAGGACTGTTTCTCAGGCAGCTCTGAGGACGCAGCTCTCCGGTTGGTCACTGGGGCAAATGGTGCCCTTCCCGTCCCCCTCCACTTTCACGGTTGACACCTAGCTCATGTACCTGAAGTTCACAAGCAGGCCACATAGACACATGCCACACACATGGGCCCTTCCATGACAACACTTTGGCAAGCAGGAGTCCTCCTGAGGTGAATGGCGTGAGCCGGTGAACGCCTTAGTGTCGCCTACCTCACCGTGGATCTTGCAAAGGCCTAACAGTCTTCAAAGGCTGAGAGCACATGTCTCCAGCTGGATCTGAAGTCGACGTGCTGCTTGCGAGGGGAAGACGTCAGCTGTGAATTCTGAGAACCCTTGCCATGGCGGTGTTTGTTCCAGTGCAGCTCAGGTTTACCAACTGGGGTCCCCGTGCATTGCACAGCAGACCAGGGAGAAAACTCTTCCTGAGGATTCTTCTAAGCGGTGGCTATCTGGCTCTCCGACGGAGGAAACACATTGCTGCCTGGCCTTCGGCATACCAACAGTAGAGCCCAAAGAGCATCATGAGGCATGAGGTTGCTCAGAAGGCACAGATGACACTTTCGGTACACAGTGATTTTCCTCGGAAAAGGGTGCAGTCGCGAGCGTCCTCAGATATGTAAAAGGCACACCAGCATTACAGCACTTCAGTGGTGAAAGCCTCGGGTCTACTTGTGACCACCAAGTTTGCTGATGGAAACACTGCCCCTTATGTTGAGTATGCCACTCAGCCGACCTTCTCCTTAGCTGAAGTAGTCTGCTGCGTGACCTCCTGGCAAGGAGCGGCAGGCACACTGTTTCTTTCGAGAACACTCACTCTTCCTCCCGAGGAATTCCTGCAGGGCGCCCAAGATGGGCGCCCGCCCACCTCTGCCCCCGTGCTTTTCCTTCAGTTTTCTGGCCCCAAGCCTCCTGTTCCAAAGGGGCCAATAATGCTTTAGCCCGCAGGATCCAGTTTCTACGTGCAAACCCAGCCTGTGGAGCAGCACCCTCTGCTCAGCTACAAGAGAGCCATGCGACACACCAGGCGCTCCTGTGAGGAGCCTTTTGTAAGCAGAAGTTCTGCGCAAGGTGACGTGCCTAGCCAAGACAGCGCTTCAGTCAGGCGTTGTCGACTTTGGAACTTTCAATCTCCCAGCAGTGCTTCGGGAAAGGTGTCCATCATTTCGGGCTGGTTGTAAAGTCACATTTCTGCTGGAGGTGAAGGGTCGTCAGCTTTGAGTTCGTAGAATCCATGTAACTCGCCGGGTACGATTCAGTGCAGCTAATAGCTAAGCCGGGAGTCTGACAGGCATTGCACGTGACACCGTGCCCCACTCTGGTACCAAGACTGCTTTCCAGAGCTGGAGGTCTGGCTCTCCGCCGGAGCAAGCCGTGTGCTGCCCTGCCCTCTGCATGCACAGAGTGGAGGCCCACCACCCATGTGGCTGCAGGTTACTCAAAGGCCATAGCTCACACTTTGGCTACAACGTGTTCTTCCTTGACCTGGGTCCAGGCGTGAGAGAGCCTGCAGTCCTGAGAGGCCTACCGGTGTTAAAGCAGTACCTTCACTAAGGCTTCTCAGAAAGATCTGCACTGCAACACTTTTCAAGGCGCACGCGGACCTTCCTTTGGCGGCATAGGGGCAGGTTCCCTAAACACTAGCCAAGACGGCTTTGGGATGAGCTCCTAGTGAGGAACTGCACACACCCCCCTCGTCCTTTCGAGAAAACTCACTCTTCCTCGCTTTGCCTCCCAGGGAACTCCTACGGTGATTACAAGACGGGCAGCAGGACTTCTTTTCAGGCAGCTCTGAGCACGCAGCTCTCCGGCTTGCCAACGGGACAGATTTCGCTTTTCTCGTCCAGCCCCCTTTTCACGGTTGCCACACAGCGCATGTAGCTGAAGTTCCCGGGCAGCCAAAGGAGACCCATGTCACATACTGTACCCCTTCGCTGAAAGCACTTTGGAAAGCCAGTGTTCCTCCGGCAGTGAATTGCGCGAGCCAGTGAACGCCTTCGTTTCGCCTAGGTCATGGTACATCTTGCAAAGGCCTAGCAGTCTTCGGAGGACGACTGCCTATTTCTCCCTCGAGAGGTGAAGTCCAGGTGCTGCTTCAGGGAGCAAGAGGTCAAGTATGAATTCCGAGAACTCGTGTAAGCACGGTGTTTTTCCAAAAGCAGCTCAGGGTTACAAAAGGAGGCCCCCTTGCATTGCCCAGAAGCCCCGTTATAAACGTGTTCTTCAGGCTTCCTCTAAGCTCTCCAAATCGAGCTCTCCAATGGAGGAAAAACGTTGTTGCCCAGCCTCCTGCATACAGAACAGTAGAGTCCAAAGACCCTTGTGGCTGCGTGTTGCTCAGCAGGCACAGATGCCACTTCTGCTCCACAGTGACCTTCCTCGGAATACGGTGCAGACGCTCGCATCCTCATCCTTTCAGAGTCTTGAAAGGCACACCAGCATTTACAGCAGTTCAGTCGGGGAGGCCTCTTTGAAACTGCTGACTGCGACTGTGCTGGTGGAAAGAAACACTGCACCTTACCTTGAGGCTGGCGCTCGGCTGACTTTCGCCCTAGATAACGTCCTCTGCGGGATGTACTCCTAGCAAGAAATTGCCAGCACTCTGTTTCTTTGGGCAAAGTCTCCGTTCCTCCCCGGGTATTCCCGCAGGGTTGAGAAGGTTGGCGACCGCAGGGCTTTTCATTAAGCACTCATCATGGAAAACACGGACCTTCCTTGCAACACGCGGGCAAGTTTCCTTCCCACTGGCCAAGAAGGCTTTGGGATGAGAACCTAGCAAGGAACTGCACGCACTCCGGTTCGTTCAAGAAAATTCACTCTGCCTCAGGTTGCCTCTCAGGGTAATCCAGGGGTGAATAGAAGACGGGCAACAGGACTGTTTCTCAGGCAGCTCTGAGGACGCAGCTCTCCGGTTGGTCACTGGGGCAAATGGTGCCCTTCCCGTCCCCCTCCACTTTCACGGTTGACACCTAGCTCATGTACCTGAAGTTCACAAGCAGGCCACATAGACACATGCCACACACATGGGCCCTTCCATGACAACACTTTGGCAAGCAGGAGTCCTCCTGAGGTGAATGGCGTGAGCCGGTGAACGCCTTAGTGTCGCCTACCTCACCGTGGATCTTGCAAAGGCCTAACAGTCTTCAAAGGCTGAGAGCACATGTCTCCAGCTGGATCTGAAGTCGACGTGCTGCTTGCGAGGGGAAGACGTCAGCTGTGAATTCTGAGAACCCTTGCCATGGCGGTGTTTGTTCCAGTGCAGCTCAGGTTTACCAACTGGGGTCCCCGTGCATTGCACAGCAGACCAGGGAGAAAACTCTTCCTGAGGATTCTTCTAAGCGGTGGCTATCTGGCTCTCCGACGGAGGAAACACATTGCTGCCTGGCCTTCGGCATACCAACAGTAGAGCCCAAAGAGCATCATGAGGCATGAGGTTGCTCAGAAGGCACAGATGACACTTTCGGTACACAGTGATTTTCCTCGGAAAAGGGTGCAGTCGCGAGCGTCCTCAGATATGTAAAAGGCACACCAGCATTACAGCACTTCAGTGGTGAAAGCCTCGGGTCTACTTGTGACCACCAAGTTTGCTGATGGAAACACTGCCCCTTATGTTGAGTATGCCACTCAGCCGACCTTCTCCTTAGCTGAAGTAGTCTGCTGCGTGACCTCCTGGCAAGGAGCGGCAGGCACACTGTTTCTTTCGAGAACACTCACTCTTCCTCCCGAGGAATTCCTGCAGGGCGCCCAAGATGGGCGCCCGCCCACCTCTGCCCCCGTGCTTTTCCTTCAGTTTTCTGGCCCCAAGCCTCCTGTTCCAAAGGGGCCAATAATGCTTTAGCCCGCAGGATCCAGTTTCTACGTGCAAACCCAGCCTGTGGAGCAGCACCCTCTGCTCAGCTACAAGAGAGCCATGCGACACACCAGGCGCTCCTGTGAGGAGCCTTTTGTAAGCAGAAGTTCTGCGCAAGGTGACGTGCCTAGCCAAGACAGCGCTTCAGTCAGGCGTTGTCGACTTTGGAACTTTCAATCTCCCAGCAGTGCTTCGGGAAAGGTGTCCATCATTTCGGGCTGGTTGTAAAGTCACATTTCTGCTGGAGGTGAAGGGTCGTCAGCTTTGAGTTCGTAGAATCCATGTAACTCGCCGGGTACGATTCAGTGCAGCTAATAGCTAAGCCGGGAGTCTGACAGGCATTGCACGTGACACCGTGCCCCACTCTGGTACCAAGACTGCTTTCCAGAGCTGGAGGTCTGGCTCTCCGCCGGAGCAAGCCGTGTGCTGCCCTGCCCTCTGCATGCACAGAGTGGAGGCCCACCACCCATGTGGCTGCAGGTTACTCAAAGGCCATAGCTCACACTTTGGCTACAACGTGTTCTTCCTTGACCTGGGTCCAGGCGTGAGAGAGCCTGCAGTCCTGAGAGGCCTACCGGTGTTAAAGCAGTACCTTCACTAAGGCTTCTCAGAAAGATCTGCACTGCAACACTTTTCAAGGCGCACGCGGACCTTCCTTTGGCGGCATAGGGGCAGGTTCCCTAAACACTAGCCAAGACGGCTTTGGGATGAGCTCCTAGTGAGGAACTGCACACACCCCCCTCGTCCTTTCGAGAAAACTCACTCTTCCTCGCTTTGCCTCCCAGGGAACTCCTACGGTGATTACAAGACGGGCAGCAGGACTTCTTTTCAGGCAGCTCTGAGCACGCAGCTCTCCGGCTTGCCAACGGGACAGATTTCGCTTTTCTCGTCCAGCCCCCTTTTCACGGTTGCCACACAGCGCATGTAGCTGAAGTTCCCGGGCAGCCAAAGGAGACCCATGTCACATACTGTACCCCTTCGCTGAAAGCACTTTGGAAAGCCAGTGTTCCTCCGGCAGTGAATTGCGCGAGCCAGTGAACGCCTTCGTTTCGCCTAGGTCATGGTACATCTTGCAAAGGCCTAGCAGTCTTCGGAGGACGACTGCCTATTTCTCCCTCGAGAGGCGAAGTCCAGGTGCTGCTTCAGGGAGCAAGAGGTCAAGTATGAATTCCGAGAACTCGTGTAAGCACGGTGTTTTTCCAAAAGCAGCTCAGGGTTACAAAAGGAGGCCCCCTTGCATTGCCCAGAAGCCCCGTTATAAACGTGTTCTTCAGGCTTCCTCTAAGCTCTCCAAATCGAGCTCTCCGATGGAGGAAAAACGTTGTTGCCCAGCCTCCTGCATACAGAACAGTAGAGTCCAAAGACCCTTGTGGCTGGGTGTTGCTCAGCAGGCACAGATGCCACTTCTGCTCCACAGTGACCTTCCTCGGAATACGGTGCAGACGCTCGCATCCTCATCCTTTCAGAGTCTTGAAAGGCACACCAGCATTTACAGCAGTTCAGTCGGGGAGGCCTCTTTGAAACTGCTGACTGCGACTGTGCTGGTGGAAAGAAACACTGCACCTTACCTTGAGGCTGGCGCTCGGCTGACTTTCGCCCTAGATAACGTCCTCTGCGGGATGTACTCCTAGCAAGAAATTGCCAGCACTCTGTTTCTTTGGGCAAAGTCTCCGTTCCTCCCCGGGTATTCCCGCAGGGTTGAGAAGGTTGGCGACTGCAGGGCTTTTCATTAAGCACTCATCATGGAAAACACGGACCTTCCTTGCAACACGCGGGCAAGTTTCCTTCCCACTGGCCAAGAAGGCTTTGGGATGAGAACCTAGCAAGGAACTGCACGCACTCCGGTTCGTTCAAGAAAATTCACTCTGCCTCAGGTTGCCTCTCAGGGTAATCCAGGGGTGAATAGAAGACGGGCAACAGGACTGTTTCTCAGGCAGCTCTGAGGACGCAGCTCTCCGGTTGGTCACTGGGGCAAATGGTGCCCTTCCCGTCCCCCTCCACTTTCACGGTTGACACCTAGCTCATGTACCTGAAGTTCACAAGCAGGCCACATAGACACATGCCACACACATGGGCCCTTCCATGACAACACTTTGGCAAGCAGGAGTCCTCCTGAGGTGAATGGCGTGAGCCGGTGAACGCCTTAGTGTCGCCTACCTCACCGTGGATCTTGCAAAGGCCTAACAGTCTTCAAAGGCTGAGAGCACATGTCTCCAGCTGGATCTGAAGTCGACGTGCTGCTTGCGAGGGGAAGACGTCAGCTGTGAATTCTGAGAACCCTTGCCATGGCGGTGTTTGTTCCAGTGCAGCTCAGGTTTACCAACTGGGGTCCCCGTGCATTGCACAGCAGACCAGGGAGAAAACTCTTCCTGAGGATTCTTCTAAGCGGTGGCTATCTGGCTCTCCGACGGAGGAAACACATTGCTGCCTGGCCTTCGGCATACCAACAGTAGAGCCCAAAGAGCATCATGAGGCATGAGGTTGCTCAGAAGGCACAGATGACACTTTCGGTACACAGTGATTTTCCTCGGAAAAGGGTGCAGTCGCGAGCGTCCTCAGATATGTAAAAGGCACACCAGCATTACAGCACTTCAGTGGTGAAAGCCTCGGGTCTACTTGTGACCACCAAGTTTGCTGATGGAAACACTGCCCCTTATGTTGAGTATGCCACTCAGCCGACCTTCTCCTTAGCTGAAGTAGTCTGCTGCGTGACCTCCTGGCAAGGAGCGGCAGGCACACTGTTTCTTTCGAGAACACTCACTCTTCCTCCCGAGGAATTCCTGCAGGGCGCCCAAGATGGGCGCCCGCCCACCTCTGCCCCCGTGCTTTTCCTTCAGTTTTCTGGCCCCAAGCCTCCTGTTCCAAAGGGGCCAATAATGCTTTAGCCCGCAGGATCCAGTTTCTACGTGCAAACCCAGCCTGTGGAGCAGCACCCTCTGCTCAGCTACAAGAGAGCCATGCGACACACCAGGCGCTCCTGTGAGGAGCCTTTTGTAAGCAGAAGTTCTGCGCAAGGTGACGTGCCTAGCCAAGACAGCGCTTCAGTCAGGCGTTGTCGACTTTGGAACTTTCAATCTCCCAGCAGTGCTTCGGGAAAGGTGTCCATCATTTCGGGCTGGTTGTAAAGTCACATTTCTGCTGGAGGTGAAGGGTCGTCAGCTTTGAGTTCGTAGAATCCATGTAACTCGCCGGGTACGATTCAGTGCAGCTAATAGCTAAGCCGGGAGTCTGACAGGCATTGCACGTGACACCGTGCCCCACTCTGGTACCAAGACTGCTTTCCAGAGCTGGAGGTCTGGCTCTCCGCCGGAGCAAGCCGTGTGCTGCCCTGCCCTCTGCATGCACAGAGTGGAGGCCCACCACCCATGTGGCTGCAGGTTACTCAAAGGCCATAGCTCACACTTTGGCTACAACGTGTTCTTCCTTGACCTGGGTCCAGGCGTGAGAGAGCCTGCAGTCCTGAGAGGCCTACCGGTGTTAAAGCAGTACCTTCACTAAGGCTTCTCAGAAAGATCTGCACTGCAACACTTTTCAAGGCGCACGCGGACCTTCCTTTGGCGGCATAGGGGCAGGTTCCCTAAACACTAGCCAAGACGGCTTTGGGATGAGCTCCTAGTGAGGAACTGCACACACCCCCCTCGTCCTTTCGAGAAAACTCACTCTTCCTCGCTTTGCCTCCCAGGGAACTCCTACGGTGATTACAAGACGGGCAGCAGGACTTCTTTTCAGGCAGCTCTGAGCACGCAGCTCTCCGGCTTGCCAACGGGACAGATTTCGCTTTTCTCGTCCAGCCCCCTTTTCACGGTTGCCACACAGCGCATGTAGCTGAAGTTCCCGGGCAGCCAAAGGAGACCCATGTCACATACTGTACCCCTTCGCTGAAAGCACTTTGGAAAGCCAGTGTTCCTCCGGCAGTGAATTGCGCGAGCCAGTGAACGCCTTCGTTTCGCCTAGGTCATGGTACATCTTGCAAAGGCCTAGCAGTCTTCGGAGGACGACTGCCTATTTCTCCCTCGAGAGGTGAAGTCCAGGTGCTGCTTCAGGGAGCAAGAGGTCAAGTATGAATTCCGAGAACTCGTGTAAGCACGGTGTTTTTCCAAAAGCAGCTCAGGGTTACAAAAGGAGGCCCCCTTGCATTGCCCAGAAGCCCCGTTATAAACGTGTTCTTCAGGCTTCCTCTAAGCTCTCCAAATCGAGCTCTCCGATGGAGGAAAAACGTTGTTGCCCAGCCTCCTGCATACAGAACAGTAGAGTCCAAAGACCCTTGTGGCTGGGTGTTGCTCAGCAGGCACAGATGCCACTTCTGCTCCACAGTGACCTTCCTCGGAATACGGTGCAGACGCTCGCATCCTCATCCTTTCAGAGTCTTGAAAGGCACACCAGCATTTACAGCAGTTCAGTCGGGGAGGCCTCTTTGAAACTGCTGACTGCGACTGTGCTGGTGGAAAGAAACACTGCACCTTACCTTGAGGCTGGCGCTCGGCTGACTTTCGCCCTAGATAACGTCCTCTGCGGGATGTACTCCTAGCAAGAAATTGCCAGCACTCTGTTTCTTTGGGCAAAGTCTCCGTTCCTCCCCGGGTATTCCCGCAGGGTTGAGAAGGTTGGCGACCGCAGGGCTTTTCATTAAGCACTCATCATGGAAAACACGGACCTTCCTTGCAACACGCGGGCAAGTTTCCTTCCCACTGGCCAAGAAGGCTTTGGGATGAGAACCTAGCAAGGAACTGCACGCACTCCGGTTCGTTCAAGAAAATTCACTCTGCCTCAGGTTGCCTCTCAGGGTAATCCAGGGGTGAATAGAAGACGGGCAACAGGACTGTTTCTCAGGCAGCTCTGAGGACGCAGCTCTCCGGTTGGTCACTGGGGCAAATGGTGCCCTTCCCGTCCCCCTCCACTTTCACGGTTGACACCTAGCTCATGTACCTGAAGTTCACAAGCAGGCCACATAGACACATGCCACACACATGGGCCCTTCCATGACAACACTTTGGCAAGCAGGAGTCCTCCTGAGGTGAATGGCGTGAGCCGGTGAACGCCTTAGTGTCGCCTACCTCACCGTGGATCTTGCAAAGGCCTAACAGTCTTCAAAGGCTGAGAGCACATGTCTCCAGCTGGATCTGAAGTCGACGTGCTGCTTGCGAGGGGAAGACGTCAGCTGTGAATTCTGAGAACCCTTGCCATGGCGGTGTTTGTTCCAGTGCAGCTCAGGTTTACCAACTGGGGTCCCCGTGCATTGCACAGCAGACCAGGGAGAAAACTCTTCCTGAGGATTCTTCTAAGCGGTGGCTATCTGGCTCTCCGACGGAGGAAACACATTGCTGCCTGGCCTTCGGCATACCAACAGTAGAGCCCAAAGAGCATCATGAGGCATGAGGTTGCTCAGAAGGCACAGATGACACTTTCGGTACACAGTGATTTTCCTCGGAAAAGGGTGCAGTCGCGAGCGTCCTCAGATATGTAAAAGGCACACCAGCATTACAGCACTTCAGTGGTGAAAGCCTCGGGTCTACTTGTGACCACCAAGTTTGCTGATGGAAACACTGCCCCTTATGTTGAGTATGCCACTCAGCCGACCTTCTCCTTAGCTGAAGTAGTCTGCTGCGTGACCTCCTGGCAAGGAGCGGCAGGCACACTGTTTCTTTCGAGAACACTCACTCTTCCTCCCGAGGAATTCCTGCAGGGCGCCCAAGATGGGCGCCCGCCCACCTCTGCCCCCGTGCTTTTCCTTCAGTTTTCTGGCCCCAAGCCTCCTGTTCCAAAGGGGCCAATAATGCTTTAGCCCGCAGGATCCAGTTTCTACGTGCAAACCCAGCCTGTGGAGCAGCACCCTCTGCTCAGCTACAAGAGAGCCATGCGACACACCAGGCGCTCCTGTGAGGAGCCTTTTGTAAGCAGAAGTTCTGCGCAAGGTGACGTGCCTAGCCAAGACAGCGCTTCAGTCAGGCGTTGTCGACTTTGGAACTTTCAATCTCCCAGCAGTGCTTCGGGAAAGGTGTCCATCATTTCGGGCTGGTTGTAAAGTCACATTTCTGCTGGAGGTGAAGGGTCGTCAGCTTTGAGTTCGTAGAATCCATGTAACTCGCCGGGTACGATTCAGTGCAGCTAATAGCTAAGCCGGGAGTCTGACAGGCATTGCACGTGACACCGTGCCCCACTCTGGTACCAAGACTGCTTTCCAGAGCTGGAGGTCTGGCTCTCCGCCGGAGCAAGCCGTGTGCTGCCCTGCCCTCTGCATGCACAGAGTGGAGGCCCACCACCCATGTGGCTGCAGGTTACTCAAAGGCCATAGCTCACACTTTGGCTACAACGTGTTCTTCCTTGACCTGGGTCCAGGCGTGAGAGAGCCTGCAGTCCTGAGAGGCCTACCGGTGTTAAAGCAGTACCTTCACTAAGGCTTCTCAGAAAGATCTGCACTGCAACACTTTTCAAGGCGCACGCGGACCTTCCTTTGGCGGCATAGGGGCAGGTTCCCTAAACACTAGCCAAGACGGCTTTGGGATGAGCTCCTAGTGAGGAACTGCACACACCCCCCTCGTCCTTTCGAGAAAACTCACTCTTCCTCGCTTTGCCTCCCAGGGAACTCCTACGGTGATTACAAGACGGGCAGCAGGACTTCTTTTCAGGCAGCTCTGAGCACGCAGCTCTCCGGCTTGCCAACGGGACAGATTTCGCTTTTCTCGTCCAGCCCCCTTTTCACGGTTGCCACACAGCGCATGTAGCTGAAGTTCCCGGGCAGCCAAAGGAGACCCATGTCACATACTGTACCCCTTCGCTGAAAGCACTTTGGAAAGCCAGTGTTCCTCCGGCAGTGAATTGCGCGAGCCAGTGAACGCCTTCGTTTCGCCTAGGTCATGGTACATCTTGCAAAGGCCTAGCAGTCTTCGGAGGACGACTGCCTATTTCTCCCTCGAGAGGCGAAGTCCAGGTGCTGCTTCAGGGAGCAAGAGGTCAAGTATGAATTCCGAGAACTCGTGTAAGCACGGTGTTTTTCCAAAAGCAGCTCAGGGTTACAAAAGGAGGCCCCCTTGCATTGCCCAGAAGCCCCGTTATAAACGTGTTCTTCAGGCTTCCTCTAAGCTCTCCAAATCGAGCTCTCCGATGGAGGAAAAACGTTGTTGCCCAGCCTCCTGCATACAGAACAGTAGAGTCCAAAGACCCTTGTGGCTGGGTGTTGCTCAGCAGGCACAGATGCCACTTCTGCTCCACAGTGACCTTCCTCGGAATACGGTGCAGACGCTCGCATCCTCATCCTTTCAGAGTCTTGAAAGGCACACCAGCATTTACAGCAGTTCAGTCGGGGAGGCCTCTTTGAAACTGCTGACTGCGACTGTGCTGGTGGAAAGAAACACTGCACCTTACCTTGAGGCTGGCGCTCGGCTGACTTTCGCCCTAGATAACGTCCTCTGCGGGATGTACTCCTAGCAAGAAATTGCCAGCACTCTGTTTCTTTGGGCAAAGTCTCCGTTCCTCCCCGGGTATTCCCGCAGGGTTGAGAAGGTTGGCGACCGCAGGGCTTTTCATTAAGCACTCATCATGGAAAACACGGACCTTCCTTGCAACACGCGGGCAAGTTTCCTTCCCACTGGCCAAGAAGGCTTTGGGATGAGAACCTAGCAAGGAACTGCACGCACTCCGGTTCGTTCAAGAAAATTCACTCTGCCTCAGGTTGCCTCTCAGGGTAATCCAGGGGTGAATAGAAGACGGGCAACAGGACTGTTTCTCAGGCAGCTCTGAGGACGCAGCTCTCCGGTTGGTCACTGGGGCAAATGGTGCCCTTCCCGTCCCCCTCCACTTTCACGGTTGACACCTAGCTCATGTACCTGAAGTTCACAAGCAGGCCACATAGACACATGCCACACACATGGGCCCTTCCATGACAACACTTTGGCAAGCAGGAGTCCTCCTGAGGTGAATGGCGTGAGCCGGTGAACGCCTTAGTGTCGCCTACCTCACCGTGGATCTTGCAAAGGCCTAACAGTCTTCAAAGGCTGAGAGCACATGTCTCCAGCTGGATCTGAAGTCGACGTGCTGCTTGCGAGGGGAAGACGTCAGCTGTGAATTCTGAGAACCCTTGCCATGGCGGTGTTTGTTCCAGTGCAGCTCAGGTTTACCAACTGGGGTCCCCGTGCATTGCACAGCAGACCAGGGAGAAAACTCTTCCTGAGGATTCTTCTAAGCGGTGGCTATCTGGCTCTCCGACGGAGGAAACACATTGCTGCCTGGCCTTCGGCATACCAACAGTAGAGCCCAAAGAGCATCATGAGGCATGAGGTTGCTCAGAAGGCACAGATGACACTTTCGGTACACAGTGATTTTCCTCGGAAAAGGGTGCAGTCGCGAGCGTCCTCAGATATGTAAAAGGCACACCAGCATTACAGCACTTCAGTGGTGAAAGCCTCGGGTCTACTTGTGACCACCAAGTTTGCTGATGGAAACACTGCCCCTTATGTTGAGTATGCCACTCAGCCGACCTTCTCCTTAGCTGAAGTAGTCTGCTGCGTGACCTCCTGGCAAGGAGCGGCAGGCACACTGTTTCTTTCGAGAACACTCACTCTTCCTCCCGAGGAATTCCTGCAGGGCGCCCAAGATGGGCGCCCGCCCACCTCTGCCCCCGTGCTTTTCCTTCAGTTTTCTGGCCCCAAGCCTCCTGTTCCAAAGGGGCCAATAATGCTTTAGCCCGCAGGATCCAGTTTCTACGTGCAAACCCAGCCTGTGGAGCAGCACCCTCTGCTCAGCTACAAGAGAGCCATGCGACACACCAGGCGCTCCTGTGAGGAGCCTTTTGTAAGCAGAAGTTCTGCGCAAGGTGACGTGCCTAGCCAAGACAGCGCTTCAGTCAGGCGTTGTCGACTTTGGAACTTTCAATCTCCCAGCAGTGCTTCGGGAAAGGTGTCCATCATTTCGGGCTGGTTGTAAAGTCACATTTCTGCTGGAGGTGAAGGGTCGTCAGCTTTGAGTTCGTAGAATCCATGTAACTCGCCGGGTACGATTCAGTGCAGCTAATAGCTAAGCCGGGAGTCTGACAGGCATTGCACGTGACACCGTGCCCCACTCTGGTACCAAGACTGCTTTCCAGAGCTGGAGGTCTGGCTCTCCGCCGGAGCAAGCCGTGTGCTGCCCTGCCCTCTGCATGCACAGAGTGGAGGCCCACCACCCATGTGGCTGCAGGTTACTCAAAGGCCATAGCTCACACTTTGGCTACAACGTGTTCTTCCTTGACCTGGGTCCAGGCGTGAGAGAGCCTGCAGTCCTGAGAGGCCTACCGGTGTTAAAGCAGTACCTTCACTAAGGCTTCTCAGAAAGATCTGCACTGCAACACTTTTCAAGGCGCACGCGGACCTTCCTTTGGCGGCATAGGGGCAGGTTCCCTAAACACTAGCCAAGACGGCTTTGGGATGAGCTCCTAGTGAGGAACTGCACACACCCCCCTCGTCCTTTCGAGAAAACTCACTCTTCCTCGCTTTGCCTCCCAGGGAACTCCTACGGTGATTACAAGACGGGCAGCAGGACTTCTTTTCAGGCAGCTCTGAGCACGCAGCTCTCCGGCTTGCCAACGGGACAGATTTCGCTTTTCTCGTCCAGCCCCCTTTTCACGGTTGCCACACAGCGCATGTAGCTGAAGTTCCCGGGCAGCCAAAGGAGACCCATGTCACATACTGTACCCCTTCGCTGAAAGCACTTTGGAAAGCCAGTGTTCCTCCGGCAGTGAATTGCGCGAGCCAGTGAACGCCTTCGTTTCGCCTAGGTCATGGTACATCTTGCAAAGGCCTAGCAGTCTTCGGAGGACGACTGCCTATTTCTCCCTCGAGAGGCGAAGTCCAGGTGCTGCTTCAGGGAGCAAGAGGTCAAGTATGAATTCCGAGAACTCGTGTAAGCACGGTGTTTTTCCAAAAGCAGCTCAGGGTTACAAAAGGAGGCCCCCTTGCATTGCCCAGAAGCCCCGTTATAAACGTGTTCTTCAGGCTTCCTCTAAGCTCTCCAAATCGAGCTCTCCGATGGAGGAAAAACGTTGTTGCCCAGCCTCCTGCATACAGAACAGTAGAGTCCAAAGACCCTTGTGGCTGGGTGTTGCTCAGCAGGCACAGATGCCACTTCTGCTCCACAGTGACCTTCCTCGGAATACGGTGCAGACGCTCGCATCCTCATCCTTTCAGAGTCTTGAAAGGCACACCAGCATTTACAGCAGTTCAGTCGGGGAGGCCTCTTTGAAACTGCTGACTGCGACTGTGCTGGTGGAAAGAAACACTGCACCTTACCTTGAGGCTGGCGCTCGGCTGACTTTCGCCCTAGATAACGTCCTCTGCGGGATGTACTCCTAGCAAGAAATTGCCAGCACTCTGTTTCTTTGGGCAAAGTCTCCGTTCCTCCCCGGGTATTCCCGCAGGGTTGAGAAGGTTGGCGACCGCAGGGCTTTTCATTAAGCACTCATCATGGAAAACACGGACCTTCCTTGCAACACGCGGGCAAGTTTCCTTCCCACTGGCCAAGAAGGCTTTGGGATGAGAACCTAGCAAGGAACTGCACGCACTCCGGTTCGTTCAAGAAAATTCACTCTGCCTCAGGTTGCCTCTCAGGGTAATCCAGGGGTGAATAGAAGACGGGCAACAGGACTGTTTCTCAGGCAGCTCTGAGGACGCAGCTCTCCGGTTGGTCACTGGGGCAAATGGTGCCCTTCCCGTCCCCCTCCACTTTCACGGTTGACACCTAGCTCATGTACCTGAAGTTCACAAGCAGGCCACATAGACACATGCCACACACATGGGCCCTTCCATGACAACACTTTGGCAAGCAGGAGTCCTCCTGAGGTGAATGGCGTGAGCCGGTGAACGCCTTAGTGTCGCCTACCTCACCGTGGATCTTGCAAAGGCCTAACAGTCTTCAAAGGCTGAGAGCACATGTCTCCAGCTGGATCTGAAGTCGACGTGCTGCTTGCGAGGGGAAGACGTCAGCTGTGAATTCTGAGAACCCTTGCCATGGCGGTGTTTGTTCCAGTGCAGCTCAGGTTTACCAACTGGGGTCCCCGTGCATTGCACAGCAGACCAGGGAGAAAACTCTTCCTGAGGATTCTTCTAAGCGGTGGCTATCTGGCTCTCCGACGGAGGAAACACATTGCTGCCTGGCCTTCGGCATACCAACAGTAGAGCCCAAAGAGCATCATGAGGCATGAGGTTGCTCAGAAGGCACAGATGACACTTTCGGTACACAGTGATTTTCCTCGGAAAAGGGTGCAGTCGCGAGCGTCCTCAGATATGTAAAAGGCACACCAGCATTACAGCACTTCAGTGGTGAAAGCCTCGGGTCTACTTGTGACCACCAAGTTTGCTGATGGAAACACTGCCCCTTATGTTGAGTATGCCACTCAGCCGACCTTCTCCTTAGCTGAAGTAGTCTGCTGCGTGACCTCCTGGCAAGGAGCGGCAGGCACACTGTTTCTTTCGAGAACACTCACTCTTCCTCCCGAGGAATTCCTGCAGGGCGCCCAAGATGGGCGCCCGCCCACCTCTGCCCCCGTGCTTTTCCTTCAGTTTTCTGGCCCCAAGCCTCCTGTTCCAAAGGGGCCAATAATGCTTTAGCCCGCAGGATCCAGTTTCTACGTGCAAACCCAGCCTGTGGAGCAGCACCCTCTGCTCAGCTACAAGAGAGCCATGCGACACACCAGGCGCTCCTGTGAGGAGCCTTTTGTAAGCAGAAGTTCTGCGCAAGGTGACGTGCCTAGCCAAGACAGCGCTTCAGTCAGGCGTTGTCGACTTTGGAACTTTCAATCTCCCAGCAGTGCTTCGGGAAAGGTGTCCATCATTTCGGGCTGGTTGTAAAGTCACATTTCTGCTGGAGGTGAAGGGTCGTCAGCTTTGAGTTCGTAGAATCCATGTAACTCGCCGGGTACGATTCAGTGCAGCTAATAGCTAAGCCGGGAGTCTGACAGGCATTGCACGTGACACCGTGCCCCACTCTGGTACCAAGACTGCTTTCCAGAGCTGGAGGTCTGGCTCTCCGCCGGAGCAAGCCGTGTGCTGCCCTGCCCTCTGCATGCACAGAGTGGAGGCCCACCACCCATGTGGCTGCAGGTTACTCAAAGGCCATAGCTCACACTTTGGCTACAACGTGTTCTTCCTTGACCTGGGTCCAGGCGTGAGAGAGCCTGCAGTCCTGAGAGGCCTACCGGTGTTAAAGCAGTACCTTCACTAAGGCTTCTCAGAAAGATCTGCACTGCAACACTTTTCAAGGCGCACGCGGACCTTCCTTTGGCGGCATAGGGGCAGGTTCCCTAAACACTAGCCAAGACGGCTTTGGGATGAGCTCCTAGTGAGGAACTGCACACACCCCCCTCGTCCTTTCGAGAAAACTCACTCTTCCTCGCTTTGCCTCCCAGGGAACTCCTACGGTGATTACAAGACGGGCAGCAGGACTTCTTTTCAGGCAGCTCTGAGCACGCAGCTCTCCGGCTTGCCAACGGGACAGATTTCGCTTTTCTCGTCCAGCCCCCTTTTCACGGTTGCCACACAGCGCATGTAGCTGAAGTTCCCGGGCAGCCAAAGGAGACCCATGTCACATACTGTACCCCTTCGCTGAAAGCACTTTGGAAAGCCAGTGTTCCTCCGGCAGTGAATTGCGCGAGCCAGTGAACGCCTTCGTTTCGCCTAGGTCATGGTACATCTTGCAAAGGCCTAGCAGTCTTCGGAGGACGACTGCCTATTTCTCCCTCGAGAGGTGAAGTCCAGGTGCTGCTTCAGGGAGCAAGAGGTCAAGTATGAATTCCGAGAACTCGTGTAAGCACGGTGTTTTTCCAAAAGCAGCTCAGGGTTACAAAAGGAGGCCCCCTTGCATTGCCCAGAAGCCCCGTTATAAACGTGTTCTTCAGGCTTCCTCTAAGCTCTCCAAATCGAGCTCTCCGATGGAGGAAAAACGTTGTTGCCCAGCCTCCTGCATACAGAACAGTAGAGTCCAAAGACCCTTGTGGCTGCGTGTTGCTCAGCAGGCACAGATGCCACTTCTGCTCCACAGTGACCTTCCTCGGAATACGGTGCAGACGCTCGCATCCTCATCCTTTCAGAGTCTTGAAAGGCACACCAGCATTTACAGCAGTTCAGTCGGGGAGGCCTCTTTGAAACTGCTGACTGCGACTGTGCTGGTGGAAAGAAACACTGCACCTTACCTTGAGGCTGGCGCTCGGCTGACTTTCGCCCTAGATAACGTCCTCTGCGGGATGTACTCCTAGCAAGAAATTGCCAGCACTCTGTTTCTTTGGGCAAAGTCTCCGTTCCTCCCCGGGTATTCCCGCAGGGTTGAGAAGGTTGGCGACCGCAGGGCTTTTCATTAAGCACTCATCATGGAAAACACGGACCTTCCTTGCAACACGCGGGCAAGTTTCCTTCCCACTGGCCAAGAAGGCTTTGGGATGAGAACCTAGCAAGGAACTGCACGCACTCCGGTTCGTTCAAGAAAATTCACTCTGCCTCAGGTTGCCTCTCAGGGTAATCCAGGGGTGAATAGAAGACGGGCAACAGGACTGTTTCTCAGGCAGCTCTGAGGACGCAGCTCTCCGGTTGGTCACTGGGGCAAATGGTGCCCTTCCCGTCCCCCTCCACTTTCACGGTTGACACCTAGCTCATGTACCTGAAGTTCACAAGCAGGCCACATAGACACATGCCACACACATGGGCCCTTCCATGACAACACTTTGGCAAGCAGGAGTCCTCCTGAGGTGAATGGCGTGAGCCGGTGAACGCCTTAGTGTCGCCTACCTCACCGTGGATCTTGCAAAGGCCTAACAGTCTTCAAAGGCTGAGAGCACATGTCTCCAGCTGGATCTGAAGTCGACGTGCTGCTTGCGAGGGGAAGACGTCAGCTGTGAATTCTGAGAACCCTTGCCATGGCGGTGTTTGTTCCAGTGCAGCTCAGGTTTACCAACTGGGGTCCCCGTGCATTGCACAGCAGACCAGGGAGAAAACTCTTCCTGAGGATTCTTCTAAGCGGTGGCTATCTGGCTCTCCGACGGAGGAAACACATTGCTGCCTGGCCTTCGGCATACCAACAGTAGAGCCCAAAGAGCATCATGAGGCATGAGGTTGCTCAGAAGGCACAGATGACACTTTCGGTACACAGTGATTTTCCTCGGAAAAGGGTGCAGTCGCGAGCGTCCTCAGATATGTAAAAGGCACACCAGCATTACAGCACTTCAGTGGTGAAAGCCTCGGGTCTACTTGTGACCACCAAGTTTGCTGATGGAAACACTGCCCCTTATGTTGAGTATGCCACTCAGCCGACCTTCTCCTTAGCTGAAGTAGTCTGCTGCGTGACCTCCTGGCAAGGAGCGGCAGGCACACTGTTTCTTTCGAGAACACTCACTCTTCCTCCCGAGGAATTCCTGCAGGGCGCCCAAGATGGGCGCCCGCCCACCTCTGCCCCCGTGCTTTTCCTTCAGTTTTCTGGCCCCAAGCCTCCTGTTCCAAAGGGGCCAATAATGCTTTAGCCCGCAGGATCCAGTTTCTACGTGCAAACCCAGCCTGTGGAGCAGCACCCTCTGCTCAGCTACAAGAGAGCCATGCGACACACCAGGCGCTCCTGTGAGGAGCCTTTTGTAAGCAGAAGTTCTGCGCAAGGTGACGTGCCTAGCCAAGACAGCGCTTCAGTCAGGCGTTGTCGACTTTGGAACTTTCAATCTCCCAGCAGTGCTTCGGGAAAGGTGTCCATCATTTCGGGCTGGTTGTAAAGTCACATTTCTGCTGGAGGTGAAGGGTCGTCAGCTTTGAGTTCGTAGAATCCATGTAACTCGCCGGGTACGATTCAGTGCAGCTAATAGCTAAGCCGGGAGTCTGACAGGCATTGCACGTGACACCGTGCCCCACTCTGGTACCAAGACTGCTTTCCAGAGCTGGAGGTCTGGCTCTCCGCCGGAGCAAGCCGTGTGCTGCCCTGCCCTCTGCATGCACAGAGTGGAGGCCCACCACCCATGTGGCTGCAGGTTACTCAAAGGCCATAGCTCACACTTTGGCTACAACGTGTTCTTCCTTGACCTGGGTCCAGGCGTGAGAGAGCCTGCAGTCCTGAGAGGCCTACCGGTGTTAAAGCAGTACCTTCACTAAGGCTTCTCAGAAAGATCTGCACTGCAACACTTTTCAAGGCGCACGCGGACCTTCCTTTGGCGGCATAGGGGCAGGTTCCCTAAACACTAGCCAAGACGGCTTTGGGATGAGCTCCTAGTGAGGAACTGCACACACCCCCCTCGTCCTTTCGAGAAAACTCACTCTTCCTCGCTTTGCCTCCCAGGGAACTCCTACGGTGATTACAAGACGGGCAGCAGGACTTCTTTTCAGGCAGCTCTGAGCACGCAGCTCTCCGGCTTGCCAACGGGACAGATTTCGCTTTTCTCGTCCAGCCCCCTTTTCACGGTTGCCACACAGCGCATGTAGCTGAAGTTCCCGGGCAGCCAAAGGAGACCCATGTCACATACTGTACCCCTTCGCTGAAAGCACTTTGGAAAGCCAGTGTTCCTCCGGCAGTGAATTGCGCGAGCCAGTGAACGCCTTCGTTTCGCCTAGGTCATGGTACATCTTGCAAAGGCCTAGCAGTCTTCGGAGGACGACTGCCTATTTCTCCCTCGAGAGGCGAAGTCCAGGTGCTGCTTCAGGGAGCAAGAGGTCAAGTATGAATTCCGAGAACTCGTGTAAGCACGGTGTTTTTCCAAAAGCAGCTCAGGGTTACAAAAGGAGGCCCCCTTGCATTGCCCAGAAGCCCCGTTATAAACGTGTTCTTCAGGCTTCCTCTAAGCTCTCCAAATCGAGCTCTCCGATGGAGGAAAAACGTTGTTGCCCAGCCTCCTGCATACAGAACAGTAGAGTCCAAAGACCCTTGTGGCTGGGTGTTGCTCAGCAGGCACAGATGCCACTTCTGCTCCACAGTGACCTTCCTCGGAATACGGTGCAGACGCTCGCATCCTCATCCTTTCAGAGTCTTGAAAGGCACACCAGCATTTACAGCAGTTCAGTCGGGGAGGCCTCTTTGAAACTGCTGACTGCGACTGTGCTGGTGGAAAGAAACACTGCACCTTACCTTGAGGCTGGCGCTCGGCTGACTTTCGCCCTAGATAACGTCCTCTGCGGGATGTACTCCTAGCAAGAAATTGCCAGCACTCTGTTTCTTTGGGCAAAGTCTCCGTTCCTCCCCGGGTATTCCCGCAGGGTTGAGAAGGTTGGCGACCGCAGGGCTTTTCATTAAGCACTCATCATGGAAAACACGGACCTTCCTTGCAACACGCGGGCAAGTTTCCTTCCCACTGGCCAAGAAGGCTTTGGGATGAGAACCTAGCAAGGAACTGCACGCACTCCGGTTCGTTCAAGAAAATTCACTCTGCCTCAGGTTGCCTCTCAGGGTAATCCAGGGGTGAATAGAAGACGGGCAACAGGACTGTTTCTCAGGCAGCTCTGAGGATGCAGCTCTCCGGTTGGTCACTGGGGCAAATGGTGCCCTTCCCGTCCCCCTCCACTTTCACGGTTGACACCTAGCTCATGTACCTGAAGTTCACAAGCAGGCCACATAGACACATGCCACACACATGGGCCCTTCCATGACAACACTTTGGCAAGCAGGAGTCCTCCTGAGGTGAATGGCGTGAGCCGGTGAACGCCTTAGTGTCGCCTACCTCACCGTGGATCTTGCAAAGGCCTAACAGTCTTCAAAGGCTGAGAGCACATGTCTCCAGCTGGATCTGAAGTCGACGTGCTGCTTGCGAGGGGAAGACGTCAGCTGTGAATTCTGAGAACCCTTGCCATGGCGGTGTTTGTTCCAGTGCAGCTCAGGTTTACCAACTGGGGTCCCCGTGCATTGCACAGCAGACCAGGGAGAAAACTCTTCCTGAGGATTCTTCTAAGCGGTGGCTATCTGGCTCTCCGACGGAGGAAACACATTGCTGCCTGGCCTTCGGCATACCAACAGTAGAGCCCAAAGAGCATCATGAGGCATGAGGTTGCTCAGAAGGCACAGATGACACTTTCGGTACACAGTGATTTTCCTCGGAAAAGGGTGCAGTCGCGAGCGTCCTCAGATATGTAAAAGGCACACCAGCATTACAGCACTTCAGTGGTGAAAGCCTCGGGTCTACTTGTGACCACCAAGTTTGCTGATGGAAACACTGCCCCTTATGTTGAGTATGCCACTCAGCCGACCTTCTCCTTAGCTGAAGTAGTCTGCTGCGTGACCTCCTGGCAAGGAGCGGCAGGCACACTGTTTCTTTCGAGAACACTCACTCTTCCTCCCGAGGAATTCCTGCAGGGCGCCCAAGATGGGCGCCCGCCCACCTCTGCCCCCGTGCTTTTCCTTCAGTTTTCTGGCCCCAAGCCTCCTGTTCCAAAGGGGCCAATAATGCTTTAGCCCGCAGGATCCAGTTTCTACGTGCAAACCCAGCCTGTGGAGCAGCACCCTCTGCTCAGCTACAAGAGAGCCATGCGACACACCAGGCGCTCCTGTGAGGAGCCTTTTGTAAGCAGAAGTTCTGCGCAAGGTGACGTGCCTAGCCAAGACAGCGCTTCAGTCAGGCGTTGTCGACTTTGGAACTTTCAATCTCCCAGCAGTGCTTCGGGAAAGGTGTCCATCATTTCGGGCTGGTTGTAAAGTCACATTTCTGCTGGAGGTGAAGGGTCGTCAGCTTTGAGTTCGTAGAATCCATGTAACTCGCCGGGTACGATTCAGTGCAGCTAATAGCTAAGCCGGGAGTCTGACAGGCATTGCACGTGACACCGTGCCCCACTCTGGTACCAAGACTGCTTTCCAGAGCTGGAGGTCTGGCTCTCCGCCGGAGCAAGCCGTGTGCTGCCCTGCCCTCTGCATGCACAGAGTGGAGGCCCACCACCCATGTGGCTGCAGGTTACTCAAAGGCCATAGCTCACACTTTGGCTACAACGTGTTCTTCCTTGACCTGGGTCCAGGCGTGAGAGAGCCTGCAGTCCTGAGAGGCCTACCGGTGTTAAAGCAGTACCTTCACTAAGGCTTCTCAGAAAGATCTGCACTGCAACACTTTTCAAGGCGCACGCGGACCTTCCTTTGGCGGCATAGGGGCAGGTTCCCTAAACACTAGCCAAGACGGCTTTGGGATGAGCTCCTAGTGAGGAACTGCACACACCCCCCTCGTCCTTTCGAGAAAACTCACTCTTCCTCGCTTTGCCTCCCAGGGAACTCCTACGGTGATTACAAGACGGGCAGCAGGACTTCTTTTCAGGCAGCTCTGAGCACGCAGCTCTCCGGCTTGCCAACGGGACAGATTTCGCTTTTCTCGTCCAGCCCCCTTTTCACGGTTGCCACACAGCGCATGTAGCTGAAGTTCCCGGGCAGCCAAAGGAGACCCATGTCACATACTGTACCCCTTCGCTGAAAGCACTTTGGAAAGCCAGTGTTCCTCCGGCAGTGAATTGCGCGAGCCAGTGAACGCCTTCGTTTCGCCTAGGTCATGGTACATCTTGCAAAGGCCTAGCAGTCTTCGGAGGACGACTGCCTATTTCTCCCTCGAGAGGCGAAGTCCAGGTGCTGCTTCAGGGAGCAAGAGGTCAAGTATGAATTCCGAGAACTCGTGTAAGCACGGTGTTTTTCCAAAAGCAGCTCAGGGTTACAAAAGGAGGCCCCCTTGCATTGCCCAGAAGCCCCGTTATAAACGTGTTCTTCAGGCTTCCTCTAAGCTCTCCAAATCGAGCTCTCCAATGGAGGAAAAACGTTGTTGCCCAGCCTCCTGCATACAGAACAGTAGAGTCCAAAGACCCTTGTGGCTGCGTGTTGCTCAGCAGGCACAGATGCCACTTCTGCTCCACAGTGACCTTCCTCGGAATACGGTGCAGACGCTCGCATCCTCATCCTTTCAGAGTCTTGAAAGGCACACCAGCATTTACAGCAGTTCAGTCGGGGAGGCCTCTTTGAAACTGCTGACTGCGACTGTGCTGGTGGAAAGAAACACTGCACCTTACCTTGAGGCTGGCGCTCGGCTGACTTTCGCCCTAGATAACGTCCTCTGCGGGATGTACTCCTAGCAAGAAATTGCCAGCACTCTGTTTCTTTGGGCAAAGTCTCCGTTCCTCCCCGGGTATTCCCGCAGGGTTGAGAAGGTTGGCGACCGCAGGGCTTTTCATTAAGCACTCATCATGGAAAACACGGACCTTCCTTGCAACACGCGGGCAAGTTTCCTTCCCACTGGCCAAGAAGGCTTTGGGATGAGAACCTAGCAAGGAACTGCACGCACTCCGGTTCGTTCAAGAAAATTCACTCTGCCTCAGGTTGCCTCTCAGGGTAATCCAGGGGTGAATAGAAGACGGGCAACAGGACTGTTTCTCAGGCAGCTCTGAGGACGCAGCTCTCCGGTTGGTCACTGGGGCAAATGGTGCCCTTCCCGTCCCCCTCCACTTTCACGGTTGACACCTAGCTCATGTACCTGAAGTTCACAAGCAGGCCACATAGACACATGCCACACACATGGGCCCTTCCATGACAACACTTTGGCAAGCAGGAGTCCTCCTGAGGTGAATGGCGTGAGCCGGTGAACGCCTTAGTGTCGCCTACCTCACCGTGGATCTTGCAAAGGCCTAACAGTCTTCAAAGGCTGAGAGCACATGTCTCCAGCTGGATCTGAAGTCGACGTGCTGCTTGCGAGGGGAAGACGTCAGCTGTGAATTCTGAGAACCCTTGCCATGGCGGTGTTTGTTCCAGTGCAGCTCAGGTTTACCAACTGGGGTCCCCGTGCATTGCACAGCAGACCAGGGAGAAAACTCTTCCTGAGGATTCTTCTAAGCGGTGGCTATCTGGCTCTCCGACGGAGGAAACACATTGCTGCCTGGCCTTCGGCATACCAACAGTAGAGCCCAAAGAGCATCATGAGGCATGAGGTTGCTCAGAAGGCACAGATGACACTTTCGGTACACAGTGATTTTCCTCGGAAAAGGGTGCAGTCGCGAGCGTCCTCAGATATGTAAAAGGCACACCAGCATTACAGCACTTCAGTGGTGAAAGCCTCGGGTCTACTTGTGACCACCAAGTTTGCTGATGGAAACACTGCCCCTTATGTTGAGTATGCCACTCAGCCGACCTTCTCCTTAGCTGAAGTAGTCTGCTGCGTGACCTCCTGGCAAGGAGCGGCAGGCACACTGTTTCTTTCGAGAACACTCACTCTTCCTCCCGAGGAATTCCTGCAGGGCGCCCAAGATGGGCGCCCGCCCACCTCTGCCCCCGTGCTTTTCCTTCAGTTTTCTGGCCCCAAGCCTCCTGTTCCAAAGGGGCCAATAATGCTTTAGCCCGCAGGATCCAGTTTCTACGTGCAAACCCAGCCTGTGGAGCAGCACCCTCTGCTCAGCTACAAGAGAGCCATGCGACACACCAGGCGCTCCTGTGAGGAGCCTTTTGTAAGCAGAAGTTCTGCGCAAGGTGACGTGCCTAGCCAAGACAGCGCTTCAGTCAGGCGTTGTCGACTTTGGAACTTTCAATCTCCCAGCAGTGCTTCGGGAAAGGTGTCCATCATTTCGGGCTGGTTGTAAAGTCACATTTCTGCTGGAGGTGAAGGGTCGTCAGCTTTGAGTTCGTAGAATCCATGTAACTCGCCGGGTACGATTCAGTGCAGCTAATAGCTAAGCCGGGAGTCTGACAGGCATTGCACGTGACACCGTGCCCCACTCTGGTACCAAGACTGCTTTCCAGAGCTGGAGGTCTGGCTCTCCGCCGGAGCAAGCCGTGTGCTGCCCTGCCCTCTGCATGCACAGAGTGGAGGCCCACCACCCATGTGGCTGCAGGTTACTCAAAGGCCATAGCTCACACTTTGGCTACAACGTGTTCTTCCTTGACCTGGGTCCAGGCGTGAGAGAGCCTGCAGTCCTGAGAGGCCTACCGGTGTTAAAGCAGTACCTTCACTAAGGCTTCTCAGAAAGATCTGCACTGCAACACTTTTCAAGGCGCACGCGGACCTTCCTTTGGCGGCATAGGGGCAGGTTCCCTAAACACTAGCCAAGACGGCTTTGGGATGAGCTCCTAGTGAGGAACTGCACACACCCCCCTCGTCCTTTCGAGAAAACTCACTCTTCCTCGCTTTGCCTCCCAGGGAACTCCTACGGTGATTACAAGACGGGCAGCAGGACTTCTTTTCAGGCAGCTCTGAGCACGCAGCTCTCCGGCTTGCCAACGGGACAGATTTCGCTTTTCTCGTCCAGCCCCCTTTTCACGGTTGCCACACAGCGCATGTAGCTGAAGTTCCCGGGCAGCCAAAGGAGACCCATGTCACATACTGTACCCCTTCGCTGAAAGCACTTTGGAAAGCCAGTGTTCCTCCGGCAGTGAATTGCGCGAGCCAGTGAACGCCTTCGTTTCGCCTAGGTCATGGTACATCTTGCAAAGGCCTAGCAGTCTTCGGAGGACGACTGCCTATTTCTCCCTCGAGAGGTGAAGTCCAGGTGCTGCTTCAGGGAGCAAGAGGTCAAGTATGAATTCCGAGAACTCGTGTAAGCACGGTGTTTTTCCAAAAGCAGCTCAGGGTTACAAAAGGAGGCCCCCTTGCATTGCCCAGAAGCCCCGTTATAAACGTGTTCTTCAGGCTTCCTCTAAGCTCTCCAAATCGAGCTCTCCGATGGAGGAAAAACGTTGTTGCCCAGCCTCCTGCATACAGAACAGTAGAGTCCAAAGACCCTTGTGGCTGGGTGTTGCTCAGCAGGCACAGATGCCACTTCTGCTCCACAGTGACCTTCCTCGGAATACGGTGCAGACGCTCGCATCCTCATCCTTTCAGAGTCTTGAAAGGCACACCAGCATTTACAGCAGTTCAGTCGGGGAGGCCTCTTTGAAACTGCTGACTGCGACTGTGCTGGTGGAAAGAAACACTGCACCTTACCTTGAGGCTGGCGCTCGGCTGACTTTCGCCCTAGATAACGTCCTCTGCGGGATGTACTCCTAGCAAGAAATTGCCAGCACTCTGTTTCTTTGGGCAAAGTCTCCGTTCCTCCCCGGGTATTCCCGCAGGGTTGAGAAGGTTGGCGACCGCAGGGCTTTTCATTAAGCACTCATCATGGAAAACACGGACCTTCCTTGCAACACGCGGGCAAGTTTCCTTCCCACTGGCCAAGAAGGCTTTGGGATGAGAACCTAGCAAGGAACTGCACGCACTCCGGTTCGTTCAAGAAAATTCACTCTGCCTCAGGTTGCCTCTCAGGGTAATCCAGGGGTGAATAGAAGACGGGCAACAGGACTGTTTCTCAGGCAGCTCTGAGGACGCAGCTCTCCGGTTGGTCACTGGGGCAAATGGTGCCCTTCCCGTCCCCCTCCACTTTCACGGTTGACACCTAGCTCATGTACCTGAAGTTCACAAGCAGGCCACATAGACACATGCCACACACATGGGCCCTTCCATGACAACACTTTGGCAAGCAGGAGTCCTCCTGAGGTGAATGGCGTGAGCCGGTGAACGCCTTAGTGTCGCCTACCTCACCGTGGATCTTGCAAAGGCCTAACAGTCTTCAAAGGCTGAGAGCACATGTCTCCAGCTGGATCTGAAGTCGACGTGCTGCTTGCGAGGGGAAGACGTCAGCTGTGAATTCTGAGAACCCTTGCCATGGCGGTGTTTGTTCCAGTGCAGCTCAGGTTTACCAACTGGGGTCCCCGTGCATTGCACAGCAGACCAGGGAGAAAACTCTTCCTGAGGATTCTTCTAAGCGGTGGCTATCTGGCTCTCCGACGGAGGAAACACATTGCTGCCTGGCCTTCGGCATACCAACAGTAGAGCCCAAAGAGCATCATGAGGCATGAGGTTGCTCAGAAGGCACAGATGACACTTTCGGTACACAGTGATTTTCCTCGGAAAAGGGTGCAGTCGCGAGCGTCCTCAGATATGTAAAAGGCACACCAGCATTACAGCACTTCAGTGGTGAAAGCCTCGGGTCTACTTGTGACCACCAAGTTTGCTGATGGAAACACTGCCCCTTATGTTGAGTATGCCACTCAGCCGACCTTCTCCTTAGCTGAAGTAGTCTGCTGCGTGACCTCCTGGCAAGGAGCGGCAGGCACACTGTTTCTTTCGAGAACACTCACTCTTCCTCCCGAGGAATTCCTGCAGGGCGCCCAAGATGGGCGCCCGCCCACCTCTGCCCCCGTGCTTTTCCTTCAGTTTTCTGGCCCCAAGCCTCCTGTTCCAAAGGGGCCAATAATGCTTTAGCCCGCAGGATCCAGTTTCTACGTGCAAACCCAGCCTGTGGAGCAGCACCCTCTGCTCAGCTACAAGAGAGCCATGCGACACACCAGGCGCTCCTGTGAGGAGCCTTTTGTAAGCAGAAGTTCTGCGCAAGGTGACGTGCCTAGCCAAGACAGCGCTTCAGTCAGGCGTTGTCGACTTTGGAACTTTCAATCTCCCAGCAGTGCTTCGGGAAAGGTGTCCATCATTTCGGGCTGGTTGTAAAGTCACATTTCTGCTGGAGGTGAAGGGTCGTCAGCTTTGAGTTCGTAGAATCCATGTAACTCGCCGGGTACGATTCAGTGCAGCTAATAGCTAAGCCGGGAGTCTGACAGGCATTGCACGTGACACCGTGCCCCACTCTGGTACCAAGACTGCTTTCCAGAGCTGGAGGTCTGGCTCTCCGCCGGAGCAAGCCGTGTGCTGCCCTGCCCTCTGCATGCACAGAGTGGAGGCCCACCACCCATGTGGCTGCAGGTTACTCAAAGGCCATAGCTCACACTTTGGCTACAACGTGTTCTTCCTTGACCTGGGTCCAGGCGTGAGAGAGCCTGCAGTCCTGAGAGGCCTACCGGTGTTAAAGCAGTACCTTCACTAAGGCTTCTCAGAAAGATCTGCACTGCAACACTTTTCAAGGCGCACGCGGACCTTCCTTTGGCGGCATAGGGGCAGGTTCCCTAAACACTAGCCAAGACGGCTTTGGGATGAGCTCCTAGTGAGGAACTGCACACACCCCCCTCGTCCTTTCGAGAAAACTCACTCTTCCTCGCTTTGCCTCCCAGGGAACTCCTACGGTGATTACAAGACGGGCAGCAGGACTTCTTTTCAGGCAGCTCTGAGCACGCAGCTCTCCGGCTTGCCAACGGGACAGATTTCGCTTTTCTCGTCCAGCCCCCTTTTCACGGTTGCCACACAGCGCATGTAGCTGAAGTTCCCGGGCAGCCAAAGGAGACCCATGTCACATACTGTACCCCTTCGCTGAAAGCACTTTGGAAAGCCAGTGTTCCTCCGGCAGTGAATTGCGCGAGCCAGTGAACGCCTTCGTTTCGCCTAGGTCATGGTACATCTTGCAAAGGCCTAGCAGTCTTCGGAGGACGACTGCCTATTTCTCCCTCGAGAGGTGAAGTCCAGGTGCTGCTTCAGGGAGCAAGAGGTCAAGTATGAATTCCGAGAACTCGTGTAAGCACGGTGTTTTTCCAAAAGCAGCTCAGGGTTACAAAAGGAGGCCCCCTTGCATTGCCCAGAAGCCCCGTTATAAACGTGTTCTTCAGGCTTCCTCTAAGCTCTCCAAATCGAGCTCTCCAATGGAGGAAAAACGTTGTTGCCCAGCCTCCTGCATACAGAACAGTAGAGTCCAAAGACCCTTGTGGCTGCGTGTTGCTCAGCAGGCACAGATGCCGCTTCTGCTCCACAGTGACCTTCCTCGGAATACGGTGCAGACGCTCGCATCCTCATCCTTTCAGAGTCTTGAAAGGCACACCAGCATTTACAGCAGTTCAGTCGGGGAGGCCTCTTTGAAACTGCTGACTGCGACTGTGCTGGTGGAAAGAAACACTGCACCTTACCTTGAGGCTGGCGCTCGGCTGACTTTCGCCCTAGATAACGTCCTCTGCGGGATGTACTCCTAGCAAGAAATTGCCAGCACTCTGTTTCTTTGGGCAAAGTCTCCGTTCCTCCCCGGGTATTCCCGCAGGGTTGAGAAGGTTGGCGACCGCAGGGCTTTTCATTAAGCACTCATCATGGAAAACACGGACCTTCCTTGCAACACGCGGGCAAGTTTCCTTCCCACTGGCCAAGAAGGCTTTGGGATGAGAACCTAGCAAGGAACTGCACGCACTCCGGTTCGTTCAAGAAAATTCACTCTGCCTCAGGTTGCCTCTCAGGGTAATCCAGGGGTGAATAGAAGACGGGCAACAGGACTGTTTCTCAGGCAGCTCTGAGGACGCAGCTCTCCGGTTGGTCACTGGGGCAAATGGTGCCCTTCCCGTCCCCCTCCACTTTCACGGTTGACACCTAGCTCATGTACCTGAAGTTCACAAGCAGGCCACATAGACACATGCCACACACATGGGCCCTTCCATGACAACACTTTGGCAAGCAGGAGTCCTCCTGAGGTGAATGGCGTGAGCCGGTGAACGCCTTAGTGTCGCCTACCTCACCGTGGATCTTGCAAAGGCCTAACAGTCTTCAAAGGCTGAGAGCACATGTCTCCAGCTGGATCTGAAGTCGACGTGCTGCTTGCGAGGGGAAGACGTCAGCTGTGAATTCTGAGAACCCTTGCCATGGCGGTGTTTGTTCCAGTGCAGCTCAGGTTTACCAACTGGGGTCCCCGTGCATTGCACAGCAGACCAGGGAGAAAACTCTTCCTGAGGATTCTTCTAAGCGGTGGCTATCTGGCTCTCCGACGGAGGAAACACATTGCTGCCTGGCCTTCGGCATACCAACAGTAGAGCCCAAAGAGCATCATGAGGCATGAGGTTGCTCAGAAGGCACAGATGACACTTTCGGTACACAGTGATTTTCCTCGGAAAAGGGTGCAGTCGCGAGCGTCCTCAGATATGTAAAAGGCACACCAGCATTACAGCACTTCAGTGGTGAAAGCCTCGGGTCTACTTGTGACCACCAAGTTTGCTGATGGAAACACTGCCCCTTATGTTGAGTATGCCACTCAGCCGACCTTCTCCTTAGCTGAAGTAGTCTGCTGCGTGACCTCCTGGCAAGGAGCGGCAGGCACACTGTTTCTTTCGAGAACACTCACTCTTCCTCCCGAGGAATTCCTGCAGGGCGCCCAAGATGGGCGCCCGCCCACCTCTGCCCCCGTGCTTTTCCTTCAGTTTTCTGGCCCCAAGCCTCCTGTTCCAAAGGGGCCAATAATGCTTTAGCCCGCAGGATCCAGTTTCTACGTGCAAACCCAGCCTGTGGAGCAGCACCCTCTGCTCAGCTACAAGAGAGCCATGCGACACACCAGGCGCTCCTGTGAGGAGCCTTTTGTAAGCAGAAGTTCTGCGCAAGGTGACGTGCCTAGCCAAGACAGCGCTTCAGTCAGGCGTTGTCGACTTTGGAACTTTCAATCTCCCAGCAGTGCTTCGGGAAAGGTGTCCATCATTTCGGGCTGGTTGTAAAGTCACATTTCTGCTGGAGGTGAAGGGTCGTCAGCTTTGAGTTCGTAGAATCCATGTAACTCGCCGGGTACGATTCAGTGCAGCTAATAGCTAAGCCGGGAGTCTGACAGGCATTGCACGTGACACCGTGCCCCACTCTGGTACCAAGACTGCTTTCCAGAGCTGGAGGTCTGGCTCTCCGCCGGAGCAAGCCGTGTGCTGCCCTGCCCTCTGCATGCACAGAGTGGAGGCCCACCACCCATGTGGCTGCAGGTTACTCAAAGGCCATAGCTCACACTTTGGCTACAACGTGTTCTTCCTTGACCTGGGTCCAGGCGTGAGAGAGCCTGCAGTCCTGAGAGGCCTACCGGTGTTAAAGCAGTACCTTCACTAAGGCTTCTCAGAAAGATCTGCACTGCAACACTTTTCAAGGCGCACGCGGACCTTCCTTTGGCGGCATAGGGGCAGGTTCCCTAAACACTAGCCAAGACGGCTTTGGGATGAGCTCCTAGTGAGGAACTGCACACACCCCCCTCGTCCTTTCGAGAAAACTCACTCTTCCTCGCTTTGCCTCCCAGGGAACTCCTACGGTGATTACAAGACGGGCAGCAGGACTTCTTTTCAGGCAGCTCTGAGCACGCAGCTCTCCGGCTTGCCAACGGGACAGATTTCGCTTTTCTCGTCCAGCCCCCTTTTCACGGTTGCCACACAGCGCATGTAGCTGAAGTTCCCGGGCAGCCAAAGGAGACCCATGTCACATACTGTACCCCTTCGCTGAAAGCACTTTGGAAAGCCAGTGTTCCTCCGGCAGTGAATTGCGCGAGCCAGTGAACGCCTTCGTTTCGCCTAGGTCATGGTACATCTTGCAAAGGCCTAGCAGTCTTCGGAGGACGACTGCCTATTTCTCCCTCGAGAGGTGAAGTCCAGGTGCTGCTTCAGGGAGCAAGAGGTCAAGTATGAATTCCGAGAACTCGTGTAAGCACGGTGTTTTTCCAAAAGCAGCTCAGGGTTACAAAAGGAGGCCCCCTTGCATTGCCCAGAAGCCCCGTTATAAACGTGTTCTTCAGGCTTCCTCTAAGCTCTCCAAATCGAGCTCTCCAATGGAGGAAAAACGTTGTTGCCCAGCCTCCTGCATACAGAACAGTAGAGTCCAAAGACCCTTGTGGCTGCGTGTTGCTCAGCAGGCACAGATGCCACTTCTGCTCCACAGTGACCTTCCTCGGAATACGGTGCAGACGCTCGCATCCTCATCCTTTCAGAGTCTTGAAAGGCACACCAGCATTTACAGCAGTTCAGTCGGGGAGGCCTCTTTGAAACTGCTGACTGCGACTGTGCTGGTGGAAAGAAACACTGCATCTTACCTTGACGCTGGCGCTCGGCTGACTTTCGCCCTAGATAACGTCCTCTGCGGGATGTACTCCTAGCAAGAAATTGCCAGCACTCTGTTTCTTTGGGCAAAGTCTCCGTTCCTCCCCGGGTATTCCCGCAGGGTTGAGAAGGTTGGCGACCGCAGGGCTTTTCATTAAGCACTCATCATGGAAAACACGGACCTTCCTTGCAACACGCGGGCAAGTTTCCTTCCCACTGGCCAAGAAGGCTTTGGGATGAGAACCTAGCAAGGAACTGCACGCACTCCGGTTCGTTCAAGAAAATTCACTCTGCCTCAGGTTGCCTCTCAGGGTAATCCAGGGGTGAATAGAAGACGGGCAACAGGACTGTTTCTCAGGCAGCTCTGAGGACGCAGCTCTCCGGTTGGTCACTGGGGCAAATGGTGCCCTTCCCGTCCCCCTCCACTTTCACGGTTGACACCTAGCTCATGTACCTGAAGTTCACAAGCAGGCCACATAGACACATGCCACACACATGGGCCCTTCCATGACAACACTTTGGCAAGCAGGAGTCCTCCTGAGGTGAATGGCGTGAGCCGGTGAACGCCTTAGTGTCGCCTACCTCACCGTGGATCTTGCAAAGGCCTAACAGTCTTCAAAGGCTGAGAGCACATGTCTCCAGCTGGATCTGAAGTCGACGTGCTGCTTGCGAGGGGAAGACGTCAGCTGTGAATTCTGAGAACCCTTGCCATGGCGGTGTTTGTTCCAGTGCAGCTCAGGTTTACCAACTGGGGTCCCCGTGCATTGCACAGCAGACCAGGGAGAAAACTCTTCCTGAGGATTCTTCTAAGCGGTGGCTATCTGGCTCTCCGACGGAGGAAACACATTGCTGCCTGGCCTTCGGCATACCAACAGTAGAGCCCAAAGAGCATCATGAGGCATGAGGTTGCTCAGAAGGCACAGATGACACTTTCGGTACACAGTGATTTTCCTCGGAAAAGGGTGCAGTCGCGAGCGTCCTCAGATATGTAAAAGGCACACCAGCATTACAGCACTTCAGTGGTGAAAGCCTCGGGTCTACTTGTGACCACCAAGTTTGCTGATGGAAACACTGCCCCTTATGTTGAGTATGCCACTCAGCCGACCTTCTCCTTAGCTGAAGTAGTCTGCTGCGTGACCTCCTGGCAAGGAGCGGCAGGCACACTGTTTCTTTCGAGAACACTCACTCTTCCTCCCGAGGAATTCCTGCAGGGTGCCCAAGATGGGCGCCCGCCCACCTCTGCCCCCGTGCTTTTCCTTCAGTTTTCTGGCCCCAAGCCTCCTGTTCCAAAGGGGCCAATAATGCTTTAGCCCGCAGGATCCAGTTTCTACGTGCAAACCCAGCCTGTGGAGCAGCACCCTCTGCTCAGCTACAAGAGAGCCATGCGACACACCAGGCGCTCCTGTGAGGAGCCTTTTGTAAGCAGAAGTTCTGCGCAAGGTGACGTGCCTAGCCAAGACAGCGCTTCAGTCAGGCGTTGTCGACTTTGGAACTTTCAATCTCCCAGCAGTGCTTCGGGAAAGGTGTCCATCATTTCGGGCTGGTTGTAAAGTCACATTTCTGCTGGAGGTGAAGGGTCGTCAGCTTTGAGTTCGTAGAATCCATGTAACTCGCCGGGTACGATTCAGTGCAGCTAATAGCTAAGCCGGGAGTCTGACAGGCATTGCACGTGACACCGTGCCCCACTCTGGTACCAAGACTGCTTTCCAGAGCTGGAGGTCTGGCTCTCCGCCGGAGCAAGCCGTGTGCTGCCCTGCCCTCTGCATGCACAGAGTGGAGGCCCACCACCCATGTGGCTGCAGGTTACTCAAAGGCCATAGCTCACACTTTGGCTACAACGTGTTCTTCCTTGACCTGGGTCCAGGCGTGAGAGAGCCTGCAGTCCTGAGAGGCCTACCGGTGTTAAAGCAGTACCTTCACTAAGGCTTCTCAGAAAGATCTGCACTGCAACACTTTTCAAGGCGCACGCGGACCTTCCTTTGGCGGCATAGGGGCAGGTTCCCTAAACACTAGCCAAGACGGCTTTGGGATGAGCTCCTAGTGAGGAACTGCACACACCCCCCTCGTCCTTTCGAGAAAACTCACTCTTCCTCGCTTTGCCTCCCAGGGAACTCCTACGGTGATTACAAGACGGGCAGCAGGACTTCTTTTCAGGCAGCTCTGAGCACGCAGCTCTCCGGCTTGCCAACGGGACAGATTTCGCTTTTCTCGTCCAGCCCCCTTTTCACGGTTGCCACACAGCGCATGTAGCTGAAGTTCCCGGGCAGCCAAAGGAGACCCATGTCACATACTGTACCCCTTCGCTGAAAGCACTTTGGAAAGCCAGTGTTCCTCCGGCAGTGAATTGCGCGAGCCAGTGAACGCCTTCGTTTCGCCTAGGTCATGGTACATCTTGCAAAGGCCTAGCAGTCTTCGGAGGACGACTGCCTATTTCTCCCTCGAGAGGTGAAGTCCAGGTGCTGCTTCAGGGAGCAAGAGGTCAAGTATGAATTCCGAGAACTCGTGTAAGCACGGTGTTTTTCCAAAAGCAGCTCAGGGTTACAAAAGGAGGCCCCCTTGCATTGCCCAGAAGCCCCGTTATAAACGTGTTCTTCAGGCTTCCTCTAAGCTCTCCAAATCGAGCTCTCCGATGGAGGAAAAACGTTGTTGCCCAGCCTCCTGCATACAGAACAGTAGAGTCCAAAGACCCTTGTGGCTGGGTGTTGCTCAGCAGGCACAGATGCCACTTCTGCTCCACAGTGACCTTCCTCGGAATACGGTGCAGACGCTCGCATCGCATCCTCATCCTTACAGAGTCTTGAAAGGCACACCAGCATTTACAGCAGTTCAGTCGGGAAGGCCTCTTTGAAACTGCTGACTGCGACTGTGCTGGTGGAAAGAAACACTGCACCTTACCTTGAGTCTGGCGCTCGTCTGAATTGTGCCCTAGATCACGTCCTCTGCTGGATGTACTCCTAGCAAGCAAATGCCAGCATTCTGTTTCACTGGGCAAGGTCTCCGTTCCTCCCTGGGTATTCTCGCAGGGTTGAGAAGGCTGGCGACCGCAGGGCTTTTCATTAAGCACTCATCATGGAAAACACGGACCTTCCTTGCAACACGCGGGCAAGTTTCCTTCCCACTGGCCAAGAAGGCTTTGGGATGAGAACCTAGCAAGGAACTGCACGCACTCTGGTTCGTTCAAGAAAATTCGCTCTGCCTCAGGTTGCCGCTCAGGGTACTCCAGGGGTGAATAGAAGACGGGCAACAGGACTGTTTCTCAGGCAGCTCTGAGGACGCAGCTCTCCGGTTGGTCACTGGGGCAAATTGTGCCCTTCCCGTCCCCCTCCACTTTCACGGTTGACACCTAGCTCATGTACCTGAAGTTCACAAGCAGGCCACATAGACACATGCCACACCCATGGGCCCTTCCATGACAACACTTTGGCTAGCAGGAGTCCTCCTGAGGTGAATGGCGTGAGCCGGTGAACGCCTTAGTGTCGCCTACCTCACCGTGGATCTTGCAAAGGCCTAACAGTCTTCAAAGGCTGAGAGCACATGTCTCCAGCTGGATCTGAAGTCGACGTGCTGCTTGCGAGGGGAAGACGTCAGCTGTGAATTCTGAGAACCCTTGCCATGGCGGTGTTTGTTCCAGTGCAGCTCAGGTTTACCAACTGGGGTCCCCTTGCATTGCACAGCAGACCAGGGAGAAAACTCTTCCTGAGGATTCTTCTAAGCGGTGGCTATCTGGCTCTCCGACGGAGGAAACACATTGCTGCCTGGCCTTCGGCATACCAACAGTAGAGCCCAAAGAGCATCATGAGGCATGAGGTTGCTCAGAAGGCACAGATGACACTTTCGGTACACAGTGATTTTCCTCGGAAAAGGGTGCAGTCGCGAGCGTCCTCAGATATGTAAAAGGCACACCAGCATTACAGCACTTCAGTGGTGAAAGCCTCGGGTCTACTTGTGACCACCAAGTTTGCTGATGGAAACACTGCCCCTTATGTTGAGTATGCCACTCAGCCGACCTTCTCCTTAGCTGAAGTAGTCTGCTGCATGACCTCCTGGCAAGGAGCGGCAGGCACACTGTTTCTTTCGAGAACACTCACTCTTCCTCCCGAGGAATTCCTGCAGGGTGCCCAAGATGGGCGCCCGCCCACCTCTGCCCCTGTGCTTTTCCTTCAGTTTTCTGGCCCCAAGCCTCCTGTTCCAAAGGGGCCAATAATGCTTTAGCCCGCAGGATCCAGTTTCTACGTGCAAACCCAGCCTGTGGAGCAGCACCCTCTGCTCAGCTACAAGAGAGCCATGCGACACACCAGGCGCTCCTGTGAGGAGCCTTTTGTAAGCAGAAGTTCTGCGCAAGGTGACGTGCCTAGCCAAGACAGCGCTTCAGTCAGGCGTTGTCGACTTTGGAACTTTCAATCTCCCAGCAGTGCTTCGGGAAAGGTGTCCATCATTTCGGGCTGGTTGTAAAGTCACATTTCTGCTGGAGGTGAAGGGTCGTCAGCTTTGAGTTCGTAGAATCCATGTAACTCGCCGGGTACGATTCAGTGCAGCTAATAGCTAAGCCGGGAGTCTGACAGGCATTGCACGTGACACCGTGCCCCACTCTGGTACCAAGACTGCTTTCCAGAGCTGGAGGTCTGGCTCTCCGCCGGAGCAAGCCGTGTGCTGCCCTGCCCTCTGCATGCACAGAGTGGAGGCCCACCACCCATGTGGCTGCAGGTTACTCAAAGGCCATAGCTCACACTTTGGCTACAACGTGTTCTTCCTTGACCTGGGTCCAGGCGTGAGAGAGCCTGCAGTCCTGAGAGGCCTACCGGTGTTAAAGCAGTACCTTCACTAAGGCTTCTCAGAAAGATCTGCACTGCAACACTTTTCAAGGCGCACGCGGACCTTCCTTTGGCGGCATAGGGGCAGGTTCCCTAAACACTAGCCAAGACGGCTTTGGGATGAGCTCCTAGTGAGGAACTGCACACACCCCCCTCGTCCTTTCGAGAAAACTCACTCTTCCTCGCTTTGCCTCCCAGGGAACTCCTACGGTGATTACAAGACGGGCAGCAGGACTTCTTTTCAGGCAGCTCTGAGCACGCAGCTCTCCGGCTTGCCAACGGGACAGATTTCGCTTTTCTCGTCCAGCCCCCTTTTCACGGTTGCCACACAGCGCATGTAGCTGAAGTTCCCGGGCAGCCAAAGGAGACCCATGTCACATACTGTACCCCTTCGCTGAAAGCACTTTGGAAAGCCAGTGTTCCTCCGGCAGTGAATTGCGCGAGCCAGTGAACGCCTTCGTTTCGCCTAGGTCATGGTACATCTTGCAAAGGCCTAGCAGTCTTCGGAGGACGACTGCCTATTTCTCCCTCGAGAGGTGAAGTCCAGGTGCTGCTTCAGGGAGCAAGAGGTCAAGTATGAATTCCGAGAACTCGTGTAAGCACGGTGTTTTTCCAAAAGCAGCTCAGGGTTACAAAAGGAGGCCCCCTTGCATTGCCCAGAAGCCCCGTTATAAACGTGTTCTTCAGGCTTCCTCTAAGCTCTCCAAATCGAGCTCTCCAATGGAGGAAAAACGTTGTTGCCCAGCCTCCTGCATACAGAACAGTAGAGTCCAAAGACCCTTGTGGCTGCGTGTTGCTCAGCAGGCACAGATGCCACTTCTGCTCCACAGTGACCTTCCTCGGAATACGGTGCAGACGCTCGCATCCTCATCCTTTCAGAGTCTTGAAAGGCACACCAGCATTTACAGCAGTTCAGTCGGGGAGGCCTCTTTGAAACTGCTGACTGCGACTGTGCTGGTGGAAAGAAACACTGCATCTTACCTTGACGCTGGCGCTCGGCTGACTTTCGCCCTAGATAACGTCCTCTGCGGGATGTACTCCTAGCAAGAAATTGCCAGCACTCTGTTTCTTTGGGCAAAGTCTCCGTTCCTCCCCGGGTATTCCCGCAGGGTTGAGAAGGTTGGCGACCGCAGGGCTTTTCATTAAGTACTCATCATGGAAAACACGGACCTTCCTTGCAACACGCGGGCAAGTTTCCTTCCCACTGGCCAAGAAGGCTTTGGGATGAGAACCTAGCAAGGAACTGCACGCACTCCGGTTCGTTCAAGAAAATTCACTCTGCCTCAGGTTGCCTCTCAGGGTAATCCAGGGGTGAATAGAAGACGGGCAACAGGACTGTTTCTCAGGCAGCTCTGAGGACGCAGCTCTCCGGTTGGTCACTGGGGCAAATGGTGCCCTTCCCGTCCCCCTCCACTTTCACGGTTGACACCTAGCTCATGTACCTGAAGTTCACAAGCAGGCCACATAGACACATGCCACACACATGGGCCCTTCCATGACAACACTTTGGCAAGCAGGAGTCCTCCTGAGGTGAATGGCGTGAGCCGGTGAACGCCTTAGTGTCGCCTACCTCACCGTGGATCTTGCAAAGGCCTAACAGTCTTCAAAGGCTGAGAGCACATGTCTCCAGCTGGATCTGAAGTCGACGTGCTGCTTGCGAGGGGAAGACGTCAGCTGTGAATTCTGAGAACCCTTGCCATGGCGGTGTTTGTTCCAGTGCAGCTCAGGTTTACCAACTGGGGTCCCCGTGCATTGCACAGCAGACCAGGGAGAAAACTCTTCCTGAGGATTCTTCTAAGCGGTGGCTATCTGGCTCTCCGACGGAGGAAACACATTGCTGCCTGGCCTTCGGCATACCAACAGTAGAGCCCAAAGACCATCATGAGGCATGAGGTTGCTCAGAAGGCACAGATGACACTTTCGGTACACAGTGATTTTCCTCGGAAAAGGGTGCAGTCGCGAGCGTCCTCAGATACGTAAAAGGCACACCAGCATTACAGCACTTCAGTGGTGAAAGCCTCGGGTCTACTTGTGACCACCAAGTTTGCTGATGGAAACACTGCCCCTTATGTTGAGTATGCCACTCAGCCGACCTTCTCTTTAGCTGAAGTAGTCTGCTGCGTGACCTCCTGGCAAGGAGCGGCAGGCACACTGTTTCTTTCGAGAACACTCACTCTTCCTCCCGAGGAATTCCTGCAGGGTGCCCAAGATGGGCGCCCGCCCACCTCTGCCCCCGTGCTTTTCCTTCAGTTTTCTGGCCCCAAGCCTCCTGTTCCAAAGGGGCCAATAATGCTTTAGCCCGCAGGATCCAGTTTCTACGTGCAAACCCAGCCTGTGGAGCAGCACCCTCTGCTCAGCTACAAGAGAGCCATGCGACACACCAGGCGCTCCTGTGAGGAGCCTTTTGTAAGCAGAAGTTCTGCGCAAGGTGACGTGCCTAGCCAAGACAGCGCTTCAGTCAGGCGTTGTCGACTTTGGAACTTTCAATCTCCCAGCAGTGCTTCGGGAAAGGTGTCCATCATTTCGGGCTGGTTGTAAAGTCACATTTCTGCTGGAGGTGAAGGGTCGTCAGCTTTGAGTTCGTAGAATCCATGTAACTCGCCGGGTACGATTCAGTGCAGCTAATAGCTAAGCCGGGAGTCTGACAGGCATTGCACGTGACACCGTGCCCCACTCTGGTACCAAGACTGCTTTCCAGAGCTGGAGGTCTGGCTCTCCGCCGGAGCAAGCCGTGTGCTGCCCTGCCCTCTGCATGCACAGAGTGGAGGCCCACCACCCATGTGGCTGCAGGTTACTCAAAGGCCATAGCTCACACTTTGGCTACAACGTGTTCTTCCTTGACCTGGGTCCAGGCGTGAGAGAGCCTGCAGTCCTGAGAGGCCTACCGGTGTTAAAGCAGTACCTTCACTAAGGCTTCTCAGAAAGATCTGCACTGCAACACTTTTCAAGGCGCACGCGGACCTTCCTTTGGCGGCATAGGGGCAGGTTCCCTAAACACTAGCCAAGACGGCTTTGGGATGAGCTCCTAGTGAGGAACTGCACACACCCCCCTCGTCCTTTCGAGAAAACTCACTCTTCCTCGCTTTGCCTCCCAGGGAACTCCTACGGTGATTACAAGACGGGCAGCAGGACTTCTTTTCAGGCAGCTCTGAGCACGCAGCTCTCCGGCTTGCCAACGGGACAGATTTCGCTTTTCTCGTCCAGCCCCCTTTTCACGGTTGCCACACAGCGCATGTAGCTGAAGTTCCCGGGCAGCCAAAGGAGACCCATGTCACATACTGTACCCCTTCGCTGAAAGCACTTTGGAAAGCCAGTGTTCCTCCGGCAGTGAATTGCGCGAGCCAGTGAACGCCTTCGTTTCGCCTAGGTCATGGTACATCTTGCAAAGGCCTAGCAGTCTTCGGAGGACGACTGCCTATTTCTCCCTCGAGAGGTGAAGTCCAGGTGCTGCTTCAGGGAGCAAGAGGTCAAGTATGAATTCCGAGAACTCGTGTAAGCACGGTGTTTTTCCAAAAGCAGCTCAGGGTTACAAAAGGAGGCCCCCTTGCATTGCCCAGAAGCCCCGTTATAAACGTGTTCTTCAGGCTTCCTCTAAGCTCTCCAAATCGAGCTCTCCAATGGAGGAAAAACGTTGTTGCCCAGCCTCCTGCATACAGAACAGTAGAGTCCAAAGACCCTTGTGGCTGCGTGTTGCTCAGCAGGCACAGATGCCGCTTCTGCTCCACAGTGACCTTCCTCGGAATACGGTGCAGACGCTCGCATCCTCATCCTTTCAGAGTCTTGAAAGGCACACCAGCATTTACAGCAGTTCAGTCGGGGAGGCCTCTTTGAAACTGCTGACTGCGACTGTGCTGGTGGAAAGAAACACTGCATCTTACCTTGACGCTGGCGCTCGGCTGACTTTCGCCCTAGATAACGTCCTCTGCGGGATGTACTCCTAGCAAGAAATTGCCAGCACTCTGTTTCTTTGGGCAAAGTCTCCGTTCCTCCCCGGGTATTCCCGCAGGGTTGAGAAGGTTGGCGACCGCAGGGCTTTTCATTAAGCACTCATCATGGAAAACACGGACCTTCCTTGCAACACGCGGGCAAGTTTCCTTCCCACTGGCCAAGAAGGCTTTGGGATGAGAACCTAGCAAGGAACTGCACGCACTCCGGTTCGTTCAAGAAAATTCACTCTGCCTCAGGTTGCCTCTCAGGGTAATCCAGGGGTGAATAGAAGACGGGCAACAGGACTGTTTCTCAGGCAGCTCTGAGGACGCAGCTCTCCGGTTGGTCACTGGGGCAAATGGTGCCCTTCCCGTCCCCCTCCACTTTCACGGTTGACACCTAGCTCATGTACCTGAAGTTCACAAGCAGGCCACATAGACACATGCCACACACATGGGCCCTTCCATGACAACACTTTGGCAAGCAGGAGTCCTCCTGAGGTGAATGGCGTGAGCCGGTGAACGCCTTAGTGTCGCCTACCTCACCGTGGATCTTGCAAAGGCCTAACAGTCTTCAAAGGCTGAGAGCACATGTCTCCAGCTGGATCTGAAGTCGACGTGCTGCTTGCGAGGGGAAGACGTCAGCTGTGAATTCTGAGAACCCTTGCCATGGCGGTGTTTGTTCCAGTGCAGCTCAGGTTTACCAACTGGGGTCCCCGTGCATTGCACAGCAGACCAGGGAGAAAACTCTTCCTGAGGATTCTTCTAAGCGGTGGCTATCTGGCTCTCCGACGGAGGAAACACATTGCTGCCTGGCCTTCGGCATACCAACAGTAGAGCCCAAAGAGCATCATGAGGCATGAGGTTGCTCAGAAGGCACAGATGACACTTTCGGTACACAGTGATTTTCCTCGGAAAAGGGTGCAGTCGCGAGCGTCCTCAGATATGTAAAAGGCACACCAGCATTACAGCACTTCAGTGGTGAAAGCCTCGGGTCTACTTGTGACCACCAAGTTTGCTGATGGAAACACTGCCCCTTATGTTGAGTATGCCACTCAGCCGACCTTCTCCTTAGCTGAAGTAG
Source organism: Balaenoptera ricei (assembly GCF_028023285.1). Classification (NCBI taxonomy): domain Eukaryota; kingdom Metazoa; phylum Chordata; class Mammalia; order Artiodactyla; family Balaenopteridae; genus Balaenoptera; species Balaenoptera ricei. Next base: position 140,024 of record NW_026777497.1, read on the forward strand.
TCTGCTGCGTGACCTCCTGGCAAGGAGCGGCAGGCACACTGTTTCTTTCGAGAACACTCACTCTTCCTCCCGAGGAATTCCTGCAGGGTGCCCAAGATGGGCGCCCGCCCACCTCTGCCCCCGTGCTTTTCCTTCAGTTTTCTGGCCCCAAGCCTCCTGTTCCAAAGGGGCCAATAATGCTTTAGCCCGCAGGATCCAGTTTCTACGTGCAAACCCAGCCTGTGGAGCAGCACCCTCTGCTCAGCTACAAGAGAGCCATGCGACACACCAGGCGCTCCTGTGAGGAGCCTTTTGTAAGCAGAAGTTCTGCGCAAGGTGACGTGCCTAGCCAAGACAGCGCTTCAGTCAGGCGTTGTCGACTTTGGAACTTTCAATCTCCCAGCAGTGCTTCGGGAAAGGTGTCCATCATTTCGGGCTGGTTGTAAAGTCACATTTCTGCTGGAGGTGAAGGGTCGTCAGCTTTGAGTTCGTAGAATCCATGTAACTCGCCGGGTACGATTCAGTGCAGCTAATAGCTAAGCCGGGAGTCTGACAGGCATTGCACGTGACACCGTGCCCCACTCTGGTACCAAGACTGCTTTCCAGAGCTGGAGGTCTGGCTCTCCGCCGGAGCAAGCCGTGTGCTGCCCTGCCCTCTGCATGCACAGAGTGGAGGCCCACCACCCATGTGGCTGCAGGTTACTCAAAGGCCATAGCTCACACTTTGGCTACAACGTGTTCTTCCTTGACCTGGGTCCAGGCGTGAGAGAGCCTGCAGTCCTGAGAGGCCTACCGGTGTTAAAGCAGTACCTTCACTAAGGCTTCTCAGAAAGATCTGCACTGCAACACTTTTCAAGGCGCACGCGGACCTTCCTTTGGCGGCATAGGGGCAGGTTCCCTAAACACTAGCCAAGACGGCTTTGGGATGAGCTCCTAGTGAGGAACTGCACACACCCCCCTCGTCCTTTCGAGAAAACTCACTCTTCCTCGCTTTGCCTCCCAGGGAACTCCTACGGTGATTACAAGACGGGCAGCAGGACTTCTTTTCAGGCAGCTCTGAGCACGCAGCTCTCCGGCTTGCCAACGGGACAGATTTCGCTTTTCTCGTCCAGCCCCCTTTTCACGGTTGCCACACAGCGCATGTAGCTGAAGTTCCCGGGCAGCCAAAGGAGACCCATGTCACATACTGTACCCCTTCGCTGAAAGCACTTTGGAAAGCCAGTGTTCCTCCGGCAGTGAATTGCGCGAGCCAGTGAACGCCTTCGTTTCGCCTAGGTCATGGTACATCTTGCAAAGGCCTAGCAGTCTTCGGAGGACGACTGCCTATTTCTCCCTCGAGAGGTGAAGTCCAGGTGCTGCTTCAGGGAGCAAGAGGTCAAGTATGAATTCCGAGAACTCGTGTAAGCACGGTGTTTTTCCAAAAGCAGCTCAGGGTTACAAAAGGAGGCCCCCTTGCATTGCCCAGAAGCCCCGTTATAAACGTGTTCTTCAGGCTTCCTCTAAGCTCTCCAAATCGAGCTCTCCAATGGAGGAAAAACGTTGTTGCCCAGCCTCCTGCATACAGAACAGTAGAGTCCAAAGACCCTTGTGGCTGCGTGTTGCTCAGCAGGCACAGATGCCGCTTCTGCTCCACAGTGACCTTCCTCGGAATACGGTGCAGACGCTCGCATCCTCATCCTTTCAGAGTCTTGAAAGGCACACCAGCATTTACAGCAGTTCAGTCGGGGAGGCCTCTTTGAAACTGCTGACTGCGACTGTGCTGGTGGAAAGAAACACTGTATCTTACCTTGACGCTGGCGCTCGGCTGACTTTCGCCCTAGATAACGTCCTCTGCGGGATGTACTCCTAGCAAGAAATTGCCAGCACTCTGTTTCTTTGGGCAAAGTCTCCGTTCCTCCCCGGGTATTCCCGCAGGGTTGAGAAGGTTGGCGACCGCAGGGCTTTTCATTAAGCACTCATCATGGAAAACACGGACCTTCCTTGCAACACGCGGGCAAGTTTCCTTCCCACTGGCCAAGAAGGCTTTGGGATGAGAACCTAGCAAGGAACTGCACGCACTCCGGTTCGTTCAAGAAAATTCACTCTGCCTCAGGTTGCCTCTCAGGGTAATCCAGGGGTGAATAGAAGACGGGCAACAGGACTGTTTCTCAGGCAGCTCTGAGGACGCAGCTCTCCGGTTGGTCACTGGGGCAAATGGTGCCCTTCCCGTCCCCCTCCACTTTCACGGTTGACACCTAGCTCATGTACCTGAAGTTCACAAGCAGGCCACATAGACACATGCCACACACATGGGCCCTTCCATGACAACACTTTGGCAAGCAGGAGTCCTCCTGAGGTGAATGGCGTGAGCCGGTGAACGCCTTAGTGTCGCCTACCTCACCGTGGATCTTGCAAAGGCCTAACAGTCTTCAAAGGCTGAGAGCACATGTCTCCAGCTGGATCTGAAGTCGACGTGCTGCTTGCGAGGGGAAGACGTCAGCTGTGAATTCTGAGAACCCTTGCCATGGCGGTGTTTGTTCCAGTGCAGCTCAGGTTTACCAACTGGGGTCCCCGTGCATTGCACAGCAGACCAGGGAGAAAACTCTTCCTGAGGATTCTTCTAAGCGGTGGCTATCTGGCTCTCCGACGGAGGAAACACATTGCTGCCTGGCCTTCGGCATACCAACAGTAGCGCCCAAAGAGCATCATGAGGCATGAGGTTGCTCAGAAGGCACAGATGACACTTTCGGTACACAGTGATTTTCCTCGGAAAAGGGTGCAGTCGCGAGCGTCCTCAGATATGTAAAAGGCACACCAGCATTACAGCACTTCAGTGGTGAAAGCCTCGGGTCTACTTGTGACCACCAAGTTTGCTGATGGAAACACTGCCCCTTATGTTGAGTATGCCACTCAGCCGACCTTCTCCTTAGCTGAAGTAGTCTGCTGCGTGACCTCCTGGCAAGGAGCGGCAGGCACACTGTTTCTTTCGAGAACACTCACTCTTCCTCCCGAGGAATTCCTGCAGGGTGCCCAAGATGGGCGCCCGCCCACCTCTGCCCCCGTGCTTTTCCTTCAGTTTTCTGGCCCCAAGCCTCCTGTTCCAAAGGGGCCAATAATGCTTTAGCCCGCAGGATCCAGTTTCTACGTGCAAACCCAGCCTGTGGAGCAGCACCCTCTGCTCAGCTACAAGAGAGCCATGCGACACACCAGGCGCTCCTGTGAGGAGCCTTTTGTAAGCAGAAGTTCTGCGCAAGGTGACGTGCCTAGCCAAGACAGCGCTTCAGTCAGGCGTTGTCGACTTTGGAACTTTCAATCTCCCAGCAGTGCTTCGGGAAAGGTGTCCATCATTTCGGGCTGGTTGTAAAGTCACATTTCTGCTGGAGGTGAAGGGTCGTCAGCTTTGAGTTCGTAGAATCCATGTAACTCGCCGGGTACGATTCAGTGCAGCTAATAGCTAAGCCGGGAGTCTGACAGGCATTGCACGTGACACCGTGCCCCACTCTGGTACCAAGACTGCTTTCCAGAGCTGGAGGTCTGGCTCTCCGCCGGAGCAAGCCGTGTGCTGCCCTGCCCTCTGCATGCACAGAGTGGAGGCCCACCACCCATGTGGCTGCAGGTTACTCAAAGGCCATAGCTCACACTTTGGCTACAACGTGTTCTTCCTTGACCTGGGTCCAGGCGTGAGAGAGCCTGCAGTCCTGAGAGGCCTACCGGTGTTAAAGCAGTACCTTCACTAAGGCTTCTCAGAAAGATCTGCACTGCAACACTTTTCAAGGCGCACGCGGACCTTCCTTTGGCGGCATAGGGGCAGGTTCCCTAAACACTAGCCAAGACGGCTTTGGGATGAGCTCCTAGTGAGGAACTGCACACACCCCCCTCGTCCTTTCGAGAAAACTCACTCTTCCTCGCTTTGCCTCCCAGGGAACTCCTACGGTGATTACAAGACGGGCAGCAGGACTTCTTTTCAGGCAGCTCTGAGCACGCAGCTCTCCGGCTTGCCAACGGGACAGATTTCGCTTTTCTCGTCCAGCCCCCTTTTCACGGTTGCCACACAGCGCATGTAGCTGAAGTTCCCGGGCAGCCAAAGGAGACCCATGTCACATACTGTACCCCTTCGCTGAAAGCACTTTGGAAAGCCAGTGTTCCTCCGGCAGTGAATTGCGCGAGCCAGTGAACGCCTTCGTTTCGCCTAGGTCATGGTACATCTTGCAAAGGCCTAGCAGTCTTCGGAGGACGACTGCCTATTTCTCCCTCGAGAGGTGAAGTCCAGGTGCTGCTTCAGGGAGCAAGAGGTCAAGTATGAATTCCGAGAACTCGTGTAAGCACGGTGTTTTTCCAAAAGCAGCTCAGGGTTACAAAAGGAGGCCCCCTTGCATTGCCCAGAAGCCCCGTTATAAACGTGTTCTTCAGGCTTCCTCTAAGCTCTCCAAATCGAGCTCTCCAATGGAGGAAAAACGTTGTTGCCCAGCCTCCTGCATACAGAACAGTAGAGTCCAAAGACCCTTGTGGCTGCGTGTTGCTCAGCAGGCACAGATGCCGCTTCTGCTCCACAGTGACCTTCCTCGGAATACGGTGCAGACGCTCGCATCCTCATCCTTTCAGAGTCTTGAAAGGCACACCAGCATTTACAGCAGTTCAGTCGGGGAGGCCTCTTTGAAACTGCTGACTGCGACTGTGCTGGTGGAAAGAAACACTGTATCTTACCTTGACGCTGGCGCTCGGCTGACTTTCGCCCTAGATAACGTCCTCTGCGGGATGTACTCCTAGCAAGAAATTGCCAGCACTCTGTTTCTTTGGGCAAAGTCTCCGTTCCTCCCCGGGTATTCCCGCAGGGTTGAGAAGGTTGGCGACCGCAGGGCTTTTCATTAAGCACTCATCATGGAAAACACGGACCTTCCTTGCAACACGCGGGCAAGTTTCCTTCCCACTGGCCAAGAAGGCTTTGGGATGAGAACCTAGCAAGGAACTGCACGCACTCCGGTTCGTTCAAGAAAATTCACTCTGCCTCAGGTTGCCTCTCAGGGTAATCCAGGGGTGAATAGAAGACGGGCAACAGGACTGTTTCTCAGGCAGCTCTGAGGACGCAGCTCTCCGGTTGGTCACTGGGGCAAATGGTGCCCTTCCCGTCCCCCTCCACTTTCACGGTTGACACCTAGCTCATGTACCTGAAGTTCACAAGCAGGCCACATAGACACATGCCACACACATGGGCCCTTCCATGACAACACTTTGGCAAGCAGGAGTCCTCCTGAGGTGAATGGCGTGAGCCGGTGAACGCCTTAGTGTCGCCTACCTCACCGTGGATCTTGCAAAGGCCTAACAGTCTTCAAAGGCTGAGAGCACATGTCTCCAGCTGGATCTGAAGTCGACGTGCTGCTTGCGAGGGGAAGACGTCAGCTGTGAATTCTGAGAACCCTTGCCATGGCGGTGTTTGTTCCAGTGCAGCTCAGGTTTACCAACTGGGGTCCCCGTGCATTGCACAGCAGACCAGGGAGAAAACTCTTCCTGAGGATTCTTCTAAGCGGTGGCTATCTGGCTCTCCGACGGAGGAAACACATTGCTGCCTGGCCTTCGGCATACCAACAGTAGCGCCCAAAGAGCATCATGAGGCATGAGGTTGCTCAGAAGGCACAGATGACACTTTCGGTACACAGTGATTTTCCTCGGAAAAGGGTGCAGTCGCGAGCGTCCTCAGATATGTAAAAGGCACACCAGCATTACAGCACTTCAGTGGTGAAAGCCTCGGGTCTACTTGTGACCACCAAGTTTGCTGATGGAAACACTGCCCCTTATGTTGAGTATGCCACTCAGCCGACCTTCTCCTTAGCTGAAGTAGTCTGCTGCGTGACCTCCTGGCAAGGAGCGGCAGGCACACTGTTTCTTTCGAGAACACTCACTCTTCCTCCCGAGGAATTCCTGCAGGGTGCCCAAGATGGGCGCCCGCCCACCTCTGCCCCCGTGCTTTTCCTTCAGTTTTCTGGCCCCAAGCCTCCTGTTCCAAAGGGGCCAATAATGCTTTAGCCCGCAGGATCCAGTTTCTACGTGCAAACCCAGCCTGTGGAGCAGCACCCTCTGCTCAGCTACAAGAGAGCCATGCGACACACCAGGCGCTCCTGTGAGGAGCCTTTTGTAAGCAGAAGTTCTGCGCAAGGTGACGTGCCTAGCCAAGACAGCGCTTCAGTCAGGCGTTGTCGACTTTGGAACTTTCAATCTCCCAGCAGTGCTTCGGGAAAGGTGTCCATCATTTCGGGCTGGTTGTAAAGTCACATTTCTGCTGGAGGTGAAGGGTCGTCAGCTTTGAGTTCGTAGAATCCATGTAACTCGCCGGGTACGATTCAGTGCAGCTAATAGCTAAGCCGGGAGTCTGACAGGCATTGCACGTGACACCGTGCCCCACTCTGGTACCAAGACTGCTTTCCAGAGCTGGAGGTCTGGCTCTCCGCCGGAGCAAGCCGTGTGCTGCCCTGCCCTCTGCATGCACAGAGTGGAGGCCCACCACCCATGTGGCTGCAGGTTACTCAAAGGCCATAGCTCACACTTTGGCTACAACGTGTTCTTCCTTGACCTGGGTCCAGGCGTGAGAGAGCCTGCAGTCCTGAGAGGCCTACCGGTGTTAAAGCAGTACCTTCACTAAGGCTTCTCAGAAAGATCTGCACTGCAACACTTTTCAAGGCGCACGCGGACCTTCCTTTGGCGGCATAGGGGCAGGTTCCCTAAACACTAGCCAAGACGGCTTTGGGATGAGCTCCTAGTGAGGAACTGCACACACCCCCCTCGTCCTTTCGAGAAAACTCACTCTTCCTCGCTTTGCCTCCCAGGGAACTCCTACGGTGATTACAAGACGGGCAGCAGGACTTCTTTTCAGGCAGCTCTGAGCACGCAGCTCTCCGGCTTGCCAACGGGACAGATTTCGCTTTTCTCGTCCAGCCCCCTTTTCACGGTTGCCACACAGCGCATGTAGCTGAAGTTCCCGGGCAGCCAAAGGAGACCCATGTCACATACTGTACCCCTTCGCTGAAAGCACTTTGGAAAGCCAGTGTTCCTCCGGCAGTGAATTGCGCGAGCCAGTGAACGCCTTCGTTTCGCCTAGGTCATGGTACATCTTGCAAAGGCCTAGCAGTCTTCGGAGGACGACTGCCTATTTCTCCCTCGAGAGGTGAAGTCCAGGTGCTGCTTCAGGGAGCAAGAGGTCAAGTATGAATTCCGAGAACTCGTGTAAGCACGGTGTTTTTCCAAAAGCAGCTCAGGGTTACAAAAGGAGGCCCCCTTGCATTGCCCAGAAGCCCCGTTATAAACGTGTTCTTCAGGCTTCCTCTAAGCTCTCCAAATCGAGCTCTCCAATGGAGGAAAAACGTTGTTGCCCAGCCTCCTGCATACAGAACAGTAGAGTCCAAAGACCCTTGTGGCTGCGTGTTGCTCAGCAGGCACAGATGCCGCTTCTGCTCCACAGTGACCTTCCTCGGAATACGGTGCAGACGCTCGCATCCTCATCCTTTCAGAGTCTTGAAAGGCACACCAGCATTTACAGCAGTTCAGTCGGGGAGGCCTCTTTGAAACTGCTGACTGCGACTGTGCTGGTGGAAAGAAACACTGTATCTTACCTTGACGCTGGCGCTCGGCTGACTTTCGCCCTAGATAACGTCCTCTGCGGGATGTACTCCTAGCAAGAAATTGCCAGCACTCTGTTTCTTTGGGCAAAGTCTCCGTTCCTCCCCGGGTATTCCCGCAGGGTTGAGAAGGTTGGCGACCGCAGGGCTTTTCATTAAGCACTCATCATGGAAAACACGGACCTTCCTTGCAACACGCGGGCAAGTTTCCTTCCCACTGGCCAAGAAGGCTTTGGGATGAGAACCTAGCAAGGAACTGCACGCACTCCGGTTCGTTCAAGAAAATTCACTCTGCCTCAGGTTGCCTCTCAGGGTAATCCAGGGGTGAATAGAAGACGGGCAACAGGACTGTTTCTCAGGCAGCTCTGAGGACGCAGCTCTCCGGTTGGTCACTGGGGCAAATGGTGCCCTTCCCGTCCCCCTCCACTTTCACGGTTGACACCTAGCTCATGTACCTGAAGTTCACAAGCAGGCCACATAGACACATGCCACACACATGGGCCCTTCCATGACAACACTTTGGCAAGCAGGAGTCCTCCTGAGGTGAATGGCGTGAGCCGGTGAACGCCTTAGTGTCGCCTACCTCACCGTGGATCTTGCAAAGGCCTAACAGTCTTCAAAGGCTGAGAGCACATGTCTCCAGCTGGATCTGAAGTCGACGTGCTGCTTGCGAGGGGAAGACGTCAGCTGTGAATTCTGAGAACCCTTGCCATGGCGGTGTTTGTTCCAGTGCAGCTCAGGTTTACCAACTGGGGTCCCCGTGCATTGCACAGCAGACCAGGGAGAAAACTCTTCCTGAGGATTCTTCTAAGCGGTGGCTATCTGGCTCTCCGACGGAGGAAACACATTGCTGCCTGGCCTTCGGCATACCAACAGTAGCGCCCAAAGAGCATCATGAGGCATGAGGTTGCTCAGAAGGCACAGATGACACTTTCGGTACACAGTGATTTTCCTCGGAAAAGGGTGCAGTCGCGAGCGTCCTCAGATATGTAAAAGGCACACCAGCATTACAGCACTTCAGTGGTGAAAGCCTCGGGTCTACTTGTGACCACCAAGTTTGCTGATGGAAACACTGCCCCTTATGTTGAGTATGCCACTCAGCCGACCTTCTCCTTAGCTGAAGTAGTCTGCTGCGTGACCTCCTGGCAAGGAGCGGCAGGCACACTGTTTCTTTCGAGAACACTCACTCTTCCTCCCGAGGAATTCCTGCAGGGTGCCCAAGATGGGCGCCCGCCCACCTCTGCCCCCGTGCTTTTCCTTCAGTTTTCTGGCCCCAAGCCTCCTGTTCCAAAGGGGCCAATAATGCTTTAGCCCGCAGGATCCAGTTTCTACGTGCAAACCCAGCCTGTGGAGCAGCACCCTCTGCTCAGCTACAAGAGAGCCATGCGACACACCAGGCGCTCCTGTGAGGAGCCTTTTGTAAGCAGAAGTTCTGCGCAAGGTGACGTGCCTAGCCAAGACAGCGCTTCAGTCAGGCGTTGTCGACTTTGGAACTTTCAATCTCCCAGCAGTGCTTCGGGAAAGGTGTCCATCATTTCGGGCTGGTTGTAAAGTCACATTTCTGCTGGAGGTGAAGGGTCGTCAGCTTTGAGTTCGTAGAATCCATGTAACTCGCCGGGTACGATTCAGTGCAGCTAATAGCTAAGCCGGGAGTCTGACAGGCATTGCACGTGACACCGTGCCCCACTCTGGTACCAAGACTGCTTTCCAGAGCTGGAGGTCTGGCTCTCCGCCGGAGCAAGCCGTGTGCTGCCCTGCCCTCTGCATGCACAGAGTGGAGGCCCACCACCCATGTGGCTGCAGGTTACTCAAAGGCCATAGCTCACACTTTGGCTACAACGTGTTCTTCCTTGACCTGGGTCCAGGCGTGAGAGAGCCTGCAGTCCTGAGAGGCCTACCGGTGTTAAAGCAGTACCTTCACTAAGGCTTCTCAGAAAGATCTGCACTGCAACACTTTTCAAGGCGCACGCGGACCTTCCTTTGGCGGCATAGGGGCAGGTTCCCTAAACACTAGCCAAGACGGCTTTGGGATGAGCTCCTAGTGAGGAACTGCACACACCCCCCTCGTCCTTTCGAGAAAACTCACTCTTCCTCGCTTTGCCTCCCAGGGAACTCCTACGGTGATTACAAGACGGGCAGCAGGACTTCTTTTCAGGCAGCTCTGAGCACGCAGCTCTCCGGCTTGCCAACGGGACAGATTTCGCTTTTCTCGTCCAGCCCCCTTTTCACGGTTGCCACACAGCGCATGTAGCTGAAGTTCCCGGGCAGCCAAAGGAGACCCATGTCACATACTGTACCCCTTCGCTGAAAGCACTTTGGAAAGCCAGTGTTCCTCCGGCAGTGAATTGCGCGAGCCAGTGAACGCCTTCGTTTCGCCTAGGTCATGGTACATCTTGCAAAGGCCTAGCAGTCTTCGGAGGACGACTGCCTATTTCTCCCTCGAGAGGTGAAGTCCAGGTGCTGCTTCAGGGAGCAAGAGGTCAAGTATGAATTCCGAGAACTCGTGTAAGCACGGTGTTTTTCCAAAAGCAGCTCAGGGTTACAAAAGGAGGCCCCCTTGCATTGCCCAGAAGCCCCGTTATAAACGTGTTCTTCAGGCTTCCTCTAAGCTCTCCAAATCGAGCTCTCCAATGGAGGAAAAACGTTGTTGCCCAGCCTCCTGCATACAGAACAGTAGAGTCCAAAGACCCTTGTGGCTGCGTGTTGCTCAGCAGGCACAGATGCCACTTCTGCTCCACAGTGACCTTCCTCGGAATACGGTGCAGACGCTCGCATCCTCATCCTTTCAGAGTCTTGAAAGGCACACCAGCATTTACAGCAGTTCAGTCGGGGAGGCCTCTTTGAAACTGCTGACTGCGACTGTGCTGGTGGAAAGAAACACTGCATCTTACCTTGACGCTGGCGCTCGGCTGACTTTCGCCCTAGATAACGTCCTCTGCGGGATGTACTCCTAGCAAGAAATTGCCAGCACTCTGTTTCTTTGGGCAAAGTCTCCGTTCCTCCCCGGGTATTCCCGCAGGGTTGAGAAGGTTGGCGACCGCAGGGCTTTTCATTAAGCACTCATCATGGAAAACACGGACCTTCCTTGCAACACGCGGGCAAGTTTCCTTCCCACTGGCCAAGAAGGCTTTGGGATGAGAACCTAGCAAGGAACTGCACGCACTCCGGTTCGTTCAAGAAAATTCACTCTGCCTCAGGTTGCCTCTCAGGGTAATCCAGGGGTGAATAGAAGACGGGCAACAGGACTGTTTCTCAGGCAGCTCTGAGGACGCAGCTCTCCGGTTGGTCACTGGGGCAAATGGTGCCCTTCCCGTCCCCCTCCACTTTCACGGTTGACACCTAGCTCATGTACCTGAAGTTCACAAGCAGGCCACATAGACACATGCCACACACATGGGCCCTTCCATGACAACACTTTGGCAAGCAGGAGTCCTCCTGAGGTGAATGGCGTGAGCCGGTGAACGCCTTAGTGTCGCCTACCTCACCGTGGATCTTGCAAAGGCCTAACAGTCTTCAAAGGCTGAGAGCACATGTCTCCAGCTGGATCTGAAGTCGACGTGCTGCTTGCGAGGGGAAGACGTCAGCTGTGAATTCTGAGAACCCTTGCCATGGCGGTGTTTGTTCCAGTGCAGCTCAGGTTTACCAACTGGGGTCCCCGTGCATTGCACAGCAGACCAGGGAGAAAACTCTTCCTGAGGATTCTTCTAAGCGGTGGCTATCTGGCTCTCCGACGGAGGAAACACATTGCTGCCTGGCCTTCGGCATACCAACAGTAGAGCCCAAAGAGCATCATGAGGCATGAGGTTGCTCAGAAGGCACAGATGACACTTTCGGTACACAGTGATTTTCCTCGGAAAAGGGTGCAGTCGCGAGCGTCCTCAGATATGTAAAAGGCACACCAGCATTACAGCACTTCAGTGGTGAAAGCCTCGGGTCTACTTGTGACCACCAAGTTTGCTGATGGAAACACTGCCCCTTATGTTGAGTATGCCACTCAGCCGACCTTCTCCTTAGCTGAAGTAGTCTGCTGCGTGACCTCCTGGCAAGGAGCGGCAGGCACACTGTTTCTTTCGAGAACACTCACTCTTCCTCCCGAGGAATTCCTGCAGGGTGCCCAAGATGGGCGCCCGCCCACCTCTGCCCCCGTGCTTTTCCTTCAGTTTTCTGGCCCCAAGCCTCCTGTTCCAAAGGGGCCAATAATGCTTTAGCCCGCAGGATCCAGTTTCTACGTGCAAACCCAGCCTGTGGAGCAGCACCCTCTGCTCAGCTACAAGAGAGCCATGCGACACACCAGGCGCTCCTGTGAGGAGCCTTTTGTAAGCAGAAGTTCTGCGCAAGGTGACGTGCCTAGCCAAGACAGCGCTTCAGTCAGGCGTTGTCGACTTTGGAACTTTCAATCTCCCAGCAGTGCTTCGGGAAAGGTGTCCATCATTTCGGGCTGGTTGTAAAGTCACATTTCTGCTGGAGGTGAAGGGTCGTCAGCTTTGAGTTCGTAGAATCCATGTAACTCGCCGGGTACGATTCAGTGCAGCTAATAGCTAAGCCGGGAGTCTGACAGGCATTGCACGTGACACCGTGCCCCACTCTGGTACCAAGACTGCTTTCCAGAGCTGGAGGTCTGGCTCTCCGCCGGAGCAAGCCGTGTGCTGCCCTGCCCTCTGCATGCACAGAGTGGAGGCCCACCACCCATGTGGCTGCAGGTTACTCAAAGGCCATAGCTCACACTTTGGCTACAACGTGTTCTTCCTTGACCTGGGTCCAGGCGTGAGAGAGCCTGCAGTCCTGAGAGGCCTACCGGTGTTAAAGCAGTACCTTCACTAAGGCTTCTCAGAAAGATCTGCACTGCAACACTTTTCAAGGCGCACGCGGACCTTCCTTTGGCGGCATAGGGGCAGGTTCCCTAAACACTAGCCAAGACGGCTTTGGGATGAGCTCCTAGTGAGGAACTGCACACACCCCCCTCGTCCTTTCGAGAAAACTCACTCTTCCTCGCTTTGCCTCCCAGGGAACTCCTACGGTGATTACAAGACGGGCAGCAGGACTTCTTTTCAGGCAGCTCTGAGCACGCAGCTCTCCGGCTTGCCAACGGGACAGATTTCGCTTTTCTCGTCCAGCCCCCTTTTCACGGTTGCCACACAGCGCATGTAGCTGAAGTTCCCGGGCAGCCAAAGGAGACCCATGTCACATACTGTACCCCTTCGCTGAAAGCACTTTGGAAAGCCAGTGTTCCTCCGGCAGTGAATTGCGCGAGCCAGTGAACGCCTTCGTTTCGCCTAGGTCATGGTACATCTTGCAAAGGCCTAGCAGTCTTCGGAGGACGACTGCCTATTTCTCCCTCGAGAGGTGAAGTCCAGGTGCTGCTTCAGGGAGCAAGAGGTCAAGTATGAATTCCGAGAACTCGTGTAAGCACGGTGTTTTTCCAAAAGCAGCTCAGGGTTACAAAAGGAGGCCCCCTTGCATTGCCCAGAAGCCCCGTTATAAACGTGTTCTTCAGGCTTCCTCTAAGCTCCCCAAATCGAGCTCTCCAATGGAGGAAAAACGTTGTTGCCCAACCTCCTGCATACAGAACAGTAGAGTCCAAAGACCCTTGTGGCTGCGTGTTGCTCAGCAGGCACAGATGCCGCTTCTGCTCCACAGTGACCTTCCTCGGAATACGGTGCAGACGCTCGCATCCTCATCCTTTCAGAGTCTTGAAAGGCACACCAGCATTTACAGCAGTTCAGTCGGGGAGGCCTCTTTGAAACTGCTGACTGCGACTGTGCTGGTGGAAAGAAACACTGCATCTTACCTTGACGCTGGCGCTCGGCTGACTTTCGCCCTAGATAACGTCCTCTGCGGGATGTACTCCTAGCAAGAAATTGCCAGCACTCTGTTTCTTTGGGCAAAGTCTCCGTTCCTCCCCGGGTATTCCCGCAGGGTTGAGAAGGTTGGCGACCGCAGGGCTTTTCATTAAGCACTCATCATGGAAAACACGGACCTTCCTTGCAACACGCGGGCAAGTTTCCTTCCCACTGGCCAAGAAGGCTTTGGGATGAGAACCTAGCAAGGAACTGCACGCACTCCGGTTCGTTCAAGAAAATTCACTCTGCCTCAGGTTGCCTCTCAGGGTAATCCAGGGGTGAATAGAAGACGGGCAACAGGACTGTTTCTCAGGCAGCTCTGAGGACGCAGCTCTCCGGTTGGTCACTGGGGCAAATGGTGCCCTTCCCGTCCCCCTCCACTTTCACGGTTGACACCTAGCTCATGTACCTGAAGTTCACAAGCAGGCCACATAGACACATGCCACACACATGGGCCCTTCCATGACAACACTTTGGCAAGCAGGAGTCCTCCTGAGGTGAATGGCGTGAGCCGGTGAACGCCTTAGTGTCGCCTACCTCACCGTGGATCTTGCAAAGGCCTAACAGTCTTCAAAGGCTGAGAGCACATGTCTCCAGCTGGATCTGAAGTCGACGTGCTGCTTGCGAGGGGAAGACGTCAGCTGTGAATTCTGAGAACCCTTGCCATGGCGGTGTTTGTTCCAGTGCAGCTCAGGTTTACCAACTGGGGTCCCCGTGCATTGCACAGCAGACCAGGGAGAAAACTCTTCCTGAGGATTCTTCTAAGCGGTGGCTATCTGGCTCTCCGACGGAGGAAACACATTGCTGCCTGGCCTTCGGCATACCAACAGTAGAGCCCAAAGAGCATCATGAGGCATGAGGTTGCTCAGAAGGCACAGATGACACTTTCGGTACACAGTGATTTTCCTCGGAAAAGGGTGCAGTCGCGAGCGTCCTCAGATATGTAAAAGGCACACCAGCATTACAGCACTTCAGTGGTGAAAGCCTCGGGTCTACTTGTGACCACCAAGTTTGCTGATGGAAACACTGCCCCTTATGTTGAGTATGCCACTCAGCCGACCTTCTCCTTAGCTGAAGTAGTCTGCTGCGTGACCTCCTGGCAAGGAGCGGCAGGCACACTGTTTCTTTCGAGAACACTCACTCTTCCTCCCGAGGAATTCCTGCAGGGTGCCCAAGATGGGCGCCCGCCCACCTCTGCCCCCGTGCTTTTCCTTCAGTTTTCTGGCCCCAAGCCTCCTGTTCCAAAGGGGCCAATAATGCTTTAGCCCGCAGGATCCAGTTTCTACGTGCAAACCCAGCCTGTGGAGCAGCACCCTCTGCTCAGCTACAAGAGAGCCATGCGACACACCAGGCGCTCCTGTGAGGAGCCTTTTGTAAGCAGAAGTTCTGCGCAAGGTGACGTGCCTAGCCAAGACAGCGCTTCAGTCAGGCGTTGTCGACTTTGGAACTTTCAATCTCCCAGCAGTGCTTCGGGAAAGGTGTCCATCATTTCGGGCTGGTTGTAAAGTCACATTTCTGCTGGAGGTGAAGGGTCGTCAGCTTTGAGTTCGTAGAATCCATGTAACTCGCCGGGTACGATTCAGTGCAGCTAATAGCTAAGCCGGGAGTCTGACAGGCATTGCACGTGACACCGTGCCCCACTCTGGTACCAAGACTGCTTTCCAGAGCTGGAGGTCTGGCTCTCCGCCGGAGCAAGCCGTGTGCTGCCCTGCCCTCTGCATGCACAGAGTGGAGGCCCACCACCCATGTGGCTGCAGGTTACTCAAAGGCCATAGCTCACACTTTGGCTACAACGTGTTCTTCCTTGACCTGGGTCCAGGCGTGAGAGAGCCTGCAGTCCTGAGAGGCCTACCGGTGTTAAAGCAGTACCTTCACTAAGGCTTCTCAGAAAGATCTGCACTGCAACACTTTTCAAGGCGCACGCGGACCTTCCTTTGGCGGCATAGGGGCAGGTTCCCTAAACACTAGCCAAGACGGCTTTGGGATGAGCTCCTAGTGAGGAACTGCACACACCCCCCTCGTCCTTTCGAGAAAACTCACTCTTCCTCGCTTTGCCTCCCAGGGAACTCCTACGGTGATTACAAGACGGGCAGCAGGACTTCTTTTCAGGCAGCTCTGAGCACGCAGCTCTCCGGCTTGCCAATGGGACAGATTTCGCTTTTCTCGTCCAGCCCCCTTTTCACGGTTGCCACACAGCGCATGTAGCTGAAGTTCCCGGGCAGCCAAAGGAGACCCATGTCACATACTGTACCCCTTCGCTGAAAGCACTTTGGAAAGCCAGTGTTCCTCCGGCAGTGAATTGCGCGAGCCAGTGAACGCCTTCGTTTCGCCTAGGTCATGGTACATCTTGCAAAGGCCTAGCAGTCTTCGGAGGACGACTGCCTATTTCTCCCTCGAGAGGTGAAGTCCAGGTGCTGCTTCAGGGAGCAAGAGGTCAAGTATGAATTCCGAGAACTCGTGTAAGCACGGTGTTTTTCCAAAAGCAGCTCAGGGTTACAAAAGGAGGCCCCCTTGCATTGCCCAGAAGCCCCGTTATAAACGTGTTCTTCAGGCTTCCTCTAAGCTCTCCAAATCGAGCTCTCCGATGGAGGAAAAACGTTGTTGCCCAGCCTCCTGCATACAGAACAGTAGAGTCCAAAGACCCTTGTGGCTGCGTGTTGCTCAGCAGGCACAGATGCCACTTCTGCTCCACAGTGACCTTCCTCGGAATACGGTGCAGACGCTCGCATCCTCATCCTTTCAGAGTCTTGAAAGGCACACCAGCATTTACAGCAGTTCAGTCGGGGAGGCCTCTTTGAAACTGCTAACTGCGACTGTGCTGGTGGAAAGAAACACTGCATCTTACCTTGAGGCTGGCGCTCGGCTGACTTTCGCCCTAGATAACGTCCTCTGCGGGATGTACTCCTAGCAAGAAATTGCCAGCACTCTGTTTCTTTGGGCAAAGTCTCCGTTCCTCCCCGGGTATTCCCGCAGGGTTGAGAAGGTTGGCGACCGCAGGGCTTTTCATTAAGCACTCATCATGGAAAACACGGACCTTCCTTGCAACACGCGGGCAAGTTTCCTTCCCACTGGCCAAGAAGGCTTTGGGATGAGAACCTAGCAAGGAACTGCACGCACTCCGGTTCGTTCAAGAAAATTCACTCTGCCTCAGGTTGCCTCTCAGGGTAATCCAGGGGTGAATAGAAGACGGGCAACAGGACTGTTTCTCAGGCAGCTCTGAGGACGCAGCTCTCCGGTTGGTCACTGGGGCAAATGGTGCCCTTCCCGTCCCCCTCCACTTTCACGGTTGACACCTAGCTCATGTACCTGAAGTTCACAAGCAGGCCACATAGACACATGCCACACACATGGGCCCTTCCATGACAACACTTTGGCAAGCAGGAGTCCTCCTGAGGTGAATGGCGTGAGCCGGTGAACGCCTTAGTGTCGCCTACCTCACCGTGGATCTTGCAAAGGCCTAACAGTCTTCAAAGGCTGAGAGCACATGTCTCCAGCTGGATCTGAAGTCGACGTGCTGCTTGCGAGGGGAAGACGTCAGCTGTGAATTCTGAGAACCCTTGCCATGGCGGTGTTTGTTCCAGTGCAGCTCAGGTTTACCAACTGGGGTCCCCGTGCATTGCACAGCAGACCAGGGAGAAAACTCTTCCTGAGGATTCTTCTAAGCGGTGGCTATCTGGCTCTCCGACGGAGGAAACACATTGCTGCCTGGCCTTCGGCATACCAACAGTAGAGCCCAAAGACCATCATGAGGCATGAGGTTGCTCAGAAGGCACAGATGACACTTTCGGTACACAGTGATTTTCCTCGGAAAAGGGTGCAGTCGCGAGCGTCCTCAGATATGTAAAAGGCACACCAGCATTACAGCACTTCAGTGGTGAAAGCCTCGGGTCTACTTGTGACCACCAAGTTTGCTGATGGAAACACTGCCCCTTATGTTGAGTATGCCACTCAGCCGACCTTCTCCTTAGCTGAAGTAGTCTGCTGCATGACCTCCTGGCAAGGAGCGGCAGGCACACTGTTTCTTTCGAGAACACTCACTCTTCCTCCCGAGGAATTCCTGCAGGGTGCCCAAGATGGGCGCCCGCCCACCTCTGCCCCCGTGCTTTTCCTTCAGTTTTCTGGCCCCAAGCCTCCTGTTCCAAAGGGGCCAATAATGCTTTAGCCCGCAGGATCCAGTTTCTACGTGCAAACCCAGCCTGTGGAGCAGCACCCTCTGCTCAGCTACAAGAGAGCCATGCGACACACCAGGCGCTCCTGTGAGGAGCCTTTTGTAAGCAGAAGTTCTGCGCAAGGTGACGTGCCTAGCCAAGACAGCGCTTCAGTCAGGCGTTGTCGACTTTGGAACTTTCAATCTCCCAGCAGTGCTTCGGGAAAGGTGTCCATCATTTCGGGCTGGTTGTAAAGTCACATTTCTGCTGGAGGTGAAGGGTCGTCAGCTTTGTGTTCGTAGAATCCATGTAACTCGCCGGGTACGATTCAGTGCAGCTAATAGCTAAGCCGGGAGTCTGACAGGCATTGCACGTGACACCGTGCCCCACTCTGGTACCAAGACTGCTTTCCAGAGCTGGAGGTCTGGCTCTCCGCCGGAGCAAGCCGTGTGCTGCCCTGCCCTCTGCATGCACAGAGTGGAGGCCCACCACCCATGTGGCTGCAGGTTACTCAAAGGCCATAGCTCACACTTTGGCTACAACGTGTTCTTCCTTGACCTGGGTCCAGGCGTGAGAGAGCCTGCAGTCCTGAGAGGCCTACCGGTGTTAAAGCAGTACCTTCACTAAGGCTTCTCAGAAAGATCTGCACTGCAACACTTTTCAAGGCGCACGCGGACCTTCCTTTGGCGGCATAGGGGCAGGTTCCCTAAACACTAGCCAAGACGGCTTTGGGATGAGCTCCTAGTGAGGAACTGCACACACCCCCCTCGTCCTTTCGAGAAAACTCACTCTTCCTCGCTTTGCCTCCCAGGGAACTCCTACGGTGATTACAAGACGGGCAGCAGGACTTCTTTTCAGGCAGCTCTGAGCACGCAGCTCTCCGGCTTGCCAACGGGACAGATTTCGCTTTTCTCGTCCAGCCCCCTTTTCACGGTTGCCACACAGCGCATGTAGCTGAAGTTCCCGGGCAGCCAAAGGAGACCCATGTCACATACTGTACCCCTTCGCTGAAAGCACTTTGGAAAGCCAGTGTTCCTCCGGCAGTGAATTGCGCGAGCCAGTGAACACCTTCGTTTCGCCTAGGTCATGGTACATCTTGCAAAGGCCTAGCAGTCTTCGGAGGACGACTGCCTATTTCTCCCTCGAGAGGTGAAGTCCAGGTGCTGCTTCAGGGAGCAAGAGGTCAAGTATGAATTCCGAGAACTCGTGTAAGCACGGTGTTTTTCCAAAAGCAGCTCAGGGTTACAAAAGGAGGCCCCCTTGCATTGCCCAGAAGCCCCGTTATAAACGTGTTCTTCAGGCTTCCTCTAAGCTCTCCAAATCGAGCTCTCCGATGGAGGAAAAACGTTGTTGCCCAGCCTCCTGCATACAGAACAGTAGAGTCCAAAGACCCTTGTGGCTGCGTGTTGCTCAGCAGGCACAGATGCCACTTCTGCTCCACAGTGACCTTCCTCGGAATACGGTGCAGACGCTCGCATCCTCATCCTTTCAGAGTCTTGAAAGGCACACCAGCATTTACAGCAGTTCAGTCGGGGAGGCCTCTTTGAAACTGCTGACTGCGACTGTGCTGGTGGAAAGAAACACTGCATCTTACCTTGAGGCTGGCGCTCGGCTGACTTTCGCCCTAGATAACGTCCTCTGCGGGATGTACTCCTAGCAAGAAATTGCCAGCACTCTGTTTCTTTGGGCAAAGTCTCCGTTCCTCCCCGGGTATTCCCGCAGGGTTGAGAAGGTTGGCGACCGCAGGGCTTTTCATTAAGCACTCATCATGGAAAACACGGACCTTCCTTGCAACACGCGGGCAAGTTTCCTTCCCACTGGCCAAGAAGGCTTTGGGATGAGAACCTAGCAAGGAACTGCACGCACTCCGGTTCGTTCAAGAAAATTCACTCTGCCTCAGGTTGCCTCTCAGGGTAATCCAGGGGTGAATAGAAGACGGGCAACAGGACTGTTTCTCAGGCAGCTCTGAGGACGCAGCTCTCCGGTTGGTCACTGGGGCAAATGGTGCCCTTCCCGTCCCCCTCCACTTTCACGGTTGACACCTAGCTCATGTACCTGAAGTTCACAAGCAGGCCACATAGACACATGCCACACACATGGGCCCTTCCATGACAACACTTTGGCAAGCAGGAGTCCTCCTGAGGTGAATGGCGTGAGCCGGTGAACGCCTTAGTGTCGCCTACCTCACCGTGGATCTTGCAAAGGCCTAACAGTCTTCAAAGGCTGAGAGCACATGTCTCCAGCTGGATCTGAAGTCGACGTGCTGCTTGCGAGGGGAAGACGTCAGCTGTGAATTCTGAGAACCCTTGCCATGGCGGTGTTTGTTCCAGTGCAGCTCAGGTTTACCAACTGGGGTCCCCGTGCATTGCACAGCAGACCAGGGAGAAAACTCTTCCTGAGGATTCTTCTAAGCGGTGGCTATCTGGCTCTCCGACGGAGGAAACACATTGCTGCCTGGCCTTCGGCATACCAACAGTAGAGCCCAAAGACCATCATGAGGCATGAGGTTGCTCAGAAGGCACAGATGACACTTTCGGTACACAGTGATTTTCCTCGGAAAAGGGTGCAGTCGCGAGCGTCCTCAGATATGTAAAAGGCACACCAGCATTACAGCACTTCAGTGGTGAAAGCCTCGGGTCTACTTGTGACCACCAAGTTTGCTGATGGAAACACTGCCCCTTATGTTGAGTATGCCACTCAGCCGACCTTCTCCTTAGCTGAAGTAGTCTGCTGCGTGACCTCCTGGCAAGGAGCGGCAGGCACACTGTTTCTTTCGAGAACACTCACTCTTCCTCCCGAGGAATTCCTGCAGGGCGCCCAAGATGGGCGCCCGCCCACCTCTGCCCCCGTGCTTTTCCTTCAGTTTTCTGGCCCCAAGCCTCCTGTTCCAAAGGGGCCAATAATGCTTTAGCCCGCAGGATCCAGTTTCTACGTGCAAACCCAGCCTGTGGAGCAGCACCCTCTGCTCAGCTACAAGAGAGCCATGCGACACACCAGGCGCTCCTGTGAGGAGCCTTTTGTAAGCAGAAGTTCTGCGCAAGGTGACGTGCCTAGCCAAGACAGCGCTTCAGTCAGGCGTTGTCGACTTTGGAACTTTCAATCTCCCAGCAGTGCTTCGGGAAAGGTGTCCATCATTTCGGGCTGGTTGTAAAGTCACATTTCTGCTGGAGGTGAAGGGTCGTCAGCTTTGAGTTCGTAGAATCCATGTAACTCGCCGGGTACGATTCAGTGCAGCTAATAGCTAAGCCGGGAGTCTGACAGGCATTGCACGTGACACCGTGCCCCACTCTGGTACCAAGACTGCTTTCCAGAGCTGGAGGTCTGGCTCTCCGCCGGAGCAAGCCGTGTGCTGCCCTGCCCTCTGCATGCACAGAGTGGAGGCCCACCACCCATGTGGCTGCAGGTTACTCAAAGGCCATAGCTCACACTTTGGCTACAACGTGTTCTTCCTTGACCTGGGTCCAGGCGTGAGAGAGCCTGCAGTCCTGAGAGGCCTACCGGTGTTAAAGCAGTACCTTCACTAAGGCTTCTCAGAAAGATCTGCACTGCAACACTTTTCAAGGCGCACGCGGACCTTCCTTTGGCGGCATAGGGGCAGGTTCCCTAAACACTAGCCAAGACGGCTTTGGGATGAGCTCCTAGTGAGGAACTGCACACACCCCCCTCGTCCTTTCGAGAAAACTCACTCTTCCTCGCTTTGCCTCCCAGGGAACTCCTACGGTGATTACAAGACGGGCAGCAGGACTTCTTTTCAGGCAGCTCTGAGCACGCAGCTCTCCGGCTTGCCAACGGGACAGATTTCGCTTTTCTCGTCCAGCCCCCTTTTCACGGTTGCCACACAGCGCATGTAGCTGAAGTTCCCGGGCAGCCAAAGGAGACCCATGTCACATACTGTACCCCTTCGCTGAAAGCACTTTGGAAAGCCAGTGTTCCTCCGGCAGTGAATTGCGCGAGCCAGTGAACGCCTTCGTTTCGCCTAGGTCATGGTACATCTTGCAAAGGCCTAGCAGTCTTCGGAGGACGACTGCCTATTTCTCCCTCGAGAGGTGAAGTCCAGGTGCTGCTTCAGGGAGCAAGAGGTCAAGTATGGATTCCGAGAACTCGTGTAAGCACGGTGTTTTTCCAAAAGCAGCTCAGGGTTACAAAAGGAGGCCCCCTTGCATTGCCCAGAAGCCCCGTTATAAACGTGTTCTTCAGGCTTCCTCTAAGCTCTCCAAATCGAGCTCTCCGATGGAGGAAAAACGTTGTTGCCCAGCCTCCTGCATACAGAACAGTAGAGTCCAAAGACCCTTGTGGCTGGGTGTTGCTCAGCAGGCACAGATGCCACTTCTGCTCCACAGTGACCTTCCTCGGAATACGGTGCAGACGCTCGCATCCTCATCCTTTCAGAGTCTTGAAAGGCACACCAGCATTTACAGCAGTTCAGTCGGGGAGGCCTCTTTGAAACTGCTGACTGCGACTGTGCTGGTGGAAAGAAACACTGCACCTTACCTTGAGGCTGGCGCTCGGCTGACTTTCGCCCTAGATAACGTCCTCTGCGGGATGTACTCCTAGCAAGAAATTGCCAGCACTCTGTTTCACTGGGCAAGGTCTCCGTTCCTCCCCGGGTATTCCCGCAGGGTTGAGAAGGTTGGCGACCGCAGGGCTTTTCATTAAGCACTCATCATGGAAAACACGGACCTTCCTTGCAACACGCGGGCAAGTTTCCTTCCCACTGGCCAAGAAGGCTTTGGGATGAGAACCTAGCAAGGAACTGCACGCACTCCGGTTCGTTCAAGAAAATTCACTCTGCCTCAGGTTGCCTCTCAGGGTAATCCAGGGGTGAATAGAAGACGGGCAACAGGACTGTTTCTCAGGCAGCTCTGAGGACGCAGCTCTCCGGTTGGTCACTGGGGCAAATTGTGCCCTTCCCGTCCCCCTCCACTTTCACGGTTGACACCTAGCTCATGTACCTGAAGTTCACAAGCAGGCCACATAGACACATGCCACACCCATGGGCCCTTCCATGACAACACTTTGGCTAGCAGGAGTCCTCCTGAGGTGAATGGCGTGAGCCGGTGAACGCCTTAGTGTCGCCTACCTCACCGTGGATCTTGCAAAGGCCTAACAGTCTTCAAAGGCTGAGAGCACATGTCTCCAGCTGGATCTGAAGTCGACGTGCTGCTTGCGAGGGGAAGACGTCAGCTGTGAATTCTGAGAACCCTTGCCATGGCGGTGTTTGTTCCAGTGCAGCTCAGGTTTACCAACTGGGGTCCCCGTGCATTGCACAGCAGACCAGGGAGAAAACTCTTCCTGAGGATTCTTCTAAGCGGTGGCTATCTGGCTCTCCGACGGAGGAAACACATTGCTGCCTGGCCTTCGGCATACCAACAGTAGAGCCCAAAGACCATCATGAGGCATGAGGTTGCTCAGAAGGCACAGATGACACTTTCGGTACACAGTGATTTTCCTCGGAAAAGGGTGCAGTCGCGAGCGTCCTCAGATATGTAAAAGGCACACCAGCATTACAGCACTTCAGTGGTGAAAGCCTCGGGTCTACTTGTGACCACCAAGTTTGCTGATGGAAACACTGCCCCTTATGTTGAGTATGCCACTCAGCCGACCTTCTCCTTAGCTGAAGTAGTCTGCTGCGTGACCTCCTGGCAAGGAGCGGCAGGCACACTGTTTCTTTCGAGAACACTCACTCTTCCTCCCGAGGAATTCCTGCAGGGCGCCCAAGATGGGCGCCCGCCCACCTCTGCCCCCGTGCTTTTCCTTCAGTTTTCTGGCCCCAAGCCTCCTGTTCCAAAGGGGCCAATAATGCTTTAGCCCGCAGGATCCAGTTTCTACGTGCAAACCCAGCCTGTGGAGCAGCACCCTCTGCTCAGCTACAAGAGAGCCATGCGACACACCAGGCGCTCCTGTGAGGAGCCTTTTGTAAGCAGAAGTTCTGCGCAAGGTGACGTGCCTAGCCAAGACAGCGCTTCAGTCAGGCGTTGTCGACTTTGGAACTTTCAATCTCCCAGCAGTGCTTCGGGAAAGGTGTCCATCATTTCGGGCTGGTTGTAAAGTCACATTTCTGCTGGAGGTGAAGGGTCGTCAGCTTTGAGTTCGTAGAATCCATGTAACTCGCCGGGTACGATTCAGTGCAGCTAATAGCTAAGCCGGGAGTCTGACAGGCATTGCACGTGACACCGTGCCCCACTCTGGTACCAAGACTGCTTTCCAGAGCTGGAGGTCTGGCTCTCCGCCGGAGCAAGCCGTGTGCTGCCCTGCCCTCTGCATGCACAGAGTGGAGGCCCACCACCCATGTGGCTGCAGGTTACTCAAAGGCCATAGCTCACACTTTGGCTACAACGTGTTCTTCCTTGACCTGGGTCCAGGCGTGAGAGAGCCTGCAGTCCTGAGAGGCCTACCGGTGTTAAAGCAGTACCTTCACTAAGGCTTCTCAGAAAGATCTGCACTGCAACACTTTTCAAGGCGCACGCGGACCTTCCTTTGGCGGCATAGGGGCAGGTTCCCTAAACACTAGCCAAGACGGCTTTGGGATGAGCTCCTAGTGAGGAACTGCACACACCCCCCTCGTCCTTTCGAGAAAACTCACTCTTCCTCGCTTTGCCTCCCAGGGAACTCCTACGGTGATTACAAGACGGGCAGCAGGACTTCTTTTCAGGCAGCTCTGAGCACGCAGCTCTCCGGCTTGCCAACGGGACAGATTTCGCTTTTCTCGTCCAGCCCCCTTTTCACGGTTGCCACACAGCGCATGTAGCTGAAGTTCCCGGGCAGCCAAAGGAGACCCATGTCACATACTGTACCCCTTCGCTGAAAGCACTTTGGAAAGCCAGTGTTCCTCCGGCAGTGAATTGCGCGAGCCAGTGAACGCCTTCGTTTCGCCTAGGTCATGGTACATCTTGCAAAGGCCTAGCAGTCTTCGGAGGACGACTGCCTATTTCTCCCTCGAGAGGTGAAGTCCAGGTGCTGCTTCAGGGAGCAAGAGGTCAAGTATGGATTCCGAGAACTCGTGTAAGCACGGTGTTTTTCCAAAAGCAGCTCAGGGTTACAAAAGGAGGCCCCCTTGCATTGCCCAGAAGCCCCGTTATAAACGTGTTCTTCAGGCTTCCTCTAAGCTCTCCAAATCGAGCTCTCCGATGGAGGAAAAACGTTGTTGCCCAGCCTCCTGCATACAGAACAGTAGAGTCCAAAGACCCTTGTGGCTGGGTGTTGCTCAGCAGGCACAGATGCCACTTCTGCTCCACAGTGACCTTCCTCGGAATACGGTGCAGACGCTCGCATCCTCATCCTTTCAGAGTCTTGAAAGGCACACCAGCATTTACAGCAGTTCAGTCGGGGAGGCCTCTTTGAAACTGCTGACTGCGACTGTGCTGGTGGAAAGAAACACTGCACCTTACCTTGAGGCTGGCGCTCGGCTGACTTTCGCCCTAGATAACGTCCTCTGCGGGATGTACTCCTAGCAAGAAATTGCCAGCACTCTGTTTCACTGGGCAAGGTCTCCGTTCCTCCCCGGGTATTCCCGCAGGGTTGAGAAGGTTGGCGACCGCAGGGCTTTTCATTAAGCACTCATCATGGAAAACACGGACCTTCCTTGCAACACGCGGGCAAGTTTCCTTCCCACTGGCCAAGAAGGCTTTGGGATGAGAACCTAGCAAGGAACTGCACGCACTCCGGTTCGTTCAAGAAAATTCACTCTGCCTCAGGTTGCCTCTCAGGGTAATCCAGGGGTGAATAGAAGACGGGCAACAGGACTGTTTCTCAGGCAGCTCTGAGGACGCAGCTCTCCGGTTGGTCACTGGGGCAAATTGTGCCCTTCCCGTCCCCCTCCACTTTCACGGTTGACACCTAGCTCATGTACCTGAAGTTCACAAGCAGGCCACATAGACACATGCCACACCCATGGGCCCTTCCATGACAACACTTTGGCTAGCAGGAGTCCTCCTGAGGTGAATGGCGTGAGCCGGTGAACGCCTTAGTGTCGCCTACCTCACCGTGGATCTTGCAAAGGCCTAACAGTCTTCAAAGGCTGAGAGCACATGTCTCCAGCTGGATCTGAAGTCGACGTGCTGCTTGCGAGGGGAAGACGTCAGCTGTGAATTCTGAGAACCCTTGCCATGGCGGTGTTTGTTCCAGTGCAGCTCAGGTTTACCAACTGGGGTCCCCGTGCATTGCACAGCAGACCAGGGAGAAAACTCTTCCTGAGGATTCTTCTAAGCGGTGGCTATCTGGCTCTCCGACGGAGGAAACACATTGCTGCCTGGCCTTCGGCATACCAACAGTAGAGCCCAAAGACCATCATGAGGCATGAGGTTGCTCAGAAGGCACAGATGACACTTTCGGTACACAGTGATTTTCCTCGGAAAAGGGTGCAGTCGCGAGCGTCCTCAGATATGTAAAAGGCACACCAGCATTACAGCACTTCAGTGGTGAAAGCCTCGGGTCTACTTGTGACCACCAAGTTTGCTGATGGAAACACTGCCCCTTATGTTGAGTATGCCACTCAGCCGACCTTCTCCTTAGCTGAAGTAGTCTGCTGCGTGACCTCCTGGCAAGGAGCGGCAGGCACACTGTTTCTTTCGAGAACACTCACTCTTCCTCCCGAGGAATTCCTGCAGGGTGCCCAAGATGGGCGCCCGCCCACCTCTGCCCCCGTGCTTTTCCTTCAGTTTTCTGGCCCCAAGCCTCCTGTTCCAAAGGGGCCAATAATGCTTTAGCCCGCAGGATCCAGTTTCTACGTGCAAACCCAGCCTGTGGAGCAGCACCCTCTGCTCAGCTACAAGAGAGCCATGCGACACACCAGGCGCTCCTGTGAGGAGCCTTTTGTAAGCAGAAGTTCTGCGCAAGGTGACGTGCCTAGCCAAGACAGCGCTTCAGTCAGGCGTTGTCGACTTTGGAACTTTCAATCTCCCAGCAGTGCTTCGGGAAAGGTGTCCATCATTTCGGGCTGGTTGTAAAGTCACATTTCTGCTGGAGGTGAAGGGTCGTCAGCTTTGAGTTCGTAGAATCCATGTAACTCGCCGGGTACGATTCAGTGCAGCTAATAGCTAAGCCGGGAGTCTGACAGGCATTGCACGTGACACCGTGCCCCACTCTGGTACCAAGACTGCTTTCCAGAGCTGGAGGTCTGGCTCTCCGCCGGAGCAAGCCGTGTGCTGCCCTGCCCTCTGCATGCACAGAGTGGAGGCCCACCACCCATGTGGCTGCAGGTTACTCAAAGGCCATAGCTCACACTTTGGCTACAACGTGTTCTTCCTTGACCTGGGTCCAGGCGTGAGAGAGCCTGCAGTCCTGAGAGGCCTACCAGTGTTAAAGCAGTACCTTCACTAAGGCTTCTCAGAAAGATCTGCACTGCAACACTTTTCAAGGTGCACGCGGACCTTCCTTTGGCGGCATAGGGGCAGGTTCCCTAAACACTAGCCAAGACGGCTTTGGGATGGGCTCCTAGTGAGGAACTGCACACACCCCCCTCGTCCTTTCGAGAAAACTCACTCTTCCTCGCTTTGCCTCCCAGGGAACTCCTACGGTGATTACAAGACGGGCAGCAGGACTTCTTTTCAGGCAGCTCTGAGCACGCAGCTCTCCGGCTTGCCAACGGGACAGATTTCGCTTTTCTCGTCCAGCCCCCTTTTCACGGTTGCCACACAGCGCATGTAGCTGAAGTTCCCGGGCAGCCAAAGGAGACCCATGTCACATACTGTACCCCTTCGCTGAAAGCACTTTGGAAAGCCAGTGTTCCTCCGGCAGTGAATTGCGCGAGCCAGTGAACGCCTTCGTTTCGCCTAGGTCATGGTACATCTTGCAAAGGCCTAGCAGTCTTCGGAGGACGACGGCCTATTTCTCCCTCGAGAGGTGAAGTCCAGGTGCTGCTTCAGGGAGCAAGAGGTCAAGTATGAATTCCGAGAACTCGTGTAAGCACGGTGTTTTTCCAAAAGCAGCTCAGGGTTACAAAAGGAGGCCCCCTTGCATTGCCCAGAAGCCCCGTTATAAACGTGTTCTTCAGGCTTCCTCTAAGCTCTCCAAATCGAGCTCTCCGATGGAGGAAAAACGTTGTTGCCCAGCCTCCTGCATACAGAACAGTAGAGTCCAAAGACCCTTGTGGCTGGGTGTTGCTCAGCAGGCACAGATGCCACTTCTGCTCCACAGTGACCTTCCTCGGAATACGGTGCAGACGCTCGCATCCTCATCCTTTCAGAGTCTTGAAAGGCACACCAGCATTTACAGCAGTTCAGTCGGGGAGGCCTCTTTGAAACTGCTGACTGCGACTGTGCTGGTGGAAAGAAACACTGCACCTTACCTTGAGGCTGGCGCTCGGCTGACTTTCGCCCTAGATAACGTCCTCTGCGGGATGTACTCCTAGCAAGAAATTGCCAGCACTCTGTTTCACTGGGCAAGGTCTCCGTTCCTCCCCGGGTATTCCCGCAGGGTTGAGAAGGTTGGCGACCGCAGGGCTTTTCATTAAGCACTCATCATGGAAAACACGGACCTTCCTTGCAACACGCGGGCAAGTTTCCTTCCCACTGGCCAAGAAGGCTTTGGGATGAGAACCTAGCAAGGAACTGCACGCACTCCGGTTCGTTCAAGAAAATTCACTCTGCCTCAGGTTGCCTCTCAGGGTAATCCAGGGGTGAATAGAAGACGGGCAACAGGACTGTTTCTCAGGCAGCTCTGAGGACGCAGCTCTCCGGTTGGTCACTGGGGCAAATTGTGCCCTTCCCGTCCCCCTCCACTTTCACGGTTGACACCTAGCTCATGTACCTGAAGTTCACAAGCAGGCCACATAGACACATGCCACACCCATGGGCCCTTCCATGACAACACTTTGGCTAGCAGGAGTCCTCCTGAGGTGAATGGCGTGAGCCGGTGAACGCCTTAGTGTCGCCTACCTCACCGTGGATCTTGCAAAGGCCTAACAGTCTTCAAAGGCTGAGAGCACATGTCTCCAGCTGGATCTGAAGTCGACGTGCTGCTTGCGAGGGGAAGACGTCAGCTGTGAATTCTGAGAACCCTTGCCATGGCGGTGTTTGTTCCCGTGCAGCTCAGGTTTACCAACTGGGGTCCCCTTGCATTGCACAGCAGACCAGGGAGAAAACTCTTCCTGAGGATTCTTCTAAGCGGTGGCTATCTGGCTCTCCGACGGAGGAAACACATTGCTGCCTGGCCTTCGGCATACCAACAGTAGAGCCCAAAGACCATCATGAGGCATGAGGTTGCTCAGAAGGCACAGATGACACTTTCGGTACACAGTGATTTTCCTCGGAAAAGGGTGCAGTCGCGAGCGTCCTCAGATATGTAAAAGGCACACCAGCATTACAGCACTTCAGTGGTGAAAGCCTCGGGTCTACTTGTGACCACCAAGTTTGCTGATGGAAACACTGCCCCTTATGTTGAGTATGCCACTCAGCCGACCTTCTCCTTAGCTGAAGTAGTCTGCTGCATGACCTCCTGGCAAGGAGCGGCAGGCACACTGTTTCTTTCGAGAACACTCACTCTTCCTCCCGAGGAATTCCTGCAGGGTGCCCAAGATGGGCGCCCGCCCACCTCTGCCCCCGTGCTTTTCCTTCAGTTTTCTGGCCCCAAGCCTCCTGTTCCAAAGGGGCCAATAATGCTTTAGCCCGCAGGATCCAGTTTCTACGTGCAAACCCAGCCTGTGGAGCAGCACCCTCTGCTCAGCTACAAGAGAGCCATGCGACACACCAGGCGCTCCTGTGAGGAGCCTTTTGTAAGCAGAAGTTCTGCGCAAGGTGACGTGCCTAGCCAAGACAGCGCTTCAGTCAGGCGTTGTCGACTTTGGAACTTTCAATCTCCCAGCAGTGCTTCGGGAAAGGTGTCCATCATTTCGGGCTGGTTGTAAAGTCACATTTCTGCTGGAGGTGAAGGGTCGTCAGCTTTGAGTTCGTAGAATCCATGTAACTCGCCGGGTACGATTCAGTGCAGCTAATAGCTAAGCCGGGAGTCTGACAGGCATTGCACGTGACACCGTGCCCCACTCTGGTACCAAGACTGCTTTCCAGAGCTGGAGGTCTGGCTCTCCGCCGGAGCAAGCCGTGTGCTGCCCTGCCCTCTGCATGCACAGAGTGGAGGCCCACCACCCATGTGGCTGCAGGTTACTCAAAGGCCATAGCTCACACTTTGGCTACAACGTGTTCTTCCTTGACCTGGGTCCAGGCGTGAGAGAGCCTGCAGTCCTGAGAGGCCTACCGGTGTTAAAGCAGTACCTTCACTAAGGCTTCTCAGAAAGATCTGCACTGCAACACTTTTCAAGGCGCACACGGACCTTCCTTTGGCGGCATAGGGGCAGGTTCCCTAAACACTAGCCAAGACGGCTTTGGGATGAGCTCCTAGTGAGGAACTGCACACACCCCCCTCGTCCTTTCGAGAAAACTCACTCTTCCTCGCTTTGCCTCCCAGGGAACTCCTACGGTGATTACAAGACGGGCAGCAGGACTTCTTTTCAGGCAGCTCTGAGCACGCAGCTCTCCGGCTTGCCAACGGGACAGATTTCGCTTTTCTCGTCCAGCCCCCTTTTCACGGTTGCCACACAGCGCATGTAGCTGAAGTTCCCGGGCAGCCAAAGGAGACCCATGTCACATACTGTACCCCTTCGCTGAAAGCACTTTGGAAAGCCAGTGTTCCTCCGGCAGTGAATTGCGCGAGCCAGTGAACGCCTTCGTTTCGCCTAGGTCATGGTACATCTTGCAAAGGCCTAGCAGTCTTCGGAGGACGACTGCCTATTTCTCCCTCGAGAGGTGAAGTCCAGGTGCTGCTTCAGGGAGCAAGAGGTCAAGTATGAATTCCGAGAACTCGTGTAAGCACGGTGTTTTTCCAAAAGCAGCTCAGGGTTACAAAAGGAGGCCCCCTTGCATTGCCCAGAAGCCCCGTTATAAACGTGTTCTTCAGGCTTCCTCTAAGCTCTCCAAATCGAGCTCTCCGATGGAGGAAAAACGTTGTTGCCCAGCCTCCTGCATACAGAACA
This sequence comes from Balaenoptera ricei, assembly GCF_028023285.1. Classification (NCBI taxonomy): domain Eukaryota; kingdom Metazoa; phylum Chordata; class Mammalia; order Artiodactyla; family Balaenopteridae; genus Balaenoptera; species Balaenoptera ricei. The sequence goes on from NW_026777497.1 coordinate 170,541, forward strand.
GTAGAGTCCAAAGACCCTTGTGGCTGCGTGTTGCTCAGCAGGCACAGATGCCACTTCTGCTCCACAGTGACCTTCCTCGGAATACGGTGCAGACGCTCGCATCCTCATCCTTTCAGAGTCTTGAAAGGCACACCAGCATTTACAGCAGTTCAGTCGGGGAGGCCTCTTTGAAACTGCTGACTGCGACTGTGCTGGTGGAAAGAAACACTGCACCTTACCTTGAGGCTGGCGCTCGGCTGACTTTCGCCCTAGATAACGTCCTCTGCGGGATGTACTCCTAGCAAGAAATTGCCAGCACTCTGTTTCACTGGGCAAGGTCTCCGTTCCTCCCTGGGTATTCCCGCAGGGTTGAGAAGGTTGGCGACCGCAGGGCTTTTCATTAAGCACTCATCATGGAAAACACGGACCTTCCTTGCAACACGCGGGCAAGTTTCCTTCCCACTGGCCAAGAAGGCTTTGGGATGAGAACCTAGCAAGGAACTGCACGCACTCCGGTTCGTTCAAGAAAATTCACTCTGCCTCAGGTTGCCTCTCAGGGTAATCCAGGGGTGAATAGAAGACGGGCAACAGGACTGTTTCTCAGGCAGCTCTGAGGACGCAGCTCTCCGGTTGGTCACTGGGGCAAATGGTGCCCTTCCCGTCCCCCTCCACTTTCACGGTTGACACCTAGCTCATGTACCTGAAGTTCACAAGCAGGCCACATAGACACATGCCACACACATGGGCCCTTCCATGACAACACTTTGGCAAGCAGGAGTCCTCCTGAGGTGAATGGCGTGAGCCGGTGAACGCCTTAGTGTCGCCTACCTCACCGTGGATCTTGCAAAGGCCTAACAGTCTTCAAAGGCTGAGAGCACATGTCTCCAGCTGGATCTGAAGTCGACGTGCTGCTTGCGAGGGGAAGACGTCAGCTGTGAATTCTGAGAACCCTTGCCATGGCGGTGTTTGTTCCAGTGCAGCTCAGGTTTACCAACTGGGGTCCCCGTGCATTGCACAGCAGACCAGGGAGAAAACTCTTCCTGAGGATTCTTCTAAGCGGTGGCTATCTGGCTCTCCGACGGAGGAAACACATTGCTGCCTGGCCTTCGGCATACCAACAGTAGAGCCCAAAGAGCATCATGAGGCATGAGGTTGCTCAGAAGGCACAGATGACACTTTCGGTACACAGTGATTTTCCTCGGAAAAGGGTGCAGTCGCGAGCGTCCTCAGATATGTAAAAGGCACACCAGCATTACAGCACTTCAGTGGTGAAAGCCTCGGGTCTACTTGTGACCACCAAGTTTGCTGATGGAAACACTGCCCCTTATGTTGAGTATGCCACTCAGCCGACCTTCTCCTTAGCTGAAGTAGTCTGCTGCGTGACCTCCTGGCAAGGAGCGGCAGGCACACTGTTTCTTTCGAGAACACTCACTCTTCCTCCCGAGGAATTCCTGCAGGGTGCCCAAGATGGGCGCCCGCCCACCTCTGCCCCCGTGCTTTTCCTTCAGTTTTCTGGCCCCAAGCCTCCTGTTCCAAAGGGGCCAATAATGCTTTAGCCCGCAGGATCCAGTTTCTACGTGCAAACCCAGCCTGTGGAGCAGCACCCTCTGCTCAGCTACAAGAGAGCCATGCGACACACCAGGCGCTCCTGTGAGGAGCCTTTTGTAAGCAGAAGTTCTGCGCAAGGTGACGTGCCTAGCCAAGACAGCGCTTCAGTCAGGCGTTGTCGACTTTGGAACTTTCAATCTCCCAGCAGTGCTTCGGGAAAGGTGTCCATCATTTCGGGCTGGTTGTAAAGTCACATTTCTGCTGGAGGTGAAGGGTCGTCAGCTTTGAGTTCGTAGAATCCATGTAACTCGCCGGGTACGATTCAGTGCAGCTAATAGCTAAGCCGGGAGTCTGACAGGCATTGCACGTGACACCGTGCCCCACTCTGGTACCAAGACTGCTTTCCAGAGCTGGAGGTCTGGCTCTCCGCCGGAGCAAGCCGTGTGCTGCCCTGCCCTCTGCATGCACAGAGTGGAGGCCCACCACCCATGTGGCTGCAGGTTACTCAAAGGCCATAGCTCACACTTTGGCTACAACGTGTTCTTCCTTGACCTGGGTCCAGGCGTGAGAGAGCCTGCAGTCCTGAGAGGCCTACCGGTGTTAAAGCAGTACCTTCACTAAGGCTTCTCAGAAAGATCTGCACTGCAACACTTTTCAAGGCGCACGCGGACCTTCCTTTGGCGGCATAGGGGCAGGTTCCCTAAACACTAGCCAAGACGGCTTTGGGATGAGCTCCTAGTGAGGAACTGCACACACCCCCCTCGTCCTTTCGAGAAAACTCACTCTTCCTCGCTTTGCCTCCCAGGGAACTCCTACGGTGATTACAAGACGGGCAGCAGGACTTCTTTTCAGGCAGCTCTGAGCACGCAGCTCTCCGGCTTGCCAACGGGACAGATTTCGCTTTTCTCGTCCAGCCCCCTTTTCACGGTTGCCACACAGCGCATGTAGCTGAAGTTCCCGGGCAGCCAAAGGAGACCCATGTCACATACTGTACCCCTTCGCTGAAAGCACTTTGGAAAGCCAGTGTTCCTCCGGCAGTGAATTGCGCGAGCCAGTGAACGCCTTCGTTTCGCCTAGGTCATGGTACATCTTGCAAAGGCCTAGCAGTCTTCGGAGGACGACTGCCTATTTCTCCCTCGAGAGGTGAAGTCCAGGTGCTGCTTCAGGGAGCAAGAGGTCAAGTATGAATTCCGAGAACTCGTGTAAGCACGGTGTTTTTCCAAAAGCAGCTCAGGGTTACAAAAGGAGGCCCCCTTGCATTGCCCAGAAGCCCCGTTATAAACGTGTTCTTCAGGCTTCCTCTAAGCTCTCCAAATCGAGCTCTCCAATGGAGGAAAAACGTTGTTGCCCAGCCTCCTGCATACAGAACAGTAGAGTCCAAAGACCCTTGTGGCTGCGTGTTGCTCAGCAGGCACAGATGCCGCTTCTGCTCCACAGTGACCTTCCTCGGAATACGGTGCAGACGCTCGCATCCTCATCCTTTCAGAGTCTTGAAAGGCACACCAGCATTTACAGCAGTTCAGTCGGGGAGGCCTCTTTGAAACTGCTGACTGCGACTGTGCTGGTGGAAAGAAACACTGCATCTTACCTTGACGCTGGCGCTCGGCTGACTTTCGCCCTAGATAACGTCCTCTGCGGGATGTACTCCTAGCAAGAAATTGCCAGCACTCTGTTTCTTTGGGCAAAGTCTCCGTTCCTCCCCGGGTATTCCCGCAGGGTTGAGAAGGTTGGCGACCGCAGGGCTTTTCATTAAGCACTCATCATGGAAAACACGGACCTTCCTTGCAACACGCGGGCAAGTTTCCTTCCCACTGGCCAAGAAGGCTTTGGGATGAGAACCTAGCAAGGAACTGCACGCACTCCGGTTCGTTCAAGAAAATTCACTCTGCCTCAGGTTGCCTCTCAGGGTAATCCAGGGGTGAATAGAAGACGGGCAACAGGACTGTTTCTCAGGCAGCTCTGAGGACGCAGCTCTCCGGTTGGTCACTGGGGCAAATGGTGCCCTTCCCGTCCCCCTCCACTTTCACGGTTGACACCTAGCTCATGTACCTGAAGTTCACAAGCAGGCCACATAGACACATGCCACACACATGGGCCCTTCCATGACAACACTTTGGCAAGCAGGAGTCCTCCTGAGGTGAATGGCGTGAGCCGGTGAACGCCTTAGTGTCGCCTACCTCACCGTGGATCTTGCAAAGGCCTAACAGTCTTCAAAGGCTGAGAGCACATGTCTCCAGCTGGATCTGAAGTCGACGTGCTGCTTGCGAGGGGAAGACGTCAGCTGTGAATTCTGAGAACCCTTGCCATGGCGGTGTTTGTTCCAGTGCAGCTCAGGTTTACCAACTGGGGTCCCCGTGCATTGCACAGCAGACCAGGGAGAAAACTCTTCCTGAGGATTCTTCTAAGCGGTGGCTATCTGGCTCTCCGACGGAGGAAACACATTGCTGCCTGGCCTTCGGCATACCAACAGTAGCGCCCAAAGAGCATCATGAGGCATGAGGTTGCTCAGAAGGCACAGATGACACTTTCGGTACACAGTGATTTTCCTCGGAAAAGGGTGCAGTCGCGAGCGTCCTCAGATATGTAAAAGGCACACCAGCATTACAGCACTTCAGTGGTGAAAGCCTCGGGTCTACTTGTGACCACCAAGTTTGCTGATGGAAACACTGCCCCTTATGTTGAGTATGCCACTCAGCCGACCTTCTCCTTAGCTGAAGTAGTCTGCTGCGTGACCTCCTGGCAAGGAGCGGCAGGCACACTGTTTCTTTCGAGAACACTCACTCTTCCTCCCGAGGAATTCCTGCAGGGTGCCCAAGATGGGCGCCCGCCCACCTCTGCCCCCGTGCTTTTCCTTCAGTTTTCTGGCCCCAAGCCTCCTGTTCCAAAGGGGCCAATAATGCTTTAGCCCGCAGGATCCAGTTTCTACGTGCAAACCCAGCCTGTGGAGCAGCACCCTCTGCTCAGCTACAAGAGAGCCATGCGACACACCAGGCGCTCCTGTGAGGAGCCTTTTGTAAGCAGAAGTTCTGCGCAAGGTGACGTGCCTAGCCAAGACAGCGCTTCAGTCAGGCGTTGTCGACTTTGGAACTTTCAATCTCCCAGCAGTGCTTCGGGAAAGGTGTCCATCATTTCGGGCTGGTTGTAAAGTCACATTTCTGCTGGAGGTGAAGGGTCGTCAGCTTTGAGTTCGTAGAATCCATGTAACTCGCCGGGTACGATTCAGTGCAGCTAATAGCTAAGCCGGGAGTCTGACAGGCATTGCACGTGACACCGTGCCCCACTCTGGTACCAAGACTGCTTTCCAGAGCTGGAGGTCTGGCTCTCCGCCGGAGCAAGCCGTGTGCTGCCCTGCCCTCTGCATGCACAGAGTGGAGGCCCACCACCCATGTGGCTGCAGGTTACTCAAAGGCCATAGCTCACACTTTGGCTACAACGTGTTCTTCCTTGACCTGGGTCCAGGCGTGAGAGAGCCTGCAGTCCTGAGAGGCCTACCGGTGTTAAAGCAGTACCTTCACTAAGGCTTCTCAGAAAGATCTGCACTGCAACACTTTTCAAGGCGCACGCGGACCTTCCTTTGGCGGCATAGGGGCAGGTTCCCTAAACACTAGCCAAGACGGCTTTGGGATGAGCTCCTAGTGAGGAACTGCACACACCCCCCTCGTCCTTTCGAGAAAACTCACTCTTCCTCGCTTTGCCTCCCAGGGAACTCCTACGGTGATTACAAGACGGGCAGCAGGACTTCTTTTCAGGCAGCTCTGAGCACGCAGCTCTCCGGCTTGCCAACGGGACAGATTTCGCTTTTCTCGTCCAGCCCCCTTTTCACGGTTGCCACACAGCGCATGTAGCTGAAGTTCCCGGGCAGCCAAAGGAGACCCATGTCACATACTGTACCCCTTCGCTGAAAGCACTTTGGAAAGCCAGTGTTCCTCCGGCAGTGAATTGCGCGAGCCAGTGAACGCCTTCGTTTCGCCTAGGTCATGGTACATCTTGCAAAGGCCTAGCAGTCTTCGGAGGACGACTGCCTATTTCTCCCTCGAGAGGTGAAGTCCAGGTGCTGCTTCAGGGAGCAAGAGGTCAAGTATGAATTCCGAGAACTCGTGTAAGCACGGTGTTTTTCCAAAAGCAGCTCAGGGTTACAAAAGGAGGCCCCCTTGCATTGCCCAGAAGCCCCGTTATAAACGTGTTCTTCAGGCTTCCTCTAAGCTCTCCAAATCGAGCTCTCCAATGGAGGAAAAACGTTGTTGCCCAGCCTCCTGCATACAGAACAGTAGAGTCCAAAGACCCTTGTGGCTGCGTGTTGCTCAGCAGGCACAGATGCCACTTCTGCTCCACAGTGACCTTCCTCGGAATACGGTGCAGACGCTCGCATCCTCATCCTTTCAGAGTCTTGAAAGGCACACCAGCATTTACAGCAGTTCAGTCGGGGAGGCCTCTTTGAAACTGCTGACTGCGACTGTGCTGGTGGAAAGAAACACTGCATCTTACCTTGACGCTGGCGCTCGGCTGACTTTCGCCCTAGATAACGTCCTCTGCGGGATGTACTCCTAGCAAGAAATTGCCAGCACTCTGTTTCTTTGGGCAAAGTCTCCGTTCCTCCCCGGGTATTCCCGCAGGGTTGAGAAGGTTGGCGACCGCAGGGCTTTTCATTAAGCACTCATCATGGAAAACACGGACCTTCCTTGCAACACGCGGGCAAGTTTCCTTCCCACTGGCCAAGAAGGCTTTGGGATGAGAACCTAGCAAGGAACTGCACGCACTCCGGTTCGTTCAAGAAAATTCACTCTGCCTCAGGTTGCCTCTCAGGGTAATCCAGGGGTGAATAGAAGACGGGCAACAGGACTGTTTCTCAGGCAGCTCTGAGGACGCAGCTCTCCGGTTGGTCACTGGGGCAAATGGTGCCCTTCCCGTCCCCCTCCACTTTCACGGTTGACACCTAGCTCATGTACCTGAAGTTCACAAGCAGGCCACATAGACACATGCCACACACATGGGCCCTTCCATGACAACACTTTGGCAAGCAGGAGTCCTCCTGAGGTGAATGGCGTGAGCCGGTGAACGCCTTAGTGTCGCCTACCTCACCGTGGATCTTGCAAAGGCCTAACAGTCTTCAAAGGCTGAGAGCACATGTCTCCAGCTGGATCTGAAGTCGACGTGCTGCTTGCGAGGGGAAGACGTCAGCTGTGAATTCTGAGAACCCTTGCCATGGCGGTGTTTGTTCCAGTGCAGCTCAGGTTTACCAACTGGGGTCCCCGTGCATTGCACAGCAGACCAGGGAGAAAACTCTTCCTGAGGATTCTTCTAAGCGGTGGCTATCTGGCTCTCCGACGGAGGAAACACATTGCTGCCTGGCCTTCGGCATACCAACAGTAGAGCCCAAAGAGCATCATGAGGCATGAGGTTGCTCAGAAGGCACAGATGACACTTTCGGTACACAGTGATTTTCCTCGGAAAAGGGTGCAGTCGCGAGCGTCCTCAGATATGTAAAAGGCACACCAGCATTACAGCACTTCAGTGGTGAAAGCCTCGGGTCTACTTGTGACCACCAAGTTTTCTGATGGAAACACTGCCCCTTATGTTGAGTATGCCACTCAGCCGACCTTCTCCTTAGCTGAAGTAGTCTGCTGCGTGACCTCCTGGCAAGGAGCGGCAGGCACACTGTTTCTTTCGAGAACACTCACTCTTCCTCCCGAGGAATTCCTGCAGGGTGCCCAAGATGGGCGCCCGCCCACCTCTGCCCCCGTGCTTTTCCTTCAGTTTTCTGGCCCCAAGCCTCCTGTTCCAAAGGGGCCAATAATGCTTTAGCCCGCAGGATCCAGTTTCTACGTGCAAACCCAGCCTGTGGAGCAGCACCCTCTGCTCAGCTACAAGAGAGCCATGCGACACACCAGGCGCTCCTGTGAGGAGCCTTTTGTAAGCAGAAGTTCTGCGCAAGGTGACGTGCCTAGCCAAGACAGCGCTTCAGTCAGGCGTTGTCGACTTTGGAACTTTCAATCTCCCAGCAGTGCTTCGGGAAAGGTGTCCATCATTTCGGGCTGGTTGTAAAGTCACATTTCTGCTGGAGGTGAAGGGTCGTCAGCTTTGAGTTCGTAGAATCCATGTAACTCGCCGGGTACGATTCAGTGCAGCTAATAGCTAAGCCGGGAGTCTGACAGGCATTGCACGTGACACCGTGCCCCACTCTGGTACCAAGACTGCTTTCCAGAGCTGGAGGTCTGGCTCTCCGCCGGAGCAAGCCGTGTGCTGCCCTGCCCTCTGCATGCACAGAGTGGAGGCCCACCACCCATGTGGCTGCAGGTTACTCAAAGGCCATAGCTCACACTTTGGCTACAACGTGTTCTTCCTTGACCTGGGTCCAGGCGTGAGAGAGCCTGCAGTCCTGAGAGGCCTACCGGTGTTAAAGCAGTACCTTCACTAAGGCTTCTCAGAAAGATCTGCACTGCAACACTTTTCAAGGCGCACGCGGACCTTCCTTTGGCGGCATAGGGAAAGGTTCCCTAAACACTAGCCAAGACGGCTTTGGGATGAGCTCCTAGTGAGGAACTGCACACACCCCCCTCGTCCTTTCGAGAAAACTCACTCTTCCTCGCTTTGCCTCCCAGGGAACTCCTACGGTGATTACAAGACGGGCAGCAGGACTTCTTTTCAGGCAGCTCTGAGCACGCAGCTCTCCGGCTTGCCAACGGGACAGATTTCGCTTTTCTCGTCCAGCCCCCTTTTCACGGTTGCCACACAGCGCATGTAGCTGAAGTTCCCGGGCAGCCAAAGGAGACCCATGTCACATACTGTACCCCTTCGCTGAAAGCACTTTGGAAAGCCAGTGTTCCTCCGGCAGTGAATTGCGCGAGCCAGTGAACGCCTTCGTTTCGCCTAGGTCATGGTACATCTTGCAAAGGCCTAGCAGTCTTCGGAGGACGACTGCCTATTTCTCCCTCGAGAGGTGAAGTCCAGGTGCTGCTTCAGGGAGCAAGAGGTCAAGTATGAATTCCGAGAACTCGTGTAAGCACGGTGTTTTTCCAAAAGCAGCTCAGGGTTACAAAAGGAGGCCCCCTTGCATTGCCCAGAAGCCCCGTTATAAACGTGTTCTTCAGGCTTCCTCTAAGCTCTCCAAATCGAGCTCTCCAATGGAGGAAAAACGTTGTTGCCCAACCTCCTGCATACAGAACAGTAGAGTCCAAAGACCCTTGTGGCTGCGTGTTGCTCAGCAGGCACAGATGCCGCTTCTGCTCCACAGTGACCTTCCTCGGAATACGGTGCAGACGCTCGCATCCTCATCCTTTCAGAGTCTTGAAAGGCACACCAGCATTTACAGCAGTTCAGTCGGGGAGGCCTCTTTGAAACTGCTGACTGCGACTGTGCTGGTGGAAAGAAACACTGCATCTTACCTTGACGCTGGCGCTCGGCTGACTTTCACCCTAGATAACGTCCTCTGCGGGATGTACTCCTAGCAAGAAATTGCCAGCACTCTGTTTCTTTGGGCAAAGTCTCCGTTCCTCCCCGGGTATTCCCGCAGGGTTGAGAAGGTTGGCGACCGCAGGGCTTTTCATTAAGCACTCATCATGGAAAACACGGACCTTCCTTGCAACACGCGGGCAAGTTTCCTTCCCACTGGCCAAGAAGGCTTTGGGATGAGAACCTAGCAAGGAACTGCACGCACTCCGGTTCGTTCAAGAAAATTCACTCTGCCTCAGGTTGCCTCTCAGGGTAATCCAGGGGTGAATAGAAGACGGGCAACAGGACTGTTTCTCAGGCAGCTCTGAGGACGCAGCTCTCCGGTTGGTCACTGGGGCAAATGGTGCCCTTCCCGTCCCCCTCCACTTTCACGGTTGACACCTAGCTCATGTACCTGAAGTTCACAAGCAGGCCACATAGACACATGCCACACACATGGGCCCTTCCATGACAACACTTTGGCAAGCAGGAGTCCTCCTGAGGTGAATGGCGTGAGCCGGTGAACGCCTTAGTGTCGCCTACCTCACCGTGGATCTTGCAAAGGCCTAACAGTCTTCAAAGGCTGAGAGCACATGTCTCCAGCTGGATCTGAAGTCGACGTGCTGCTTGCGAGGGGAAGACGTCAGCTGTGAATTCTGAGAACCCTTGCCATGGCGGTGTTTGTTCCAGTGCAGCTCAGGTTTACCAACTGGGGTCCCCGTGCATTGCACAGCAGACCAGGGAGAAAACTCTTCCTGAGGATTCTTCTAAGCGGTGGCTATCTGGCTCTCCGACGGAGGAAACACATTGCTGCCTGGCCTTCGGCATACCAACAGTAGAGCCCAAAGAGCATCATGAGGCATGAGGTTGCTCAGAAGGCACAGATGACACTTTCGGTACACAGTGATTTTCCTCGGAAAAGGGTGCAGTCGCGAGCGTCCTCAGATATGTAAAAGGCACACCAGCATTACAGCACTTCAGTGGTGAAAGCCTCGGGTCTACTTGTGACCACCAAGTTTGCTGATGGAAACACTGCCCCTTATGTTGAGTATGCCACTCAGCCGACCTTCTCCTTAGCTGAAGTAGTCTGCTGCGTGACCTCCTGGCAAGGAGCGGCAGGCACACTGTTTCTTTCGAGAACACTCACTCTTCCTCCCGAGGAATTCCTGCAGGGTGCCCAAGATGGGCGCCCGCCCACCTCTGCCCCCGTGCTTTTCCTTCAGTTTTCTGGCCCCAAGCCTCCTGTTCCAAAGGGGCCAATAATGCTTTAGCCCGCAGGATCCAGTTTCTACGTGCAAACCCAGCCTGTGGAGCAGCACCCTCTGCTCAGCTACAAGAGAGCCATGCGACACACCAGGCGCTCCTGTGAGGAGCCTTTTGTAAGCAGAAGTTCTGCGCAAGGTGACGTGCCTAGCCAAGACAGCGCTTCAGTCAGGCGTTGTCGACTTTGGAACTTTCAATCTCCCAGCAGTGCTTCGGGAAAGGTGTCCATCATTTCGGGCTGGTTGTAAAGTCACATTTCTGCTGGAGGTGAAGGGTCGTCAGCTTTGAGTTCGTAGAATCCATGTAACTCGCCGGGTACGATTCAGTGCAGCTAATAGCTAAGCCGGGAGTCTGACAGGCATTGCACGTGACACCGTGCCCCACTCTGGTACCAAGACTGCTTTCCAGAGCTGGAGGTCTGGCTCTCCGCCGGAGCAAGCCGTGTGCTGCCCTGCCCTCTGCATGCACAGAGTGGAGGCCCACCACCCATGTGGCTGCAGGTTACTCAAAGGCCATAGCTCACACTTTGGCTACAACGTGTTCTTCCTTGACCTGGGTCCAGGCGTGAGAGAGCCTGCAGTCCTGAGAGGCCTACCGGTGTTAAAGCAGTACCTTCACTAAGGCTTCTCAGAAAGATCTGCACTGCAACACTTTTCAAGGCGCACGCGGACCTTCCTTTGGCGGCATAGGGGCAGGTTCCCTAAACACTAGCCAAGACGGCTTTGGGATGAGCTCCTAGTGAGGAACTGCACACACCCCCCTCGTCCTTTCGAGAAAACTCACTCTTCCTCGCTTTGCCTCCCAGGGAACTCCTACGGTGATTACAAGACGGGCAGCAGGACTTCTTTTCAGGCAGCTCTGAGCACGCAGCTCTCCGGCTTGCCAACGGGACAGATTTCGCTTTTCTCGTCCAGCCCCCTTTTCACGGTTGCCACACAGCGCATGTAGCTGAAGTTCCCGGGCAGCCAAAGGAGACCCATGTCACATACTGTACCCCTTCGCTGAAAGCACTTTGGAAAGCCAGTGTTCCTCCGGCAGTGAATTGCGCGAGCCAGTGAACGCCTTCGTTTCGCCTAGGTCATGGTACATCTTGCAAAGGCCTAGCAGTCTTCGGAGGACGACTGCCTATTTCTCCCTCGAGAGGTGAAGTCCAGGTGCTGCTTCAGGGAGCAAGAGGTCAAGTATGAATTCCGAGAACTCGTGTAAGCACGGTGTTTTTCCAAAAGCAGCTCAGGGTTACAAAAGGAGGCCCCCTTGCATTGCCCAGAAGCCCCGTTATAAACGTGTTCTTCAGGCTTCCTCTAAGCTCTCCAAATCGAGCTCTCCGATGGAGGAAAAACGTTGTTGCCCAGCCTCCTGCATACAGAACAGTAGAGTCCAAAGACCCTTGTGGCTGCGTGTTGCTCAGCAGGCACAGATGCCACTTCTGCTCCACAGTGACCTTCCTCGGAATACGGTGCAGACGCTCGCATCCTCATCCTTTCAGAGTCTTGAAAGGCACACCAGCATTTACAGCAGTTCAGTCGGGGAGGCCTCTTTGAAACTGCTAACTGCGACTGTGCTGGTGGAAAGAAACACTGCATCTTACCTTGAGGCTGGCGCTCGGCTGACTTTCGCCCTAGATAACGTCCTCTGCGGGATGTACTCCTAGCAAGAAATTGCCAGCACTCTGTTTCTTTGGGCAAAGTCTCCGTTCCTCCCCGGGTATTCCCGCAGGGTTGAGAAGGTTGGCGACCGCAGGGCTTTTCATTAAGCACTCATCATGGAAAACACGGACCTGCCTTGCAACACGCGGGCAAGTTTCCTTCCCACTGGCCAAGAAGGCTTTGGGATGAGAACCTAGCAAGGAACTGCACGCACTCCGGTTCGTTCAAGAAAATTCACTCTGCCTCAGGTTGCCTCTCAGGGTAATCCAGGGGTGAATAGAAGACGGGCAACAGGACTGTTTCTCAGGCAGCTCTGAGGACGCAGCTCTCCGGTTGGTCACTGGGGCAAATGGTGCCCTTCCCGTCCCCCTCCACTTTCACGGTTGACACCTAGCTCATGTACCTGAAGTTCACAAGCAGGCCACATAGACACATGCCACACACATGGGCCCTTCCATGACAACACTTTGGCAAGCAGGAGTCCTCCTGAGGTGAATGGCGTGAGCCGGTGAACGCCTTAGTGTCGCCTACCTCACCGTGGATCTTGCAAAGGCCTAACAGTCTTCAAAGGCTGAGAGCACATGTCTCCAGCTGGATCTGAAGTCGACGTGCTGCTTGCGAGGGGAAGACGTCAGCTGTGAATTCTGAGAACCCTTGCCATGGCGGTGTTTGTTCCAGTGCAGCTCAGGTTTACCAACTGGGGTCCCCGTGCATTGCACAGCAGACCAGGGAGAAAACTCTTCCTGAGGATTCTTCTAAGCGGTGGCTATCTGGCTCTCCGACGGAGGAAACACATTGCTGCCTGGCCTTCGGCATACCAACAGTAGAGCCCAAAGACCATCATGAGGCATGAGGTTGCTCAGAAGGCACAGATGACACTTTCGGTACACAGTGATTTTCCTCGGAAAAGGGTGCAGTCGCGAGCGTCCTCACATATGTAAAAGGCACACCAGCATTACAGCACTTCAGTGGTGAAAGCCTCGGGTCTACTTGTGACCACCAAGTTTGCTGATGGAAACACTGCCCCTTATGTTGAGTATGCCACTCAGCCGACCTTCTCCTTAGCTGAAGTAGTCTGCTGCATGACCTCCTGGCAAGGAGCGGCAGGCACACTGTTTCTTTCGAGAACACTCACTCTTCCTCCCGAGGATTTCCTGCAGGGTGCCCAAGATGGGCGCCCGCCCACCTCTGCCCCCGTGCTTTTCCTTCAGTTTTCTGGCCCCAAGCCTCCTGTTCCAAAGGGGCCAATAATGCTTTAGCCCGCAGGATCCAGTTTCTACGTGCAAACCCAGCCTGTGGAGCAGCACCCTCTGCTCAGCTACAAGAGAGCCATGCGACACACCAGGCGCTCCTGTGAGGAGCCTTTTGTAAGCAGAAGTTCTGCGCAAGGTGACGTGCCTAGCCAAGACAGCGCTTCAGTCAGGCGTTGTCGACTTTGGAACTTTCAATCTCCCAGCAGTGCTTCGGGAAAGGTGTCCATCATTTCGGGCTGGTTGTAAAGTCACATTTCTGCTGGAGGTGAAGGGTCGTCAGCTTTGTGTTCGTAGAATCCATGTAACTCGCCGGGTACGATTCAGTGCAGCTAATAGCTAAGCCGGGAGTCTGACAGGCATTGCACGTGACACCGTGCCCCACTCTGGTACCAAGACTGCTTTCCAGAGCTGGAGGTCTGGCTCTCCGCCGGAGCAAGCCGTGTGCTGCCCTGCCCTCTGCATGCACAGAGTGGAGGCCCACCACCCATGTGGCTGCAGGTTACTCAAAGGCCATAGCTCACACTTTGGCTACAACGTGTTCTTCCTTGACCTGGGTCCAGGCGTGAGAGAGCCTGCAGTCCTGAGAGGCCTACCGGTGTTAAAGCAGTACCTTCACTAAGGCTTCTCAGAAAGATCTGCACTGCAACACTTTTCAAGGCGCACGCGGACCTTCCTTTGGCGGCATAGGGGCAGGTTCCCTAAACACTAGCCAAGACGGCTTTGGGATGAGCTCCTAGTGAGGAACTGCACACACCCCCCTCGTCCTTTCGAGAAAACTCACTCTTCCTCGCTTTGCCTCCCAGGGAACTCCTACGGTGATTACAAGACGGGCAGCAGGACTTCTTTTCAGGCAGCTCTGAGCACGCAGCTCTCCGGCTTGCCAACGGGACAGATTTCGCTTTTCTCGTCCAGCCCCCTTTTCACGGTTGCCACACAGCGCATGTAGCTGAAGTTCCCGGGCAGCCAAAGGAGACCCATGTCACATACTGTACCCCTTCGCTGAAAGCACTTTGGAAAGCCAGTGTTCCTCCGGCAGTGAATTGCGCGAGCCAGTGAACACCTTCGTTTCGCCTAGGTCATGGTACATCTTGCAAAGGCCTAGCAGTCTTCGGAGGACGACTGCCTATTTCTCCCTCGAGAGGTGAAGTCCAGGTGCTGCTTCAGGGAGCAAGAGGTCAAGTATGAATTCCGAGAACTCGTGTAAGCACGGTGTTTTTCCAAAAGCAGCTCAGGGTTACAAAAGGAGGCCCCCTTGCATTGCCCAGAAGCCCCGTTATAAACGTGTTCTTCAGGCTTCCTCTAAGCTCTCCAAATCGAGCTCTCCAATGGAGGAAAAACGTTGTTGCCCAGCCTCCTGCATACAGAACAGTAGAGTCCAAAGACCCTTGTGGCTGCGTGTTGCTCAGCAGGCACAGATGCCACTTCTGCTCCACAGTGACCTTCCTCGGAATACGGTGCAGACGCTCGCATCCTCATCCTTTCAGAGTCTTGAAAGGCACACCAGCATTTACAGCAGTTCAGTCGGGGAGGCCTCTTTGAAACTGCTGACTGCGACTGTGCTGGTGGAAAGAAACACTGCATCTTACCTTGAGGCTGGCGCTCGGCTGACTTTCGCCCTAGATAACGTCCTCTGCGGGATGTACTCCTAGCAAGAAATTGCCAGCACTCTGTTTCTTTGGGCAAAGTCTCCGTTCCTCCCCGGGTATTCCCGCAGGGTTGAGAAGGTTGGCGACCGCAGGGCTTTTCATTAAGCACTCATCATGGAAAACACGGACCTTCCTTGCAACACGCGGGCAAGTTTCCTTCCCACTGGCCAAGAAGGCTTTGGGATGAGAACCTAGCAAGGAACTGCACGCACTCCGGTTCGTTCAAGAAAATTCACTCTGCCTCAGGTTGCCTCTCAGGGTAATCCAGGGGTGAATAGAAGACGGGCAACAGGACTGTTTCTCAGGCAGCTCTGAGGACGCAGCTCTCCGGTTGGTCACTGGGGCAAATGGTGCCCTTCCCGTCCCCCTCCACTTTCACGGTTGACACCTAGCTCATGTACCTGAAGTTCACAAGCAGGCCACATAGACACATGCCACACCCATGGGCCCTTCCATGACAACACTTTGGCAAGCAGGAGTCCTCCTGAGGTGAATGGCGTGAGCCGGTGAACGCCTTAGTGTCGCCTACCTCACCGTGGATCTTGCAAAGGCCTAACAGTCTTCAAAGGCTGAGAGCACATGTCTCCAGCTGGATCTGAAGTCGACGTGCTGCTTGCGAGGGGAAGACGTCAGCTGTGAATTCTGAGAACCCTTGCCATGGCGGTGTTTGTTCCAGTGCAGCTCAGGTTTACCAACTGGGGTCCCCGTGCATTGCACAGCAGACCAGGGAGAAAACTCTTCCTGAGGATTCTTCTAAGCGGTGGCTATCTGGCTCTCCGACGGAGGAAACACATTGCTGCCTGGCCTTCGGCATACCAACAGTAGAGCCCAAAGACCATCATGAGGCATGAGGTTGCTCAGAAGGCACAGATGACACTTTCGGTACACAGTGATTTTCCTCGGAAAAGGGTGCAGTCGCGAGCGTCCTCAGATATGTAAAAGGCACACCAGCATTACAGCACTTCAGTGGTGAAAGCCTCGGGTCTACTTGTGACCACCAAGTTTGCTGATGGAAACACTGCCCCTTATGTTGAGTATGCCACTCAGCCGACCTTCTCCTTAGCTGAAGTAGTCTGCTGCGTGACCTCCTGGCAAGGAGCGGCAGGCACACTGTTTCTTTCGAGAACACTCACTCTTCCTCCCGAGGAATTCCTGCAGGGCGCCCAAGATGGGCGCCCGCCCACCTCTGCCCCCGTGCTTTTCCTTCAGTTTTCTGGCCCCAAGCCTCCTGTTCCAAAGGGGCCAATAATGCTTTAGCCCGCAGGATCCAGTTTCTACGTGCAAACCCAGCCTGTGGAGCAGCACCCTCTGCTCAGCTACAAGAGAGCCATGCGACACACCAGGCGCTCCTGTGAGGAGCCTTTTGTAAGCAGAAGTTCTGCGCAAGGTGACGTGCCTAGCCAAGACAGCGCTTCAGTCAGGCGTTGTCGACTTTGGAACTTTCAATCTCCCAGCAGTGCTTCGGGAAAGGTGTCCATCATTTCGGGCTGGTTGTAAAGTCACATTTCTGCTGGAGGTGAAGGGTCGTCAGCTTTGAGTTCGTAGAATCCATGTAACTCGCCGGGTACGATTCAGTGCAGCTAATAGCTAAGCCGGGAGTCTGACAGGCATTGCACGTGACACCGTGCCCCACTCTGGTACCAAGACTGCTTTCCAGAGCTGGAGGTCTGGCTCTCCGCCGGAGCAAGCCGTGTGCTGCCCTGCCCTCTGCATGCACAGAGTGGAGGCCCACCACCCATGTGGCTGCAGGTTACTCAAAGGCCATAGCTCACACTTTGGCTACAACGTGTTCTTCCTTGACCTGGGTCCAGGCGTGAGAGAGCCTGCAGTCCTGAGAGGCCTACCGGTGTTAAAGCAGTACCTTCACTAAGGCTTCTCAGAAAGATCTGCACTGCAACACTTTTCAAGGCGCACGCGGACCTTCCTTTGGCGGCATAGGGGCAGGTTCCCTAAACACTAGCCAAGACGGCTTTGGGATGAGCTCCTAGTGAGGAACTGCACACACCCCCCTCGTCCTTTCGAGAAAACTCACTCTTCCTCGCTTTGCCTCCCAGGGAACTCCTACGGTGATTACAAGACGGGCAGCAGGACTTCTTTTCAGGCAGCTCTGAGCACGCAGCTCTCCGGCTTGCCAACGGGACAGATTTCGCTTTTCTCGTCCAGCCCCCTTTTCACGGTTGCCACACAGCGCATGTAGCTGAAGTTCCCGGGCAGCCAAAGGAGACCCATGTCACATACTGTACCCCTTCGCTGAAAGCACTTTGGAAAGCCAGTGTTCCTCCGGCAGTGAATTGCGCGAGCCAGTGAACGCCTTCGTTTCGCCTAGGTCATGGTACATCTTGCAAAGGCCTAGCAGTCTTCGGAGGACGACTGCCTATTTCTCCCTCGAGAGGTGAAGTCCAGGTGCTGCTTCAGGGAGCAAGAGGTCAAGTATGGATTCCGAGAACTCGTGTAAGCACGGTGTTTTTCCAAAAGCAGCTCAGGGTTACAAAAGGAGGCCCCCTTGCATTGCCCAGAAGCCCCGTTATAAACGTGTTCTTCAGGCTTCCTCTAAGCTCTCCAAATCGAGCTCTCCGATGGAGGAAAAACGTTGTTGCCCAGCCTCCTGCATACAGAACAGTAGAGTCCAAAGACCCTTGTGGCTGGGTGTTGCTCAGCAGGCACAGATGCCACTTCTGCTCCACAGTGACCTTCCTCGGAATACGGTGCAGACGCTCGCATCCTCATCCTTTCAGAGTCTTGAAAGGCACACCAGCATTTACAGCAGTTCAGTCGGGGAGGCCTCTTTGAAACTGCTGACTGCGACTGTGCTGGTGGAAAGAAACACTGCACCTTACCTTGAGGCTGGCGCTCGGCTGACTTTCGCCCTAGATAACGTCCTCTGCGGGATGTACTCCTAGCAAGAAATTGCCAGCACTCTGTTTCTTTGGGCAAAGTCTCCGTTCCTCCCCGGGTATTCCCGCAGGGTTGAGAAGGTTGGCGACCGCAGGGCTTTTCATTAAGCACTCATCATGGAAAACACGGACCTTCCTTGCAACACGCGGGCAAGTTTCCTTCCCACTGGCCAAGAAGGCTTTGGGATGAGAACCTAGCAAGGAACTGCACGCACTCCGGTTCGTTCAAGAAAATTCACTCTGCCTCAGGTTGCCTCTCAGGGTAATCCAGGGGTGAATAGAAGACGGGCAACAGGACTGTTTCTCAGGCAGCTCTGAGGACGCAGCTCTCCGGTTGGTCACTGGGGCAAATTGTGCCCTTCCCGTCCCCCTCCACTTTCACGGTTGACACCTAGCTCATGTACCTGAAGTTCACAAGCAGGCCACATAGACACATGCCACACCCATGGGCCCTTCCATGACAACACTTTGGCTAGCAGGAGTCCTCCTGAGGTGAATGGCGTGAGCCGGTGAACGCCTTAGTGTCGCCTACCTCACCGTGGATCTTGCAAAGGCCTAACAGTCTTCAAAGGCTGAGAGCACATGTCTCCAGCTGGATCTGAAGTCGACGTGCTGCTTGCGAGGGGAAGACGTCAGCTGTGAATTCTGAGAACCCTTGCCATGGCGGTGTTTGTTCCAGTGCAGCTCAGGTTTACCAACTGGGGTCCCCGTGCATTGCACAGCAGACCAGGGAGAAAACTCTTCCTGAGGATTCTTCTAAGCGGTGGCTATCTGGCTCTCCGACGGAGGAAACACATTGCTGCCTGGCCTTCGGCATACCAACAGTAGAGCCCAAAGACCATCATGAGGCATGAGGTTGCTCAGAAGGCACAGATGACACTTTCGGTACACAGTGATTTTCCTCGGAAAAGGGTGCAGTCGCGAGCGTCCTCAGATATGTAAAAGGCACACCAGCATTACAGCACTTCAGTGGTGAAAGCCTCGGGTCTACTTGTGACCACCAAGTTTGCTGATGGAAACACTGCCCCTTATGTTGAGTATGCCACTCAGCCGACCTTCTCCTTAGCTGAAGTAGTCTGCTGCGTGACCTCCTGGCAAGGAGCGGCAGGCACACTGTTTCTTTCGAGAACACTCACTCTTCCTCCCGAGGAATTCCTGCAGGGTGCCCAAGATGGGCGCCCGCCCACCTCTGCCCCCGTGCTTTTCCTTCAGTTTTCTGGCCCCAAGCCTCCTGTTCCAAAGGGGCCAATAATGCTTTAGCCCGCAGGATCCAGTTTCTACGTGCAAACCCAGCCTGTGGAGCAGCACCCTCTGCTCAGCTACAAGAGAGCCATGCGACACACCAGGCGCTCCTGTGAGGAGCCTTTTGTAAGCAGAAGTTCTGCGCAAGGTGACGTGCCTAGCCAAGACAGCGCTTCAGTCAGGCGTTGTCGACTTTGGAACTTTCAATCTCCCAGCAGTGCTTCGGGAAAGGTGTCCATCATTTCGGGCTGGTTGTAAAGTCACATTTCTGCTGGAGGTGAAGGGTCGTCAGCTTTGAGTTCGTAGAATCCATGTAACTCGCCGGGTACGATTCAGTGCAGCTAATAGCTAAGCCGGGAGTCTGACAGGCATTGCACGTGACACCGTGCCCCACTCTGGTACCAAGACTGCTTTCCAGAGCTGGAGGTCTGGCTCTCCGCCGGAGCAAGCCGTGTGCTGCCCTGCCCTCTGCATGCACAGAGTGGAGGCCCACCACCCATGTGGCTGCAGGTTACTCAAAGGCCATAGCTCACACTTTGGCTACAACGTGTTCTTCCTTGACCTGGGTCCAGGCGTGAGAGAGCCTGCAGTCCTGAGAGGCCTACCAGTGTTAAAGCAGTACCTTCACTAAGGCTTCTCAGAAAGATCTGCACTGCAACACTTTTCAAGGTGCACGCGGACCTTCCTTTGGCGGCATAGGGGCAGGTTCCCTAAACACTAGCCAAGACGGCTTTGGGATGGGCTCCTAGTGAGGAACTGCACACACCCCCCTCGTCCTTTCGAGAAAACTCACTCTTCCTCGCTTTGCCTCCCAGGGAACTCCTACGGTGATTACAAGACGGGCAGCAGGACTTCTTTTCAGGCAGCTCTGAGCACGCAGCTCTCCGGCTTGCCAACGGGACAGATTTCGCTTTTCTCGTCCAGCCCCCTTTTCACGGTTGCCACACAGCGCATGTAGCTGAAGTTCCCGGGCAGCCAAAGGAGACCCATGTCACATACTGTACCCCTTCGCTGAAAGCACTTTGGAAAGCCAGTGTTACTCCGGCAGTGAATTGCGCGAGCCAGTGAACGCCTTCGTTTCGCCTAGGTCATGGTACATCTTGCAAAGGCCTAGCAGTCTTCGGAGGACGACGGCCTATTTCTCCCTCGAGAGGTGAAGTCCAGGTGCTGCTTCAGGGAGCAAGAGGTCAAGTATGAATTCCGAGAACTCGTGTAAGCACGGTGTTTTTCCAAAAGCAGCTCAGGGTTACAAAAGGAGGCCCCCTTGCATTGCCCAGAAGCCCCGTTATAAACGTGTTCTTCAGGCTTCCTCTAAGCTCTCCAAATCGAGCTCTCCGATGGAGGAAAAACGTTGTTGCCCAGCCTCCTGCATACAGAACAGTAGAGTCCAAAGACCCTTGTGGCTGGGTGTTGCTCAGCAGGCACAGATGCCACTTCTGCTCCACAGTGACCTTCCTCGGAATACGGTGCAGACGCTCGCATCCTCATCCTTTCAGAGTCTTGAAAGGCACACCAGCATTTACAGCAGTTCAGTCGGGGAGGCCTCTTTGAAACTGCTGACTGCGACTGTGCTGGTGGAAAGAAACACTGCACCTTACCTTGAGGCTGGCGCTCGGCTGACTTTCGCCCTAGATAACGTCCTCTGCGGGATGTACTCCTAGCAAGAAATTGCCAGCACTCTGTTTCACTGGGCAAGGTCTCCGTTCCTCCCCGGGTATTCCCGCAGGGTTGAGAAGGTTGGCGACCGCAGGGCTTTTCATTAAGCACTCATCATGGAAAACACGGACCTTCCTTGCAACACGCGGGCAAGTTTCCTTCCCACTGGCCAAGAAGGCTTTGGGATGAGAACCTAGCAAGGAACTGCACGCACTCCGGTTCGTTCAAGAAAATTCACTCTGCCTCAGGTTGCCTCTCAGGGTAATCCAGGGGTGAATAGAAGACGGGCAACAGGACTGTTTCTCAGGCAGCTCTGAGGACGCAGCTCTCCGGTTGGTCACTGGGGCAAATTGTGCCCTTCCCGTCCCCCTCCACTTTCACGGTTGACACCTAGCTCATGTACCTGAAGTTCACAAGCAGGCCACATAGACACATGCCACACCCATGGGCCCTTCCATGACAACACTTTGGCTAGCAGGAGTCCTCCTGAGGTGAATGGCGTGAGCCGGTGAACGCCTTAGTGTCGCCTACCTCACCGTGGATCTTGCAAAGGCCTAACAGTCTTCAAAGGCTGAGAGCACATGTCTCCAGCTGGATCTGAAGTCGACGTGCTGCTTGCGAGGGGAAGACGTCAGCTGTGAATTCTGAGAACCCTTGCCATGGCGGTGTTTGTTCCAGTGCAGCTCAGGTTTACCAACTGGGGTCCCCTTGCATTGCACAGCAGACCAGGGAGAAAACTCTTCCTGAGGATTCTTCTAAGCGGTGGCTATCTGGCTCTCCGACGGAGGAAACACATTGCTGCCTGGCCTTCGGCATACCAACAGTAGAGCCCAAAGAGCATCATGAGGCATGAGGTTGCTCAGAAGGCACAGATGACACTTTCGGTACACAGTGATTTTCCTCGGAAAAGGGTGCAGTCGCGAGCGTCCTCAGATATGTAAAAGGCACACCAGCATTACAGCACTTCAGTGGTGAAAGCCTCGGGTCTACTTGTGACCACCAAGTTTGCTGATGGAAACACTGCCCCTTATGTTGAGTATGCCACTCAGCCGACCTTCTCCTTAGCTGAAGTAGTCTGCTGCATGACCTCCTGGCAAGGAGCGGCAGGCACACTGTTTCTTTCGAGAACACTCACTCTTCCTCCCGAGGAATTCCTGCAGGGTGCCCAAGATGGGCGCCCGCCCACCTCTGCCCCCGTGCTTTTCCTTCAGTTTTCTGGCCCCAAGCCTCCTGTTCCAAAGGGGCCAATAATGCTTTAGCCCGCAGGATCCAGTTTCTACGTGCAAACCCAGCCTGTGGAGCAGCACCCTCTGCTCAGCTACAAGAGAGCCATGCGACACACCAGGCGCTCCTGTGAGGAGCCTTTTGTAAGCAGAAGTTCTGCGCAAGGTGACGTGCCTAGCCAAGACAGCGCTTCAGTCAGGCGTTGTCGACTTTGGAACTTTCAATCTCCCAGCAGTGCTTCGGGAAAGGTGTCCATCATTTCGGGCTGGTTGTAAAGTCACATTTCTGCTGGAGGTGAAGGGTCGTCAGCTTTGAGTTCGTAGAATCCATGTAACTCGCCGGGTACGATTCAGTGCAGCTAATAGCTAAGCCGGGAGTCTGACAGGCATTGCACGTGACACCGTGCCCCACTCTGGTACCAAGACTGCTTTCCAGAGCTGGAGGTCTGGCTCTCCGCCGGAGCAAGCCGTGTGCTGCCCTGCCCTCTGCATGCACAGAGTGGAGGCCCACCACCCATGTGGCTGCAGGTTACTCAAAGGCCATAGCTCACACTTTGGCTACAACGTGTTCTTCCTTGACCTGGGTCCAGGCGTGAGAGAGCCTGCAGTCCTGAGAGGCCTACCGGTGTTAAAGCAGTACCTTCACTAAGGCTTCTCAGAAAGATCTGCACTGCAACACTTTTCAAGGCGCACACGGACCTTCCTTTGGCGGCATAGGGGCAGGTTCCCTAAACACTAGCCAAGACGGCTTTGGGATGAGCTCCTAGTGAGGAACTGCACACACCCCCCTCGTCCTTTCGAGAAAACTCACTCTTCCTCGCTTTGCCTCCCAGGGAACTCCTACGGTGATTACAAGACGGGCAGCAGGACTTCTTTTCAGGCAGCTCTGAGCACGCAGCTCTCCGGCTTGCCAACGGGACAGATTTCGCTTTTCTCGTCCAGCCCCCTTTTCACGGTTGCCACACAGCGCATGTAGCTGAAGTTCCCGGGCAGCCAAAGGAGACCCATGTCACATACTGTACCCCTTCGCTGAAAGCACTTTGGAAAGCCAGTGTTCCTCCGGCAGTGAATTGCGCGAGCCAGTGAACGCCTTCGTTTCGCCTAGGTCATGGTACATCTTGCAAAGGCCTAGCAGTCTTCGGAGGACGACTGCCTATTTCTCCCTCGAGAGGTGAAGTCCAGGTGCTGCTTCAGGGAGCAAGAGGTCAAGTATGAATTCCGAGAACTCGTGTAAGCACGGTGTTTTTCCAAAAGCAGCTCAGGGTTACAAAAGGAGGCCCCCTTGCATTGCCCAGAAGCCCCGTTATAAACGTGTTCTTCAGGCTTCCTCTAAGCTCTCCAAATCGAGCTCTCCGATGGAGGAAAAACGTTGTTGCCCAGCCTCCTGCATACAGAACAGTAGAGTCCAAAGACCCTTGTGGCTGGGTGTTGCTCAGCAGGCACAGATGCCACTTCTGCTCCACAGTGACCTTCCTCGGAATACGGTGCAGACGCTCGCATCCTCATCCTTTCAGAGTCTTGAAAGGCACACCAGCATTTACAGCAGTTCAGTCGGGGAGGCCTCTTTGAAACTGCTGACTGCGACTGTGCTGGTGGAAAGAAACACTGCACCTTACCTTGAGGCTGGCGCTCGGCTGACTTTCGCCCTAGATAACGTCCTCTGCGGGATGTACTCCTAGCAAGAAATTGCCAGCACTCTGTTTCACTGGGCAAGGTCTCCGTTCCTCCCTGGGTATTCCCGCAGGGTTGAGAAGGTTGGCGACCGCAGGGCTTTTCATTAAGCACTCATCATGGAAAACACGGACCTTCCTTGCAACACGCGGGCAAGTTTCCTTCCCACTGGCCAAGAAGGCTTTGGGATGAGAACCTAGCAAGGAACTGCACGCACTCCGGTTCGTTCAAGAAAATTCACTCTGCCTCAGGTTGCCTCTCAGGGTAATCCAGGGGTGAATAGAAGACGGGCAACAGGACTGTTTCTCAGGCAGCTCTGAGGACGCAGCTCTCCGGTTGGTCACTGGGGCAAATTGTGCCTTTCCCGTCCCCCTCCACTTTCACGGTTGACACCTAGCTCATGTACCTGAAGTTCACAAGCAGGCCACATAGACACATGCCACACCCATGGGCCCTTCCATGACAACACTTTGGCTAGCAGGAGTCCTCCTGAGGTGAATGGCGTGAGCCGGTGAACGCCTTAGTGTCGCCTACCTCACCGTGGATCTTGCAAAGGCCTAACAGTCTTCAAAGGCTGAGAGCACATGTCTCCAGCTGGATCTGAAGTCGACGTGCTGCTTGCGAGGGGAAGACGTCAGCTGTGAATTCTGAGAACCCTTGCCATGGCGGTGTTTGTTCCAGTGCAGCTCAGGTTTACCAACTGGGGTCCCCTTGCATTGCACAGCAGACCAGGGAGAAAACTCTTCCTGAGGATTCTTCTAAGCGGTGGCTATCTGGCTCTCCGACGGAGGAAACACATTGCTGCCTGGCCTTCGGCATACCAACAGTAGAGCCCAAAGAGCATCATGAGGCATGAGGTTGCTCAGAAGGCACAGATGACACTTTCGGTACACAGTGATTTTCCTCGGAAAAGGGTGCAGTCGCGAGCGTCCTCAGATATGTAAAAGGCACACCAGCATTACAGCACTTCAGTGGTGAAAGCCTCGGGTCTACTTGTGACCACCAAGTTTGCTGATGGAAACACTGCCCCTTATGTTGAGTATGCCACTCAGCCGACCTTCTCCTTAGCTGAAGTAGTCTGCTGCATGACCTCCTGGCAAGGAGCGGCAGGCACACTGTTTCTTTCGAGAACACTCACTCTTCCTCCCGAGGAATTCCTGCAGGGTGCCCAAGATGGGCGCCCGCCCACCTCTGCCCCCGTGCTTTTCCTTCAGTTTTCTGGCCCCAAGCCTCCTGTTCCAAAGGGGCCAATAATGCTTTAGCCCTCAGGATCCAGTTTCTACGTGCAAACCCAGCCTGTGGAGCAGCACCCTCTGCTCAGCTACAAGAGAGCCATGCGACACACCAGGCGCTCCTGTGAGGAGCCTTTTGTAAGCAGAAGTTCTGCGCAAGGTGACGTGCCTAGCCAAGACAGCGCTTCAGTCAGGCGTTGTCGACTTTGGAACTTTCAATCTCCCAGCAGTGCTTCGGGAAAGGTGTCCATCATTTCGGGCTGGTTGTAAAGTCACATTTCTGCTGGAGGTGAAGGGTCGTCAGCTTTGAGTTCGTAGAATCCATGTAACTCGCCGGGTACGATTCAGTGCAGCTAATAGCTAAGCCGGGAGTCTGACAGGCATTGCACGTGACACCGTGCCCCACTCTGGTACCAAGACTGCTTTCCAGAGCTGGAGGTCTGGCTCTCCGCCGGAGCAAGCCGTGTGTTGCCCTGCCCTCTGCATGCACAGAGTGGAGGCCCACCACCCATGTGGCTGCAGGTTACTCAAAGGCCATAGCTCACACTTTGGCTACAACGTGTTCTTCCTTGACCTGGGTCCAGGCGTGAGAGAGCCTGCAGTCCTGAGAGGCCTACCGGTGTTAAAGCAGTACCTTCACTAAGGCTTCTCAGAAAGATCTGCACTGCAACACTTTTCAAGGCGCACGCGGACCTTCCTTTGGCGGCATAGGGGCAGGTTCCCTAAACACTAGCCAAGACGGCTTTGGGATGAGCTCCTAGTGAGGAACTGCACACACCCCCCTCGTCCTTTCGAGAAAACTCACTCTTCCTCGCTTTGCCTCCCAGGGAACTCCTACGGTGATTACAAGACGGGCAGCAGGACTTCTTTTCAGGCAGCTCTGAGCACGCAGCTCTCCGGCTTGCCAACGGGACAGATTTCGCTTTTCTCGTCCAGCCCCCTTTTCACGGTTGCCACACAGCGCATGTAGCTGAAGTTCCCGGGCAGCCAAAGGAGACCCATGTCACATACTGTACCCCTTCGCTGAAAGCACTTTGGAAAGCCAGTGTTCCTCCGGCAGTGAATTGCACGAGCCAGTGAACGCCTTCGTTTCGCCTAGGTCATGGTACATCTTGCAAAGGCCTAGCAGTCTTCGGAGGACGACTGCCTATTTCTCCCTCGAGAGGTGAAGTCCAGGTGCTGCTTCAGGGAGCAAGAGGTCAAGTATGAATTCCGAGAACTCGTGTAAGCACGGTGTTTTTCCAAAAGCAGCTCAGGGTTACAAAAGGAGGCCCCCTTGCATTGCCCAGAAGCCCCGTTATAAACGTGTTCTTCAGGCTTCCTCTAAGCTCTCCAAATCGAGCTCTCCGATGGAGGAAAAACGTTGTTGCCCAGCCTCCTGCATACAGAACAGTAGAGTCCAAAGACCCTTGTGGCTGCGTGTTGCTCAGCAGGCACAGATGCCACTTCTGCTCCACAGTGACCTTCCTCGGAATACGGTGCAGACGCTCGCATCCTCATCCTTTCAGAGTCTTGAAAGGCACACCAGCATTTACAGCAGTTTAGTCGGGGAGGCCTCTTTGAAACTGCTGACTGCGACTGTGCTGGTGGAAAGAAACACTGCATCTTACCTTGACGCTGGCGCTCGGCTGACTTTCGCCCTAGATAACGTCCTCTGCGGGATGTACTCCTAGCAAGAAATTGCCAGCACTCTGTTTCTTTGGGCAAAGTCTCCGTTCCTCCCCGGGTATTCCCGCAGGGTTGAGAAGGTTGGCGACCGCAGGGCTTTTCATTAAGCACTCATCATGGAAAACACGGACCTTCCTTGCAACACGCGGGCAAGTTTCCTTCCCACTGGCCAAGAAGGCTTTGGGATGAGAACCTAGCAAGGAACTGCACGCACTCCGGTTCGTTCAAGAAAATTCACTCTGCCTCAGGTTGCCTCTCAGGGTAATCCAGGGGTGAATAGAAGACGGGCAACAGGACTGTTTCTCAGGCAGCTCTGAGGACGCAGCTCTCCGGTTGGTCACTGGGGCAAATTGTGCCTTTCCCGTCCCCCTCCACTTTCACGGTTGACACCTAGCTCATGTACCTGAAGTTCACAAGCAGGCCACATAGACACATGCCACACCCATGGGCCCTTCCATGACAACACTTTGGCAAGCAGGAGTCCTCCTGAGGTGAATGGCGTGAGCCGGTGAACGCCTTAGTGTCGCCTACCTCACCGTGGATCTTGCAAAGGCCTAACAGTCTTCAAAGGCTGAGAGCACATGTCTCCAGCTGGATCTGAAGTCGACGTGCTGCTTGCGAGGGGAAGACGTCAGCTGTGAATTCTGAGAACCCTTGCCATGGCGGTGTTTGTTCCAGTGCAGCTCAGGTTTACCAACTGGGGTCCCCTTGCATTGCACAGCAGACCAGGGAGAAAACTCTTCCTGAGGATTCTTCTAAGCGGTGGCTATCTGGCTCTCCGACGGAGGAAACACATTGCTGCCTGGCCTTCGGCATACCAACAGTAGAGCCCAAAGAGCATCATGAGGCATGAGGTTGCTCAGAAGGCACAGATGACACTTTCGGTACACAGTGATTTTCCTCGGAAAAGGGTGCAGTCGCGAGCGTCCTCAGATATGTAAAAGGCACACCAGCATTACAGCACTTCAGTGGTGAAAGCCTCGGGTCTACTTGTGACCACCAAGTTTGCTGATGGAAACACTGCCCCTTATGTTGAGTATGCCACTCAGCCGACCTTCTCCTTAGCTGAAGTAGTCTGCTGCATGACCTCCTGGCAAGGAGCGGCAGGCACACTGTTTCTTTCGAGAACACTCACTCTTCCTCCCGAGGAATTCCTGCAGGGTGCCCAAGATGGGCGCCCGCCCACCTCTGCCCCCGTGCTTTTCCTTCAGTTTTCTGGCCCCAAGCCTCCTGTTCCAAAGGGGCCAATAATGCTTTAGCCCGCAGGATCCAGTTTCTACGTGCAAACCCAGCCTGTGGAGCAGCACCCTCTGCTCAGCTACAAGAGAGCCATGCGACACACCAGGCGCTCCTGTGAGGAGCCTTTTGTAAGCAGAAGTTCTGCGCAAGGTGACGTGCCTAGCCAAGACAGCGCTTCAGTCAGGCGTTGTCGACTTTGGAACTTTCAATCTCCCAGCAGTGCTTCGGGAAAGGTGTCCATCATTTCGGGCTGGTTGTAAAGTCACATTTCTGCTGGAGGTGAAGGGTCGTCAGCTTTGAGTTCGTAGAATCCATGTAACTCGCCGGGTACGATTCAGTGCAGCTAATAGCTAAGCCGGGAGTCTGACAGGCATTGCACGTGACACCGTGCCCCACTCTGGTACCAAGACTGCTTTCCAGAGCTGGAGGTCTGGCTCTCCGCCGGAGCAAGCCGTGTGCTGCCCTGCCCTCTGCATGCACAGAGTGGAGGCCCACCACCCATGTGGCTGCAGGTTACTCAAAGGCCATAGCTCACACTTTGGCTACAACGTGTTCTTCCTTGACCTGGGTCCAGGCGTGAGAGAGCCTGCAGTCCTGAGAGGCCTACCGGTGTTAAAGCAGTACCTTCACTAAGGCTTCTCAGAAAGATCTGCACTGCAACACTTTTCAAGGCGCACGCGGACCTTCCTTTGGCGGCATAGGGGCAGGTTCCCTAAACACTAGCCAAGACGGCTTTGGGATGAGCTCCTAGTGAGGAACTGCACACACCCCCCTCGTCCTTTCGAGAAAACTCACTCTTCCTCGCTTTGCCTCCCAGGGAACTCCTACGGTGATTACAAGACGGGCAGCAGGACTTCTTTTCAGGCAGCTCTGAGCACGCAGCTCTCCGGCTTGCCAACGGGACAGATTTCGCTTTTCTCGTCCAGCCCCCTTTTCACGGTTGCCACACAGCGCATGTAGCTGAAGTTCCCGGGCAGCCAAAGGAGACCCATGTCACATACTGTACCCCTTCGCTGAAAGCACTTTGGAAAGCCAGTGTTCCTCCGGCAGTGAATTGCGCGAGCCAGTGAACGCCTTCGTTTCGCCTAGGTCATGGTACATCTTGCAAAGGCCTAGCAGTCTTCAGAGGACGACTGCCTATTTCTCCCTCGAGAGGTGAAGTCCAGGTGCTGCTTCAGGGAGCAAGAGGTCAAGTATGAATTCCGAGAACTCGTGTAAGCACGGTGTTTTTCCAAAAGCAGCTCAGGGTTACAAAAGGAGGCCCCCTTGCATTGCCCAGAAGCCCCGTTATAAACGTGTTCTTCAGGCTTCCTCTAAGCTCTCCAAATCGAGCTCTCCGATGGAGGAAAAACGTTGTTGCCCAGCCTCCTGCATACAGAACAGTAGAGTCCAAAGACCCTTGTGGCTGCGTGTTGCTCAGCAGGCACAGATGCCACTTCTGCTCCACAGTGACCTTCCTCGGAATACGGTGCAGACGCTCGCATCCTCATCCTTTCAGAGTCTTGAAAGGCACACCAGCATTTACAGCAGTTCAGTCGGGGAGGCCTCTTTGAAACTGCTGACTGCGACTGTGCTGGTGGAAAGAAACACTGCATCTTACCTTGACGCTGGCGCTCGGCTGACTTTCGCCCTAGATAACGTCCTCTGCGGGATGTACTCCTAGCAAGAAATTGCCAGCACTCTGTTTCTTTGGGCAAAGTCTCCGTTCCTCCCCGGGTATTCCCGCAGGGTTGAGAAGGTTGGCGACCGCAGGGCTTTTCATTAAGCACTCATCATGGAAAACACGGACCTTCCTTGCAACACGCGGGCAAGTTTCCTTCCCACTGGCCAAGAAGGCTTTGGGATGAGAACCTAGCAAGGAACTGCACGCACTCCGGTTCGTTCAAGAAAATTCACTCTGCCTCAGGTTGCCTCTCAGGGTAATCCAGGGGTGAATAGAAGACGGGCAAAAGGACTGTTTCTCAGGCAGCTCTGAGGACGCAGCTCTCCGGTTGGTCACTGGGGCAAATGGTGCCCTTCCCGTCCCCCTCCACTTTCACGGTTGACACCTAGCTCATGTACCTGAAGTTCACAAGCAGGCCACATAGACACATGCCACACCCATGGGCCCTTCCATGACAACACTTTGGCAAGCAGGAGTCCTCCTGAGGTGAATGGCGTGAGCCGGTGAACGCCTTAGTGTCGCCTACCTCACCGTGGATCTTGCAAAGGCCTAACAGTCTTCAAAGGCTGAGAGCACATGTCTCCAGCTGGATCTGAAGTCGACGTGCTGCTTGCGAGGGGAAGACGTCAGCTGTGAATTCTGAGAACCCTTGCCATGGCGGTGTTTGTTCCAGTGCAGCTCAGGTTTACCAACTGGGGTCCCCGTGCATTGCACAGCAGACCAGGGAGAAAACTCTTCCTGAGGATTCTTCTAAGCGGTGGCTATCTGGCTCTCCGACGGAGGAAACACATTGCTGCCTGGCCTTCGGCATACCAACAGTAGAGCCCAAAGACCATCATGAGGCATGAGGTTGCTCAGAAGGCACAGATGACACTTTCGGTACACAGTGATTTTCCTCGGAAAAGGGTGCAGTCGCGAGCGTCCTCAGATATGTAAAAGGCACACCAGCATTACAGCACTTCAGTGGTGAAAGCCTCGGGTCTACTTGTGACCACCAAGTTTGCTGATGGAAACACTGCCCCTTATGTTGAGTATGCCACTCAGCCGACCTTCTCCTTAGCTGAAGTAGTCTGCTGCGTGACCTCCTGGCAAGGAGCAGCAGGCACACTGTTTCTTTCGAGAACACTCACTCTTCCTCCCGAGGAATTCCTGCAGGGCGCCCAAGATGGGCGCCCGCCCACCTCTGCCCCCGTGCTTTTCCTTCAGTTTTCTGGCCCCAAGCCTCCTGTTCCAAAGGGGCCAATAATGCTTTAGCCCTCAGGATCCAGTTTCTACGTGCAAACCCAGCCTGTGGAGCAGCACCCTCTGCTCAGCTACAAGAGAGCCATGCGACACACCAGGCGCTCCTGTGAGGAGCCTTTTGTAAGCAGAAGTTCTGCGCAAGGTGACGTGCCTAGCCAAGACAGCGCTTCAGTCAGGCGTTGTCGACTTTGGAACTTTCAATCTCCCAGCAGTGCTTCGGGAAAGGTGTCCATCATTTCGGGCTGGTTGTAAAGTCACATTTCTGCTGGAGGTGAAGGGTCGTCAGCTTTGAGTTCGTAGAATCCATGTAACTCGCCGGGTACGATTCAGTGCAGCTAATAGCTAAGCCGGGAGTCTGACAGGTATTGCACGTGACACCGTGCCCCACTCTGGTACCAAGACTGCTTTCCAGAGCTGGAGGTCTGGCTCTCCGCCGGAGCAAGCCGTGTGCTGCCCTGCCCTCTGCATGCACAGAGTGGAGGCCCACCACCCATGTGGCTGCAGGTTACTCAAAGGCCATAGCTCACACTTTGGCTACAACGTGTTCTTCCTTGACCTGGGTCCAGGCGTGAGAGAGCCTGCAGTCCTGAGAGGCCTACCAGTGTTAAGGCAGTACCTTCACTAAGGCTTCTCAGAAAGATCTGCACTGCAACACTTTTCATGGCACACGCGGACCTTCCTCTGGCGGCATGGGGGCAGGTTTCCTAACCACTAGCCAAGAAGGCTTTGGGATGAGCTCCTAGTGAGGAACTGCACACACACCCTGGTTCTTTCGAGAAAACTCACTCTTCCTCCATTGCCTCCTAGGGAACTCCTACGGTGATTACAACACAGGGAGCAGGACTTTGTTTCAGGCAGGTCTGAGCACGCAGCTCTCCGGACTGTCAACGGGACAGATTTTGCTTTTCTCGTCCAGCCCCCTTTTCACGGTTGCCACACAGCTCATGTAGCTGAAGTCCCCGGGCAGCCACAAGAGACCCATGTCACATACTGTACCCATTCGCTGAAAGCACTTTGGAAAGCCAGTGTTCCTCCGGCAGTGAATTGCGCGAGCCAGTGTACGCCTTCGTTTCTCCTAGGTCATGGTACATCTTGCAACGGCCTAGCAGTCTTTGAAGGACGACTGCCTATTTCTCCCTCGAGAGGTGAAGTCCAGGTGCTGCTTCAGGGAGCAAGAGGTCAAGTATGGATTCCGAGAACTCGTGTAAGCACGGTGTGTTTCCGAAAGCAGCTCAGGGTTACAAAAGGAGGCCACCTTGCATCGCCCAGAAGCCCCGTTACAAACGTGTTCTTCAGGCATCCTCTAAGCTCTCCAAGTCGAGCTCTCCGATGGAGGAAAAACGTTGTTGCCCAGCCTCCTGCATACAAAACAGTAGAGTCCAAAGACCCTTGTGGCTGCGTGTTGCTCAGCAGGCTCAGATGCCACTTCTGCTCCACAGTGACCTTCCTCGGAATACGGTGCAGACGCTCGCATCGCATCCTCATCCTTACAGAGTCTTGAAAGGCACACCAGCATTTACAGCAGTTCAGTCGGGAAGGCCTCTTTGAAACTGCTGACTGCGACTGTGCTGGTGGAAAGAAACACTGCACCTTACCTTGAGGCTGGCGCTCGTCTGAATTGTGCCCTAGATCACGTCCTCTGCTGGATGTACTCCTAGCAAGCAAATGCCAGCATTCTGTTTCACTGGGCAAGGTCTCCGTTCCTCCCTGGGTATTCTCGCAGGGTTGAGAAGGTTGGCGACCGCAGGGCTTTTCATTAAGCACTCATCATGGAAAACACGGACCTTCCTTGCAACACGCGGGCAAGTTTCCTTCCCACTGGCCAAGAAGGCTTTGGGATGAGAACCTAGCAAGGAACTGCACGCACTCTGGTTCGTTCAAGAAAATTCACTCTGCCTCAGGTTGCCTCTCAGGGTACTCCAGGGGTGAATAGAAGACGGGCAACAGGACTGTTTCTCAGGCAGCTCTGAGGACGCAGCTCTCCGGTTGGTCACTGGGGCAAATTGTGCCCTTCCCGTCCCCCTCCACTTTCACGGTTGACACCTAGCTCATGTACCTGAAGTTCACAAGCAGGCCACATAGACACATGCCACACCCATGGGCCCTTCCATGACAACACTTTGGCTAGCAGGAGTCCTCCTGAGGTGAATGGCGTGAGCCGGTGAACGCCTTAGTGTCGCCTACCTCACCGTGGATCTTGCAAAGGCCTAACAGTCTTCAAAGGCTGAGAGCACATGTCTCCAGCTGGATCTGAAGTCGACGTGCTGCTTGCGAGGGGAAGACGTCAGCTATGAATTCTGAGAACCCTTGCCATGTCGGTGTTTTTTCCAGCGCAGCTCAGGTTTACCAGCTGGGGTCCCCTTGCATTGCACAGCAGACCAGGGAGAAAACTCTTCCTGAGGAGTCTTCTAAGCGGTGGCTATCTGGCTCTCCGACGGAAGAAACACATTGCTGCCTGGCCTTCGGCATACCAACAGTAGCGCCCAAAGACCATCATGAGGCATGAGGTTGCTCAGAAGGCACAGATGACACTTTCGGTACACAGTGATTTTCCTCGGAAAAGGGTGCAGTCGCGAGCGTCCTCAGATATGTAAAAGGCACACCAGCATTACAGCACTTCAGTGGTGAAAGCCTCGGGTCTACTTGTGACCACCAAGTTTGCTGATGGAAACACTGCCCCTTATGTTGAGTATGCCACTCAGCCGACCTTCTCCTTAGCTGAAGTAGTCTGCTGCGTGACCTCCTGGCAAGGAGCGGCAGGCACACTGTTTCTTTCGAGAACACTCACTCTTCCTCCCGAGGAATTCCTGCAGGGTGCCCAAGATGGGCGCCCGCCCACCTCTGCCCCCGTGCTTTTCCTTCAGTTTTCTGGCCCCAAGCCTCCTGTTCCAAAGGGGCCAATAATGCTTTAGCCCGCAGGATCCAGTTTCTACGTGCAAACCCAGCCTGTGGAGCAGCACCCTCTGCTCAGCTACAAGAGAGCCATGCGACACACCAGGCGCTCCTGTGAGGAGCCTTTTGTAAGCAGAAGTTCTGCGCAAGGTGACGTGCCTAGCCAAGACAGCGCTTCAGTCAGGCGTTGTCGACTTTGGAACTTTCAATCTCCCAGCAGTGCTTCGGGAAAGGTGTCCATCATTTCGGGCTGGTTGTAAAGTCACATTTCTGCTGGAGGTGAAGGGTCGTCAGCTTTGAGTTCGTAGAATCCATGTAACTCGCCGGGTACGATTCAGTGCAGCTAATAGCTAAGCCGGGAGTCTGACAGGCATTGCACGTGACACCGTGCCCCACTCTGGTACCAAGACTGCTTTCCAGAGCTGGAGGTCTGGCTCTCCGCCGGAGCAAGCCGTGTGCTGCCCTGCCCTCTGCATGCACAGAGTGGAGGCCCACCACCCATGTGGCTGCAGGTTACTCAAAGGCCATAGCTCACACTTTGGCTACAACGTGTTCTTCCTTGACCTGGGTCCAGGCGTGAGAGAGCCTGCAGTCCTGAGAGGCCTACCGGTGTTAAAGCAGTACCTTCACTAAGGCTTCTCAGAAAGATCTGCACTGCAACACTTTTCAAGGCGCACGCGGACCTTCCTTTGGCGGCATAGGGGCAGGTTCCCTAAACACTAGCCAAGACGGCTTTGGGATGAGCTCCTAGTGAGGAACTGCACACACCCCCCTCGTCCTTTCGAGAAAACTCACTCTTCCTCGCTTTGCCTCCCAGGGAACTCCTACGGTGATTACAAGACGGGCAGCAGGACTTCTTTTCAGGCAGCTCTGAGCACGCAGCTCTCCGGCTTGCCAACGGGACAGATTTCGCTTTTCTCGTCCAGCCCCCTTTTCACGGTTGCCACACAGCGCATGTAGCTGAAGTTCCCGGGCAGCCAAAGGAGACCCATGTCACATACTGTACCCCTTCGCTGAAAGCACTTTGGAAAGCCAGTGTTCCTCCGGCAGTGAATTGCGCGAGCCAGTGAACGCCTTCGTTTCGCCTAGGTCATGGTACATCTTGCAAAGGCCTAGCAGTCTTCGGAGGACGACTGCCTATTTCTCCCTCGAGAGGTGAAGTCCAGGTGCTGCTTCAGGGAGCAAGAGGTCAAGTATGAATTCCGAGAACTCGTGTAAGCACGGTGTTTTTCCAAAAGCAGCTCAGGGTTACAAAAGGAGGCCCCCTTGCATTGCCCAGAAGCCCCGTTATAAACGTGTTCTTCAGGCTTCCTCTAAGCTCTCCAAATCGAGCTCTCCGATGGAGGAAAAACGTTGTTGCCCAGCCTCCTGCATACAGAACAGTAGAGTCCAAAGACCCTTGTGGCTGCGTGTTGCTCAGCAGGCACAGATGCCACTTCTGCTCCACAGTGACCTTCCTCGGAATACGGTGCAGACGCTCGCATCCTCATCCTTTCAGAGTCTTGAAAGGCACACCAGCATTTACAGCAGTTCAGTCGGGGAGGCCTCTTTGAAACTGCTGACTGCGACTGTGCTGGTGGAAAGAAACACTGCACCTTACCTTGAGGCTGGCGCTCGGCTGACTTTCGCCCTAGATAACGTCCTCTGCGGGATGTACTCCTAGCAAGAAATTGCCAGCACTCTGTTTCACTGGGCAAGGTCTCCGTTCCTCCCTGGGTATTCCCGCAGGGTTGAGAAGGTTGGCGACCGCAGGGCTTTTCATTAAGCACTCATCATGGAAAACACGGACCTTCCTTGCAACACGCGGGCAAGTTTCCTTCCCACTGGCCAAGAAGGCTTTGGGATGAGAACCTAGCAAGGAACTGCACGCACTCCGGTTCGTTCAAGAAAATTCACTCTGCCTCAGGTTGCCTCTCAGCGTAATCCAGGGGTGAATAGAAGACGGGCAACAGGACTGTTTCTCAGGCAGCTCTGAGGACGCAGCTCTCCGGTTGGTCACTGGGGCAAATTGTGCCTTTCCCGTCCCCCTCCACTTTCACGGTTGACACCTAGCTCATGTACCTGAAGTTCACAAGCAGGCCACATAGACACATGCCACACCCATGGGCCCTTCCATGACAACACTTTGGCTAGCAGGAGTCCTCCTGAGGTGAATGGCGTGAGCCGGTGAACGCCTTAGTGTCGCCTACCTCACCGTGGATCTTGCAAAGGCCTAACAGTCTTCAAAGGCTGAGAGCACATGTCTCCAGCTGGATCTGAAGTCGACGTGCTGCTTGCGAGGGGAAGACGTCAGCTGTGAATTCTGAGAACCCTTGCCATGGCGGTGTTTGTTCCAGTGCAGCTCAGGTTTACCAACTGGGGTCCCCTTGCATTGCACAGCAGACCAGGGAGAAAACTCTTCCTGAGGATTCTTCTAAGCGGTGGCTATCTGGCTCTCCGACGGAGGAAACACATTGCTGCCTGGCCTTCGGCATACCAACAGTAGAGCCCAAAGAGCATCATGAGGCATGAGGTTGCTCAGAAGGCACAGATGACACTTTCGGTACACAGTGATTTTCCTCGGAAAAGGGTGCAGTCGCGAGCGTCCTCAGATATGTAAAAGGCACACCAGCATTACAGCACTTCAGTGGTGAAAGCCTCGGGTCTACTTGTGACCACCAAGTTTGCTGATGGAAACACTGCCCCTTATGTTGAGTATGCCACTCAGCCGACCTTCTCCTTAGCTGAAGTAGTCTGCTGCATGACCTCCTGGCAAGGAGCGGCAGGCACACTGTTTCTTTCGAGAACACTCACTCTTCCTCCCGAGGAATTCCTGCAGGGTGCCCAAGATGGGCGCCCGCCCACCTCTGCCCCCGTGCTTTTCCTTCAGTTTTCTGGCCCCAAGCCTCCTGTTCCAAAGGGGCCAATAATGCTTTAGCCCGCAGGATCCAGTTTCTACGTGCAAACCCAGCCTGTGGAGCAGCACCCTCTGCTCAGCTACAAGAGAGCCATGCGACACACCAGGCGCTCCTGTGAGGAGCCTTTTGTAAGCAGAAGTTCTGCGCAAGGTGACGTGCCTAGCCAAGACAGCGCTTCAGTCAGGCGTTGTCGACTTTGGAACTTTCAATCTCCCAGCAGTGCTTCGGGAAAGGTGTCCATCATTTCGGGCTGGTTGTAAAGTCACATTTCTGCTGGAGGTGAAGGGTCGTCAGCTTTGAGTTCGTAGAATCCATGTAACTCGCCGGGTACGATTCAGTGCAGCTAATAGCTAAGCCGGGAGTCTGACAGGCATTGCACGTGACACCGTGCCCCACTCTGGTACCAAGACTGCTTTCCAGAGCTGGAGGTCTGGCTCTCCGCCGGAGCAAGCCGTGTGCTGCCCTGCCCTCTGCATGCACAGAGTGGAGGCCCACCACCCATGTGGCTGCAGGTTACTCAAAGGCCATAGCTCACACTTTGGCTACAACGTGTTCTTCCTTGACCTGGGTCCAGGCGTGAGAGAGCCTGCAGTCCTGAGAGGCCTACCGGTGTTAAAGCAGTACCTTCACTAAGGCTTCTCAGAAAGATCTGCACTGCAACACTTTTCAAGGCGCACGCGGACCTTCCTTTGGCGGCATAGGGGCAGGTTCCCTAAACACTAGCCAAGACGGCTTTGGGATGAGCTCCTAGTGAGGAACTGCACACACCCCCCTCGTCCTTTCGAGAAAACTCACTCTTCCTCGCTTTGCCTCCCAGGGAACTCCTACGGTGATTACAAGACGGGCAGCAGGACTTCTTTTCAGGCAGCTCTGAGCACGCAGCTCTCCGGCTTGCCAACGGGACAGATTTCGCTTTTCTCGTCCAGCCCCCTTTTCACGGTTGCCACACAGCGCATGTAGCTGAAGTTCCCGGGCAGCCAAAGGAGACCCATGTCACATACTGTACCCCTTCGCTGAAAGCACTTTGGAAAGCCAGTGTTCCTCCGGCAGTGAATTGCGCGAGCCAGTGAACGCCTTCGTTTCGCCTAGGTCATGGTACATCTTGCAAAGGCCTAGCAGTCTTCGGAGGACGACTGCCTATTTCTCCCTCGAGAGGTGAAGTCCAGGTGCTGCTTCAGGGAGCAAGAGGTCAAGTATGAATTCCGAGAACTCGTGTAAGCACGGTGTTTTTCCAAAAGCAGCTCAGGGTTACAAAAGGAGGCCCCCTTGCATTGCCCAGAAGCCCCGTTATAAACGTGTTCTTCAGGCTTCCTCTAAGCTCTCCAAATCGAGCTCTCCGATGGAGGAAAAACGTTGTTGCCCAGCCTCCTGCATACAGAACAGTAGAGTCCAAAGACCCTTGTGGCTGCGTGTTGCTCAGCAGGCACAGATGCCACTTCTGCTCCACAGTGACCTTCCTCGGAATACGGTGCAGACGCTCGCATCGCATCCTCATCCTTACAGAGTCTTGAAAGGCACACCAGCATTTACAGCAGTTCAGTCGGGAAGGCCTCTTTGAAACTGCTGACTGCGACTGTGCTGGTGGAAAGAAACACTGCACCTTACCTTGAGTCTGGCGCTCGTCTGAATTGTGCCCTAGATCACGTCCTCTGCTGGATGTACTCCTAGCAAGCAAATGCCAGCATTCTGTTTCACTGGGCAAGGTCTCCGTTCCTCCCTGGGTATTCTCGCAGGGTTGAGAAGGTTGGCGACCGCAGGGCTTTTCATTAAGCACTCATCATGGAAAACACGGACCTTCCTTGCAACACGCGGGCAAGTTTCCTTCCCACTGGCCAAGAAGGCTTTGGGATGAGAACCTAGCAAGGAACTGCACGCACTCTGGTTCGTTCAAGAAAATTCACTCTGCCTCAGGTTGCCTCTCAGGGTACTCCAGGGGTGAATAGAAGACGGGCAACAGGACTGTTTCTCAGGCAGCTCTGAGGACGCAGCTCTCCGGTTGGTCACTGGGGCAAATTGTGCCCTTCCCGTCCCCCTCCACTTTCACGGTTGACACCTAGCTCATGTACCTGAAGTTCACAAGCAGGCCACATAGACACATGCCACACCCATGGGCCCTTCCATGACAACACTTTGGCTAGCAGGAGTCCTCCTGAGGTGAATGGCGTGAGCCGGTGAACGCCTTAGTGTCGCCTACCTCACCGTGGATCTTGCAAAGGCCTAACAGTCTTCAAAGGCTGAGAGCACATGTCTCCAGCTGGATCTGAAGTCGACGTGCTGCTTGCGAGGGGAAGACGTCAGCTATGAATTCTGAGAACCCTTGCCATGGCGGTGTTTTTTCCAGCGCAGCTCAGGTTTACCAGCTGGGGTCCCCTTGCATTGCACAGCAGACCAGGGAGAAAACTCTTCCTGAGGAGTCTTCTAAGCGGTGGCTATCTGGCTCTCCGACGGAAGAAACACATTGCTGCCTGGCCTTCGGCATACCAACAGTAGCGCCCAAAGACCATCATGAGGCATGAGGTTGCTCAGAAGGCACAGATGACACTTTCGGTACACAGTGATTTTCCTCGGAAAAGGGTGCAGTCGCGAGCGTCCTCAGATATGTAAAAGGCACACCAGCATTACAGCACTTCAGTGGTGAAAGCCTCGGGTCTACTTGTGACCACCAAGTTTGCTGATGGAAACACTGCCCCTTATGTTGAGTATGCCACTCAGCCGACCTTCTCCTTAGCTGAAGTAGTCTGCTGCGTGACCTCCTGGCAAGGAGCGGCAGGCACACTGTTTCTTTCGAGAACACTCACTCTTCCTCCCGAGGAATTCCTGCAGGGTGCCCAAGATGGGCGCCCGCCCACCTCTGCCCCCGTGCTTTTCCTTCAGTTTTCTGGCCCCAAGCCTCCTGTTCCAAAGGGGCCAATAATGCTTTAGCCCGCAGGATCCAGTTTCTACGTGCAAACCCAGCCTGTGGAGCAGCACCCTCTGCTCAGCTACAAGAGAGCCATGCGACACACCAGGCGCTCCTGTGAGGAGCCTTTTGTAAGCAGAAGTTCTGCGCAAGGTGACGTGCCTAGCCAAGACAGCGCTTCAGTCAGGCGTTGTCGACTTTGGAACTTTCAATCTCCCAGCAGTGCTTCGGGAAAGGTGTCCATCATTTCGGGCTGGTTGTAAAGTCACATTTCTGCTGGAGGTGAAGGGTCGTCAGCTTTGAGTTCGTAGAATCCATGTAACTCGCCGGGTACGATTCAGTGCAGCTAATAGCTAAGCCGGGAGTCTGACAGGCATTGCACGTGACACCGTGCCCCACTCTGGTACCAAGACTGCTTTCCAGAGCTGGAGGTCTGGCTCTCCGCCGGAGCAAGCCGTGTGCTGCCCTGCCCTCTGCATGCACAGAGTGGAGGCCCACCACCCATGTGGCTGCAGGTTACTCAAAGGCCATAGCTCACACTTTGGCTACAACGTGTTCTTCCTTGACCTGGGTCCAGGCGTGAGAGAGCCTGCAGTCCTGAGAGGCCTACCGGTGTTAAAGCAGTACCTTCACTAAGGCTTCTCAGAAAGATCTGCACTGCAACACTTTTCAAGGCGCACGCGGACCTTCCTTTGGCGGCATAGGGGCAGGTTCCCTAAACACTAGCCAAGACGGCTTTGGGATGAGCTCCTAGTGAGGAACTGCACACACCCCCCTCGTCCTTTCGAGAAAACTCACTCTTCCTCGCTTTGCCTCCCAGGGAACTCCTACGGTGATTACAAGACGGGCAGCAGGACTTCTTTTCAGGCAGCTCTGAGCACGCAGCTCTCCGGCTTGCCAACGGGACAGATTTCGCTTTTCTCGTCCAGCCCCCTTTTCACGGTTGCCACACAGCGCATGTAGCTGAAGTTCCCGGGCAGCCAAAGGAGACCCATGTCACATACTGTACCCCTTCGCTGAAAGCACTTTGGAAAGCCAGTGTTCCTCCGGCAGTGAATTGCGCGAGCCAGTGAACGCCTTCGTTTCGCCTAGGTCATGGTACATCTTGCAAAGGCCTAGCAGTCTTCGGAGGACGACTGCCTATTTCTCCCTCGAGAGGTGAAGTCCAGGTGCTGCTTCAGGGAGCAAGAGGTCAAGTATGAATTCCGAGAACTCGTGTAAGCACGGTGTTTTTCCAAAAGCAGCTCAGGGTTACAAAAGGAGGCCCCCTTGCATTGCCCAGAAGCCCCGTTATAAACGTGTTCTTCAGGCTTCCTCTAAGCTCTCCAAATCGAGCTCTCCGATGGAGGAAAAACGTTGTTGCCCAGCCTCCTGCATACAGAACAGTAGAGTCCAAAGACCCTTGTGGCTGGGTGTTGCTCAGCAGGCACAGATGCCACTTCTGCTCCACAGTGACCTTCCTCGGAATACGGTGCAGACGCTCGCATCCTCATCCTTTCAGAGTCTTGAAAGGCACACCAGCATTTACAGCAGTTCAGTCGGGGAGGCCTCTTTGAAACTGCTGACTGCGACTGTGCTGGTGGAAAGAAACACTGCACCTTACCTTGAGGCTGGCGCTCGGCTGACTTTCGCCCTAGATAACGTCCTCTGCGGGATGTACTCCTAGCAAGAAATTGCCAGCACTCTGTTTCACTGGGCAAGGTCTCCGTTCCTCCCTGGGTATTCCCGCAGGGTTGAGAAGGTTGGCGACCGCAGGGCTTTGCATTAAGCACTCATCATGGAAAACACGGACCTTCCTTGCAACACGCGGGCAAGTTTCCTTCCCACTGGCCAAGAAGGCTTTGGGATGAGAACCTAGCAAGGAACTGCACGCACTCCGGTTCGTTCAAGAAAATTCACTCTGCCTCAGGTTGCCTCTCAGGGTAATCCAGGGGTGAATAGAAGATGGGCAACAGGACTGTTTCTCAGGCAGCTCTGAGGACGCAGCTCTCCGGTTGGTCACTGGGGCAAATTGTGCCTTTCCCGTCCCCCTCCACTTTCACGGTTGACACCTAGCTCATGTACCTGAAGTTCACAAGCAGGCCACATAGACACATGCCACACCCATG
This sequence comes from Balaenoptera ricei, assembly GCF_028023285.1. Lineage (NCBI taxonomy): Eukaryota > Metazoa > Chordata > Mammalia > Artiodactyla > Balaenopteridae > Balaenoptera > Balaenoptera ricei. The sequence continues at coordinate 211,830 of NW_026777497.1, forward strand.
GGCCCTTCCATGACAACACTTTGGCTAGCAGGAGTCCTCCTGAGGTGAATGGCGTGAGCCGGTGAACGCCTTAGTGTCGCCTACCTCACCGTGGATCTTGCAAAGGCCTAACAGTCTTCAAAGGCTGAGAGCACATGTCTCCAGCTGGATCTGAAGTCGACGTGCTGCTTGCGAGGGGAAGACGTCAGCTGTGAATTCTGAGAACCCTTGCCATGGCGGTGTTTGTTCCAGTGCAGCTCAGGTTTACCAACTGGGGTCCCCTTGCATTGCACAGCAGACCAGGGAGAAAACTCTTCCTGAGGATTCTTCTAAGCGGTGGCTATCTGGCTCTCCGACGGAGGAAACACATTGCTGCCTGGCCTTCGGCATACCAACAGTAGAGCCCAAAGAGCATCATGAGGCATGAGGTTGCTCAGAAGGCACAGATGACACTTTCGGTACACAGTGATTTTCCTCGGAAAAGGGTGCAGTCGCGAGCGTCCTCAGATATGTAAAAGGCACACCAGCATTACAGCACTTCAGTGGTGAAAGCCTCGGGTCTACTTGTGACCACCAAGTTTGCTGATGGAAACACTGCCCCTTATGTTGAGTATGCCACTCAGCCGACCTTCTCCTTAGCTGAAGTAGTCTGCTGCGTGACCTCCTGGCAAGGAGCGGCAGGCACACTGTTTCTTTCGAGAACACTCACTCTTCCTCCCGAGGAATTCCTGCAGGGTGCCCAAGATGGGCGCCCGCCCACCTCTGCCCCCGTGCTTTTCCTTCAGTTTTCTGGCCCCAAGCCTCCTGTTCCAAAGGGGCCAATAATGCTTTAGCCCGCAGGATCCAGTTTCTACGTGCAAACCCAGCCTGTGGAGCAGCACCCTCTGCTCAGCTACAAGAGAGCCATGCGACACACCAGGCGCTCCTGTGAGGAGCCTTTTGTAAGCAGAAGTTCTGCGCAAGGTGACGTGCCTAGCCAAGACAGCGCTTCAGTCAGGCGTTGTCGACTTTGGAACTTTCAATCTCCCAGCAGTGCTTCGGGAAAGGTGTCCATCATTTCGGGCTGGTTGTAAAGTCACATTTCTGCTGGAGGTGAAGGGTCGTCAGCTTTGAGTTCGTAGAATCCATGTAACTCGCCGGGTACGATTCAGTGCAGCTAATAGCTAAGCCGGGAGTCTGACAGGCATTGCACGTGACACCGTGCCCCACTCTGGTACCAAGACTGCTTTCCAGAGCTGGAGGTCTGGCTCTCCGCCGGAGCAAGCCGTGTGCTGCCCTGCCCTCTGCATGCACAGAGTGGAGGCCCACCACCCATGTGGCTGCAGGTTACTCAAAGGCCATAGCTCACACTTTGGCTACAACGTGTTCTTCCTTGACCTGGGTCCAGGCGTGAGAGAGCCTGCAGTCCTGAGAGGCCTACCGGTGTTAAAGCAGTACCTTCACTAAGGCTTCTCAGAAAGATCTGCACTGCAACACTTTTCAAGGCGCACGCGGACCTTCCTTTGGCGGCATAGGGGCAGGTTCCCTAAACACTAGCCAAGACGGCTTTGGGATGAGCTCCTAGTGAGGAACTGCACACACCCCCCTCGTCCTTTCGAGAAAACTCACTCTTCCTCACTTTGCCTCCCAGGGAACTCCTACGGTGATTACAAGACGGGCAGCAGGACTTCTTTTCAGGCAGCTCTGAGCACGCAGCTCTCCGGCTTGCCAACGGGACAGATTTCGCTTTTCTCGTCCAGCCCCCTTTTCATGGTTGCCACACAGCGCATGTAGCTGAAGTTCCCGGGCAGCCAAAGGAGACCCATGTCACATACTGTACCCCTTCGCTGAAAGCACTTTGGAAAGCCAGTGTTCCTCCGGCAGTGAATTGCGCGAGCCAGTGAACGCCTTCGTTTCGCCTAGGTCATGGTACATCTTGCAAAGGCCTAGCAGTCTTCGGAGGACGACTGCCTATTTCTCCCTCGAGAGGTGAAGTCCAGGTGCTGCTTCAGGGAGCAAGAGGTCAAGTATGAATTCCGAGAACTCGTGTAAGCACGGTGTTTTTCCAAAAGCAGCTCAGGGTTACAAAAGGAGGCCCCCTTGCATTGCCCAGAAGCCCCGTTATAAACGTGTTCTTCAGGCTTCCTCTAAGCTCTCCAAATCGAGCTCTCCGATGGAGGAAAAACGTTGTTGCCCAGCCTCCTGCATACAGAACAGTAGAGTCCAAAGACCCTTGTGGCTGCGTGTTGCTCAGCAGGCACAGATGCCACTTCTGCTCCACAGTGACCTTCCTCGGAATACGGTGCAGACGCTCGCATCGCATCCTCATCCTTACAGAGTCTTGAAAGGCACACCAGCATTTACAGCAGTTCAGTCGGGAAGGCCTCTTTGAAACTGCTGACTGCGACTGTGCTGGTGGAAAGAAACACTGCACCTTACCTTGAGTCTGGCGCTCGTCTGAATTGTGCCCTAGATCACGTCCTCTGCTGGATGTACTCCTAGCAAGCAAATGCCAGCATTCTGTTTCACTGGGCAAGGTCTCCGTTCCTCCCTGGGTATTCTCGCAGGGTTGAGAAGGTTGGCGACCGCAGGGCTTTTCATTAAGCACTCATCATGGAAAACACGGACCTTCCTTGCAACACGCGGGCAAGTTTCCTTCCCACTGGCCAAGAAGGCTTTGGGATGAGAACCTAGCAAGGAACTGCACGCACTCTGGTTCGTTCAAGAAAATTCACTCTGCCTCAGGTTGCCTCTCAGGGTACTCCAGGGGTGAATAGAAGACGGGCAACAGGACTGTTTCTCAGGCAGCTCTGAGGACGCAGCTCTCCGGTTGGTCACTGGGGCAAATTGTGCCCTTCCCGTCCCCCTCCACTTTCACGGTTGACACCTAGCTCCTGTACCTGAAGTTCACAAGCAGGCCACATAGACACATGCCACACACATGGGCCCTTCCATGACAACACTTTGGCTAGCAGGAGTCCTCCTGAGGTGAATGGCGTGAGCCGGTGAACGCCTTAGTGTCGCCTACCTCACCGTGGATCTTGCAAAGGCCTAACAGTCTTCAAAGGCTGAGAGCACATGTCTCCAGCTGGATCTGAAGTCGACGTGCTGCTTGCGAGGGGAAGACGTCAGCTATGAATTCTGAGAACCCTTGCCATGGCGGTGTTTTTTCCAGCGCAGCTCAGGTTTACCAGCTGGGGTCCCCTTGCATTGCACAGCAGACCAGGGAGAAAACTCTTCCTGAGGAGTCTTCTAAGCGGTGGCTATCTGGCTCTCCGACGGAAGAAACACATTGCTGCCTGGCCTTCGGCATACCAACAGTAGCGCCCAAAGACCATCATGAGGCATGAGGTTGCTCAGAAGGCACAGATGACACTTTCGGTACACAGTGATTTTCCTCGGAAAAGGGTGCAGTCGCGAGCGTCCTCAGATATGTAAAAGGCACACCAGCATTACAGCACTTCAGTGGTGAAAGCCTCGGGTCTACTTGTGACCACCAAGTTTGCTGATGGAAACACTGCCCCTTATGTTGAGTATGCCACTCAGCCGACCTTCTCCTTAGCTGAAGTAGTCTGCTGCGTGACCTCCTGGCAAGGAGCGGCAGGCACACTGTTTCTTTCGAGAACACTCACTCTTCCTCCCGAGGAATTCCTGCAGGGTGCCCAAGATGGGCGCCCGCCCACCTCTGCCCCCGTGCTTTTCCTTCAGTTTTCTGGCCCCAAGCCTCCTGTTCCAAAGGGGCCAATAATGCTTTAGCCCGCAGGATCCAGTTTCTACGTGCAAACCCAGCCTGTGGAGCAGCACCCTCTGCTCAGCTACAAGAGAGCCATGCGACACACCAGGCGCTCCTGTGAGGAGCCTTTTGTAAGCAGAAGTTCTGCGCAAGGTGACGTGCCTAGCCAAGACAGCGCTTCAGTCAGGCGTTGTCGACTTTGGAACTTTCAATCTCCCAGCAGTGCTTCGGGAAAGGTGTCCATCATTTCGGGCTGGTTGTAAAGTCACATTTCTGCTGGAGGTGAAGGGTCGTCAGCTTTGAGTTCGTAGAATCCATGTAACTCGCCGGGTACGATTCAGTGCAGCTAATAGCTAAGCCGGGAGTCTGACAGGCATTGCACGTGACACCGTGCCCCACTCTGGTACCAAGACTGCTTTCCAGAGCTGGAGGTCTGGCTCTCCGCCGGAGCAAGCCGTGTGCTGCCCTGCCCTCTGCATGCACAGAGTGGAGGCCCACCACCCATGTGGCTGCAGGTTACTCAAAGGCCATAGCTCACACTTTGGCTACAACGTGTTCTTCCTTGACCTGGGTCCAGGCGTGAGAGAGCCTGCAGTCCTGAGAGGCCTACCGGTGTTAAAGCAGTACCTTCACTAAGGCTTCTCAGAAAGATCTGCACTGCAACACTTTTCAAGGCGCACGCGGACCTTCCTTTGGCGGCATAGGGGCAGGTTCCCTAAACACTAGCCAAGACGGCTTTGGGATGAGCTCCTAGTGAGGAACTGCACACACCCCCCTCGTCCTTTCGAGAAAACTCACTCTTCCTCGCTTTGCCTCCCAGGGAACTCCTACGGTGATTACAAGACGGGCAGCAGGACTTCTTTTCAGGCAGCTCTGAGCACGCAGCTCTCCGGCTTGCCAACGGGACAGATTTCGCTTTTCTCGTCCAGCCCCCTTTTCACGGTTGCCACACAGCGCATGTAGCTGAAGTTCCCGGGCAGCCAAAGGAGACCCATGTCACATACTGTACCCCTTCGCTGAAAGCACTTTGGAAAGCCAGTGTTCCTCCGGCAGTGAATTGCGCGAGCCAGTGAACGCCTTCGTTTCGCCTAGGTCATGGTACATCTTGCAAAGGCCTAGCAGTCTTCGGAGGACGACTGCCTATTTCTCCCTCGAGAGGTGAAGTCCAGGTGCTGCTTCAGGGAGCAAGAGGTCAAGTATGAATTCCGAGAACTCGTGTAAGCACGGTGTTTTTCCAAAAGCAGCTCAGGGTTACAAAAGGAGGCCCCCTTGCATTGCCCAGAAGCCCCGTTATAAACGTGTTCTTCAGGCTTCCTCTAAGCTCTCCAAATCGAGCTCTCCGATGGAGGAAAAACGTTGTTGCCCAGCCTCCTGCATACAGAACAGTAGAGTCCAAAGACCCTTGTGGCTGCGTGTTGCTCAGCAGGCACAGATGCCACTTCTGCTCCACAGTGACCTTCCTCGGAATACGGTGCAGACGCTCGCATCGCATCCTCATCCTTACAGAGTCTTGAAAGGCACACCAGCATTTACAGCAGTTCAGTCGGGAAGGCCTCTTTGAAACTGCTGACTGCGACTGTGCTGGTGGAAAGAAACACTGCACCTTACCTTGAGTCTGGCGCTCGTCTGAATTGTGCCCTAGATCACGTCCTCTGCTGGATGTACTCCTAGCAAGCAAATGCCAGCATTCTGTTTCACTGGGCAAGGTCTCCGTTCCTCCCTGGGTATTCTCGCAGGGTTGAGAAGGTTGGCGACCGCAGGGCTTTTCATTAAGCACTCATCATGGAAAACACGGACCTTCCTTGCAACACGCGGGCAAGTTTCCTTCCCACTGGCCAAGAAGGCTTTGGGATGAGAACCTAGCAAGGAACTGCACGCACTCTGGTTCGTTCAAGAAAATTCACTCTGCCTCAGGTTGCCTCTCAGGGTACTCCAGGGGTGAATAGAAGACGGGCAACAGGACTGTTTCTCAGGCAGCTCTGAGGACGCAGCTCTCCGGTTGGTCACTGGGGCAAATTGTGCCCTTCCCGTCCCCCTCCACTTTCACGGTTGACACCTAGCTCATGTACCTGAAGTTCACAAGCAGGCCACATAGACACATGCCACACCCATGGGCCCTTCCATGACAACACTTTGGCTAGCAGGAGTCCTCCTGAGGTGAATGGCGTGAGCCGGTGAACGCCTTAGTGTCGCCTACCTCACCGTGGATCTTGCAAAGGCCTAACAGTCTTCAAAGGCTGAGAGCACATGTCTCCAGCTGGATCTGAAGTCGACGTGCTGCTTGCGAGGGGAAGACGTCAGCTATGAATTCTGAGAACCCTTGCCATGGCGGTGTTTTTTCCAGCGCAGCTCAGGTTTACCAGCTGGGGTCCCCTTGCATTGCACAGCAGACCAGGGAGAAAACTCTTCCTGAGGAGTCTTCTAAGCGGTGGCTATCTGGCTCTCCGACGGAAGAAACACATTGCTGCCTGGCCTTCGGCATACCAACAGTAGCGCCCAAAGACCATCATGAGGCATGAGGTTGCTCAGAAGGCACAGATGACACTTTCGGTACACAGTGATTTTCCTCGGAAAAGGGTGCAGTCGCGAGCGTCCTCAGATATGTAAAAGGCACACCAGCATTACAGCACTTCAGTGGTGAAAGCCTCGGGTCTACTTGTGACCACCAAGTTTGCTGATGGAAACACTGCCCCTTATGTTGAGTATGCCACTCAGCCGACCTTCTCCTTAGCTGAAGTAGTCTGCTGCGTGACCTCCTGGCAAGGAGCGGCAGGCACACTGTTTCTTTCGAGAACACTCACTCTTCCTCCCGAGGAATTCCTGCAGGGTGCCCAAGATGGGCGCCCGCCCACCTCTGCCCCCGTGCTTTTCCTTCAGTTTTCTGGCCCCAAGCCTCCTGTTCCAAAGGGGCCAATAATGCTTTAGCCCGCAGGATCCAGTTTCTACGTGCAAACCCAGCCTGTGGAGCAGCACCCTCTGCTCAGCTACAAGAGAGCCATGCGACACACCAGGCGCTCCTGTGAGGAGCCTTTTGTAAGCAGAAGTTCTGCGCAAGGTGACGTGCCTAGCCAAGACAGCGCTTCAGTCAGGCGTTGTCGACTTTGGAACTTTCAATCTCCCAGCAGTGCTTCGGGAAAGGTGTCCATCATTTCGGGCTGGTTGTAAAGTCACATTTCTGCTGGAGGTGAAGGGTCGTCAGCTTTGAGTTCGTAGAATCCATGTAACTCGCCGGGTACGATTCAGTGCAGCTAATAGCTAAGCCGGGAGTCTGACAGGCATTGCACGTGACACCGTGCCCCACTCTGGTACCAAGACTGCTTTCCAGAGCTGGAGGTCTGGCTCTCCGCCGGAGCAAGCCGTGTGCTGCCCTGCCCTCTGCATGCACAGAGTGGAGGCCCACCACCCATGTGGCTGCAGGTTACTCAAAGGCCATAGCTCACACTTTGGCTACAACGTGTTCTTCCTTGACCTGGGTCCAGGCGTGAGAGAGCCTGCAGTCCTGAGAGGCCTACCGGTGTTAAAGCAGTACCTTCACTAAGGCTTCTCAGAAAGATCTGCACTGCAACACTTTTCAAGGCGCACGCGGACCTTCCTTTGGCGGCATAGGGGCAGGTTCCCTAAACACTAGCCAAGACGGCTTTGGGATGAGCTCCTAGTGAGGAACTGCACACACCCCCCTCGTCCTTTCGAGAAAACTCACTCTTCCTCGCTTTGCCTCCCAGGGAACTCCTACGGTGATTACAAGACGGGCAGCAGGACTTCTTTTCAGGCAGCTCTGAGCACGCAGCTCTCCGGCTTGCCAACGGGACAGATTTCGCTTTTCTCGTCCAGCCCCCTTTTCACGGTTGCCACACAGCGCATGTAGCTGAAGTTCCCGGGCAGCCAAAGGAGACCCATGTCACATACTGTACCCCTTCGCTGAAAGCACTTTGGAAAGCCAGTGTTCCTCCGGCAGTGAATTGCGCGAGCCAGTGAACGCCTTCGTTTCGCCTAGGTCATGGTACATCTTGCAAAGGCCTAGCAGTCTTCGGAGGACGACTGCCTATTTCTCCCTCGAGAGGTGAAGTCCAGGTGCTGCTTCAGGGAGCAAGAGGTCAAGTATGAATTCCGAGAACTCGTGTAAGCACGGTGTTTTTCCAAAAGCAGCTCAGGGTTACAAAAGGAGGCCCCCTTGCATTGCCCAGAAGCCCCGTTATAAACGTGTTCTTCAGGCTTCCTCTAAGCTCTCCAAATCGAGCTCTCCGATGGAGGAAAAACGTTGTTGCCCAGCCTCCTGCATACAGAACAGTAGAGTCCAAAGACCCTTGTGGCTGGGTGTTGCTCAGCAGGCACAGATGCCACTTCTGCTCCACAGTGACCTTCCTCGGAATACGGTGCAGACGCTCGCATCCTCATCCTTTCAGAGTCTTGAAAGGCACACCAGCATTTACAGCAGTTCAGTCGGGGAGGCCTCTTTGAAACTGCTGACTGCGACTGTGCTGGTGGAAAGAAACACTGCACCTTACCTTGAGGCTGGCGCTCGGCTGACTTTCGCCCTAGATAACGTCCTCTGCGGGATGTACTCCTAGCAAGAAATTGCCAGCACTCTGTTTCACTGGGCAAGGTCTCCGTTCCTCCCTGGGTATTCCCGCAGGGTTGAGAAGGTTGGCGACCGCAGGGCTTTGCATTAAGCACTCATCATGGAAAACACGGACCTTCCTTGCAACACGCGGGCAAGTTTCCTTCCCACTGGCCAAGAAGGCTTTGGGATGAGAACCTAGCAAGGAACTGCACGCACTCCGGTTCGTTCAAGAAAATTCACTCTGCCTCAGGTTGCCTCTCAGGGTAATCCAGGGGTGAATAGAAGATGGGCAACAGGACTGTTTCTCAGGCAGCTCTGAGGACGCAGCTCTCCGGTTGGTCACTGGGGCAAATTGTGCCTTTCCCGTCCCCCTCCACTTTCACGGTTGACACCTAGCTCATGTACCTGAAGTTCACAAGCAGGCCACATAGACACATGCCACACCCATGGGCCCTTCCATGACAACACTTTGGCTAGCAGGAGTCCTCCTGAGGTGAATGGCGTGAGCCGGTGAACGCCTTAGTGTCGCCTACCTCACCGTGGATCTTGCAAAGGCCTAACAGTCTTCAAAGGCTGAGAGCACATGTCTCCAGCTGGATCTGAAGTCGACGTGCTGCTTGCGAGGGGAAGACGTCAGCTGTGAATTCTGAGAACCCTTGCCATGGCGGTGTTTGTTCCAGTGCAGCTCAGGTTTACCAACTGGGGTCCCCTTGCATTGCACAGCAGACCAGGGAGAAAACTCTTCCTGAGGATTCTTCTAAGCGGTGGCTATCTGGCTCTCCGACGGAGGAAACACATTGCTGCCTGGCCTTCGGCATACCAACAGTAGAGCCCAAAGAGCATCATGAGGCATGAGGTTGCTCAGAAGGCACAGATGACACTTTCGGTACACAGTGATTTTCCTCGGAAAAGGGTGCAGTCGCGAGCGTCCTCAGATATGTAAAAGGCACACCAGCATTACAGCACTTCAGTGGTGAAAGCCTCGGGTCTACTTGTGACCACCAAGTTTGCTGATGGAAACACTGCCCCTTATGTTGAGTATGCCACTCAGCCGACCTTCTCCTTAGCTGAAGTAGTCTGCTGCGTGACCTCCTGGCAAGGAGCGGCAGGCACACTGTTTCTTTCGAGAACACTCACTCTTCCTCCCGAGGAATTCCTGCAGGGTGCCCAAGATGGGCGCCCGCCCACCTCTGCCCCCGTGCTTTTCCTTCAGTTTTCTGGCCCCAAGCCTCCTGTTCCAAAGGGGCCAATAATGCTTTAGCCCGCAGGATCCAGTTTCTACGTGCAAACCCAGCCTGTGGAGCAGCACCCTCTGCTCAGCTACAAGAGAGCCATGCGACACACCAGGCGCTCCTGTGAGGAGCCTTTTGTAAGCAGAAGTTCTGCGCAAGGTGACGTGCCTAGCCAAGACAGCGCTTCAGTCAGGCGTTGTCGACTTTGGAACTTTCAATCTCCCAGCAGTGCTTCGGGAAAGGTGTCCATCATTTCGGGCTGGTTGTAAAGTCACATTTCTGCTGGAGGTGAAGGGTCGTCAGCTTTGAGTTCGTAGAATCCATGTAACTCGCCGGGTACGATTCAGTGCAGCTAATAGCTAAGCCGGGAGTCTGACAGGCATTGCACGTGACACCGTGCCCCACTCTGGTACCAAGACTGCTTTCCAGAGCTGGAGGTCTGGCTCTCCGCCGGAGCAAGCCGTGTGCTGCCCTGCCCTCTGCATGCACAGAGTGGAGGCCCACCACCCATGTGGCTGCAGGTTACTCAAAGGCCATAGCTCACACTTTGGCTACAACGTGTTCTTCCTTGACCTGGGTCCAGGCGTGAGAGAGCCTGCAGTCCTGAGAGGCCTACCGGTGTTAAAGCAGTACCTTCACTAAGGCTTCTCAGAAAGATCTGCACTGCAACACTTTTCAAGGCGCACGCGGACCTTCCTTTGGCGGCATAGGGGCAGGTTCCCTAAACACTAGCCAAGACGGCTTTGGGATGAGCTCCTAGTGAGGAACTGCACACACCCCCCTCGTCCTTTCGAGAAAACTCACTCTTCCTCACTTTGCCTCCCAGGGAACTCCTACGGTGATTACAAGACGGGCAGCAGGACTTCTTTTCAGGCAGCTCTGAGCACGCAGCTCTCCGGCTTGCCAACGGGACAGATTTCGCTTTTCTCGTCCAGCCCCCTTTTCATGGTTGCCACACAGCGCATGTAGCTGAAGTTCCCGGGCAGCCAAAGGAGACCCATGTCACATACTGTACCCCTTCGCTGAAAGCACTTTGGAAAGCCAGTGTTCCTCCGGCAGTGAATTGCGCGAGCCAGTGAACGCCTTCGTTTCGCCTAGGTCATGGTACATCTTGCAAAGGCCTAGCAGTCTTCGGAGGACGACTGCCTATTTCTCCCTCGAGAGGTGAAGTCCAGGTGCTGCTTCAGGGAGCAAGAGGTCAAGTATGAATTCCGAGAACTCGTGTAAGCACGGTGTTTTTCCAAAAGCAGCTCAGGGTTACAAAAGGAGGCCCCCTTGCATTGCCCAGAAGCCCCGTTATAAACGTGTTCTTCAGGCTTCCTCTAAGCTCTCCAAATCGAGCTCTCCGATGGAGGAAAAACGTTGTTGCCCAGCCTCCTGCATACAGAACAGTAGAGTCCAAAGACCCTTGTGGCTGCGTGTTGCTCAGCAGGCACAGATGCCACTTCTGCTCCACAGTGACCTTCCTCGGAATACGGTGCAGACGCTCGCATCGCATCCTCATCCTTACAGAGTCTTGAAAGGCACACCAGCATTTACAGCAGTTCAGTCGGGGAGGCCTCTTTGAAACTGCTGACTGCGACTGTGCTGGTGGAAAGAAACACTGCACCTTACCTTGAGTCTGGCGCTCGTCTGAATTGTGCCCTAGATCACGTCCTCTGCTGGATGTACTCCTAGCAAGCAAATGCCAGCATTCTGTTTCACTGGGCAAGGTCTCCGTTCCTCCCTGGGTATTCTCGCAGGGTTGAGAAGGTTGGCGACCGCAGGGCTTTTCATTAAGCACTCATCATGGAAAACACGGACCTTCCTTGCAACACGCGGGCAAGTTTCCTTCCCACTGGCCAAGAAGGCTTTGGGATGAGAACCTAGCAAGGAACTGCACGCACTCTGGTTCGTTCAAGAAAATTCACTCTGCCTCAGGTTGCCTCTCAGGGTACTCCAGGGGTGAATAGAAGACGGGCAACAGGACTGTTTCTCAGGCAGCTCTGAGGACGCAGCTCTCCGGTTGGTCACTGGGGCAAATTGTGCCCTTCCCGTCCCCCTCCACTTTCACGGTTGACACCTAGCTCATGTACCTGAAGTTCACAAGCAGGCCACATAGACACATGCCACACACATGGGCCCTTCCATGACAACACTTTGGCTAGCAGGAGTCCTCCTGAGGTGAATGGCGTGAGCCGGTGAACGCCTTAGTGTCGCCTACCTCACCGTGGATCTTGCAAAGGCCTAACAGTCTTCAAAGGCTGAGAGCACATGTCTCCAGCTGGATCTGAAGTCGACGTGCTGCTTGCGAGGGGAAGACGTCAGCTATGAATTCTGAGAACCCTTGCCATGGCGGTGTTTTTTCCAGCGCAGCTCAGGTTTACCAGCTGGGGTCCCCTTGCATTGCACAGCAGACCAGGGAGAAAACTCTTCCTGAGGAGTCTTCTAAGCGGTGGCTATCTGGCTCTCCGACGGAAGAAACACATTGCTGCCTGGCCTTCGGCATACCAACAGTAGCGCCCAAAGACCATCATGAGGCATGAGGTTGCTCAGAAGGCACAGATGACACTTTCGGTACACAGTGATTTTCCTCGGAAAAGGGTGCAGTCGCGAGCGTCCTCAGATATGTAAAAGGCACACCAGCATTACAGCACTTCAGTGGTGAAAGCCTCGGGTCTACTTGTGACCACCAAGTTTGCTGATGGAAACACTGCCCCTTATGTTGAGTATGCCACTCAGCCGACCTTCTCCTTAGCTGAAGTAGTCTGCTGCGTGACCTCCTGGCAAGGAGCGGCAGGCACACTGTTTCTTTCGAGAACACTCACTCTTCCTCCCGAGGAATTCCTGCAGGGTGCCCAAGATGGGCGCCCGCCCACCTCTGCCCCCGTGCTTTTCCTTCAGTTTTCTGGCCCCAAGCCTCCTGTTCCAAAGGGGCCAATAATGCTTTAGCCCGCAGGATCCAGTTTCTACGTGCAAACCCAGCCTGTGGAGCAGCACCCTCTGCTCAGCTACAAGAGAGCCATGCGACACACCAGGCGCTCCTGTGAGGAGCCTTTTGTAAGCAGAAGTTCTGCGCAAGGTGACGTGCCTAGCCAAGACAGCGCTTCAGTCAGGCGTTGTCGACTTTGGAACTTTCAATCTCCCAGCAGTGCTTCGGGAAAGGTGTCCATCATTTCGGGCTGGTTGTAAAGTCACATTTCTGCTGGAGGTGAAGGGTCGTCAGCTTTGAGTTCGTAGAATCCATGTAACTCGCCGGGTACGATTCAGTGCAGCTAATAGCTAAGCCGGGAGTCTGACAGGCATTGCACGTGACACCGTGCCCCACTCTGGTACCAAGACTGCTTTCCAGAGCTGGAGGTCTGGCTCTCCGCCGGAGCAAGCCGTGTGCTGCCCTGCCCTCTGCATGCACAGAGTGGAGGCCCACCACCCATGTGGCTGCAGGTTACTCAAAGGCCATAGCTCACACTTTGGCTACAACGTGTTCTTCCTTGACCTGGGTCCAGGCGTGAGAGAGCCTGCAGTCCTGAGAGGCCTACCGGTGTTAAAGCAGTACCTTCACTAAGGCTTCTCAGAAAGATCTGCACTGCAACACTTTTCAAGGCGCACGCGGACCTTCCTTTGGCGGCATAGGGGCAGGTTCCCTAAACACTAGCCAAGACGGCTTTGGGATGAGCTCCTAGTGAGGAACTGCACACACCCCCCTCGTCCTTTCGAGAAAACTCACTCTTCCTCGCTTTGCCTCCCAGGGAACTCCTACGGTGATTACAAGACGGGCAGCAGGACTTCTTTTCAGGCAGCTCTGAGCACGCAGCTCTCCGGCTTGCCAACGGGACAGATTTCGCTTTTCTCGTCCAGCCCCCTTTTCACGGTTGCCACACAGCGCATGTAGCTGAAGTTCCCGGGCAGCCAAAGGAGACCCATGTCACATACTGTACCCCTTCGCTGAAAGCACTTTGGAAAGCCAGTGTTCCTCCGGCAGTGAATTGCGCGAGCCAGTGAACGCCTTCGTTTCGCCTAGGTCATGGTACATCTTGCAAAGGCCTAGCAGTCTTCGGAGGACGACTGCCTATTTCTCCCTCGAGAGGTGAAGTCCAGGTGCTGCTTCAGGGAGCAAGAGGTCAAGTATGAATTCCGAGAACTCGTGTAAGCACGGTGTTTTTCCAAAAGCAGCTCAGGGTTACAAAAGGAGGCCCCCTTGCATTGCCCAGAAGCCCCGTTATAAACGTGTTCTTCAGGCTTCCTCTAAGCTCTCCAAATCGAGCTCTCCGATGGAGGAAAAACGTTGTTGCCCAGCCTCCTGCATACAGAACAGTAGAGTCCAAAGACCCTTGTGGCTGGGTGTTGCTCAGCAGGCACAGATGCCACTTCTGCTCCACAGTGACCTTCCTCGGAATACGGTGCAGACGCTCGCATCGCATCCTCATCCTTACAGAGTCTTGAAAGGCACACCAGCATTTACAGCAGTTCAGTCGGGAAGGCCTCTTTGAAACTGCTGACTGCGACTGTGCTGGTGGAAAGAAACACTGCACCTTACCTTGAGTCTGGCGCTCGTCTGAATTGTGCCCTAGATCACGTCCTCTGCTGGATGTACTCCTAGCAAGCAAATGCCAGCATTCTGTTTCACTGGGCAAGGTCTCCGTTCCTCCCTGGGTATTCTCGCAGGGTTGAGAAGGCTAGCGACCGCAGGGCTTTTCATTAAGCACTCATCATGGAAAACACGGACCTTCCTTGCAACACGCGGGCAAGTTTCCTTCCCACTGGCCAAGAAGGCTTTGGGATGAGAACCTAGCAAGGAACTGCACGCACTCTGGTTCGTTCAAGAAAATTCGCTCTGCCTCAGGTTGCCTCTCAGGGTACTCCAGGGGTGAATAGAAGACGGGCAACAGGACTGTTTCTCAGGCAGCTCTGAGGACGCAGCTCTCCGGTTGGTCACTGGGGCAAATTGTGCCCTTCCCGTCCCCCTCCACTTTCACGGTTGACACCTAGCTCATGTACCTGAAGTTCACAAGCAGGCCACATAGACACATGCCACACCCATGGGCCCTTCCATGACAACACTTTGGCTAGCAGGAGTCCTCCTGAGGTGAATGGCGTGAGCCGGTGAACGCCTTAGTGTCGCCTACCTCACCGTGGATCTTGCAAAGGCCTAACAGTCTTCAAAGGCTGAGAGCACATGTCTCCAGCTGGATCTGAAGTCGACGTGCTGCTTGCGAGGGGAAGACGTCAGCTGTGAATTCTGAGAACCCTTGCCATGGCGGTGTTTGTTCCAGTGCAGCTCAGGTTTACCAACTGGGGTCCCCTTGCATTGCACAGCAGACCAGGGAGAAAACTCTTCCTGAGGATTCTTCTAAGCGGTGGCTATCTGGCTCTCCGACGGAGGAAACACATTGCTGCCTGGCCTTCGGCATACCAACAGTAGAGCCCAAAGAGCATCATGAGGCATGAGGTTGCTCAGAAGGCACAGATGACACTTTCGGTACACAGTGATTTTCCTCGGAAAAGGGTGCAGTCGCGAGCGTCCTCAGATATGTAAAAGGCACACCAGCATTACAGCACTTCAGTGGTGAAAGCCTCGGGTCTACTTGTGACCACCAAGTTTGCTGATGGAAACACTGCCCCTTATGTTGAGTATGCCACTCAGCCGACCTTCTCCTTAGCTGAAGTAGTCTGCTGCATGACCTCCTGGCAAGGAGCGGCAGGCACACTGTTTCTTTCGAGAACACTCACTCTTCCTCCCGAGGAATTCCTGCAGGGTGCCCAAGATGGGCGCCCGCCCACCTCTGCCCCCGTGCTTTTCCTTCAGTTTTCTGGCCCCAAGCCTCCTGTTCCAAAGGGGCCAATAATGCTTTAGCCCGCAGGATCCAGTTTCTACGTGCAAACCCAGCCTGTGGAGCAGCACCCTCTGCTCAGCTACAAGAGAGCCATGCGACACACCAGGCGCTCCTGTGAGGAGCCTTTTGTAAGCAGAAGTTCTGCGCAAGGTGACGTGCCTAGCCAAGACAGCGCTTCAGTCAGGCGTTGTCGACTTTGGAACTTTCAATCTCCCAGCAGTGCTTCGGGAAAGGTGTCCATCATTTCGGGCTGGTTGTAAAGTCACATTTCTGCTGGAGGTGAAGGGTCGTCAGCTTTGAGTTCGTAGAATCCATGTAACTCGCCGGGTACGATTCAGTGCAGCTAATAGCTAAGCCGGGAGTCTGACAGGCATTGCACGTGACACCGTGCCCCACTCTGGTACCAAGACTGCTTTCCAGAGCTGGAGGTCTGGCTCTCCGCCGGAGCAAGCCGTGTGCTGCCCTGCCCTCTGCATGCACAGAGTGGAGGCCCACCACCCATGTGGCTGCAGGTTACTCAAAGGCCATAGCTCACACTTTGGCTACAACGTGTTCTTCCTTGACCTGGGTCCAGGCGTGAGAGAGCCTGCAGTCCTGAGAGGCCTACCGGTGTTAAAGCAGTACCTTCACTAAGGCTTCTCAGAAAGATCTGCACTGCAACACTTTTCAAGGCGCACGCGGACCTTCCTTTGGCGGCATAGGGGCAGGTTCCCTAAACACTAGCCAAGACGGCTTTGGGATGAGCTCCTAGTGAGGAACTGCACACACCCCCCTCGTCCTTTCGAGAAAACTCACTCTTCCTCGCTTTGCCTCCCAGGGAACTCCTACGGTGATTACAAGACGGGCAGCAGGACTTCTTTTCAGGCAGCTCTGAGCACGCAGCTCTCCGGCTTGCCAACGGGACAGATTTCGCTTTTCTCGTCCAGCCCCCTTTTCACGGTTGCCACACAGCGCATGTAGCTGAAGTTCCCGGGCAGCCAAAGGAGACCCATGTCACATACTGTACCCCTTCGCTGAAAGCACTTTGGAAAGCCAGTGTTCCTCCGGCAGTGAATTGCGCGAGCCAGTGAACGCCTTCGTTTCGCCTAGGTCATGGTACATCTTGCAAAGGCCTAGCAGTCTTCGGAGGACGACTGCCTATTTCTCCCTCGAGAGGTGAAGTCCAGGTGCTGCTTCAGGGAGCAAGAGGTCAAGTATGAATTCCGAGAACTCGTGTAAGCACGGTGTTTTTCCAAAAGCAGCTCAGGGTTACAAAAGGAGGCCCCCTTGCATTGCCCAGAAGCCCCGTTATAAACGTGTTCTTCAGGCTTCCTCTAAGCTCTCCAAATCGAGCTCTCCGATGGAGGAAAAACGTTGTTGCCCAGCCTCCTGCATACAGAACAGTAGAGTCCAAAGACCCTTGTGGCTGGGTGTTGCTCAGCAGGCACAGATGCCACTTCTGCTCCACAGTGACCTTCCTCGGAATACGGTGCAGACGCTCGCATCCTCATCCTTTCAGAGTCTTGAAAGGCACACCAGCATTTACAGCAGTTCAGTCGGGAAGGCCTCTTTGAAACTGCTGACTGCGACTGTGCTGGTGGAAAGAAACACTGCACCTTACCTTGAGGCTGGCGCTCGGCTGACTTTCGCCCTAGATAACGTCCTCTGCGGGATGTACTCCTAGCAAGAAATTGCCAGCACTCTGTTTCTTTGGGCAAAGTCTCCGTTCCTCCCCGGGTATTCCCGCAGGGTTGAGAAGGTTGGCGACCGCAGGGCTTTTCATTAAGCACTCATCATGGAAAACACGGACCTTCCTTGCAACACGCGGGCAAGTTTCCTTCCCACTGGCCAAGAAGGCTTTGGGATGAGAACCTAGCAAGGAACTACACGCACTCCGGTTCGTTCAAGAAAATTCACTCTGCCTCAGGTTGCCTCTCAGGGTAATCCAGGGGTGAATAGAAGACGGGCAACAGGACTGTTTCTCAGGCAGCTCTGAGGACGCAGCTCTCCGGTTGGTCACTGGGGCAAATGGTGCCCTTCCCGTCCCCCTCCACTTTCACGGTTGACACCTAGCTCATGTACCTGAAGTTCACAAGCAGGCCACATAGACACATGCCACACACATGGGCCCTTCCATGACAACACTTTGGCAAGCAGGAGTCCTCCTGAGGTGAATGGCGTGAGCCGGTGAACGCCTTAGTGTCGCCTACCTCACCGTGGATCTTGCAAAGGCCTAACAGTCTTCAAAGGCTGAGAGCACATGTCTCCAGCTGGATCTGAAGTCGACGTGCTGCTTGCGAGGGGAAGACGTCAGCTGTGAATTCTGAGAACCCTTGCCATGGCGGTGTTTGTTCCAGTGCAGCTCAGGTTTACCAACTGGGGTCCCCTTGCATTGCACAGCAGACCAGGGAGAAAACTCTTCCTGAGGATTCTTCTAAGCTGTGGCTATCTGGCTCTCCGACGGAGGAAACACATTGCTGCCTGGCCTTCGGCATACCAACAGTAGAGCCCAAAGACCATCATGAGGCATGAGGTTGCTCAGAAGGCACAGATGACACTTTCGGTACACAGTGATTTTCCTCGGAAAAGGGTGCAGTCGCGAGCGTCCTCAGATATGTAAAAGGCACACCAGCATTACAGCACTTCAGTGGTGAAAGCCTCGGGTCTACTTGTGACCACCAAGTTTGCTGATGGAAACACTGCCCCTTATGTTGAGTATGCCACTCAGCCGACCTTCTCCTTAGCTGAAGTAGTCTGCTGCATGACCTCCTGGCAAGGAGTGGCAGGCACACTGTTTCTTTCGAGAACACTCACTCTTCCTCCCGAGGAATTCCTGCAGGGTGCCCAAGATGGGCGCCCGCCCACCTCTGCCCCCGTGCTTTTCCTTCAGTTTTCTGGCCCCAAGCCTCCTGTTCCAAAGGGGCCAATAATGCTTTAGCCCGCAGGATCCAGTTTCTACGTGCAAACCCAGCCTGTGGAGCAGCACCCTCTGCTCAGCTACAAGAGAGCCATGCGACACACCAGGCGCTCCTGTGAGGAGCCTTTTGTAAGCAGAAGTTCTGCGCAAGGTGACGTGCCTAGCCAAGACAGCGCTTCAGTCAGGCGTTGTCGACTTTGGAACTTTCAATCTCCCAGCAGTGCTTCGGGAAAGGTGTCCATCATTTCGGGCTGGTTGTAAAGTCACATTTCTGCTGGAGGTGAAGGGTCGTCAGCTTTGAGTTCGTAGAATCCATGTAACTCGCCGGGTACGATTCAGTGCAGCTAATAGCTAAGCCGGGAGTCTGACAGGCATTGCACGTGACACCGTGCCCCACTCTGGTACCAAGACTGCTTTCCAGAGCTGGAGGTCTGGCTCTCCGCCGGAGCAAGCCGTGTGTTGCCCTGCCCTCTGCATGCACAGAGTGGAGGCCCACCACCCATGTGGCTGCAGGTTACTCAAAGGCCATAGCTCACACTTTGGCTACAACGTGTTCTTCCTTGACCTGGGTCCAGGCGTGAGAGAGCCTGCAGTCCTGAGAGGCCTACCGGTGTTAAAGCAGTACCTTCACTAAGGCTTCTCAGAAAGATCTGCACTGCAACACTTTTCAAGGCGCACGCGGACCTTCCTTTGGCGGCATAGGGGCAGGTTCCCTAAACACTAGCCAAGACGGCTTTGGGATGAGCTCCTAGTGAGGAACTGCACACACCCCCCTCGTCCTTTCGAGAAAACTCACTCTTCCTCGCTTTGCCTCCCAGGGAACTCCTACGGTGATTACAAGACGGGCAGCAGGACTTCTTTTCAGGCAGCTCTGAGCACGCAGCTCTCCGGCTTGCCAACGGGACAGATTTCGCTTTTCTCGTCCAGCCCCCTTTTCACGGTTGCCACACAGCGCATGTAGCTGAAGTTCCCGGGCAGCCAAAGGAGACCCATGTCACATACTGTACCCCTTCGCTGAAAGCACTTTGGAAAGCCAGTGTTCCTCCGGCAGTGAATTGCGCGAGCCAGTGAACGCCTTCGTTTCGCCTAGGTCATGGTACATCTTGCAAAGGCCTAGCAGTCTTCGGAGGACGACTGCCTATTTCTCCCTCGAGAGGTGAAGTCCAGGTGCTGCTTCAGGGAGCAAGAGGTCAAGTATGAATTCCGAGAACTCGTGTAAGCACGGTGTTTTTCCAAAAGCAGCTCAGGGTTACAAAAGGAGGCCCCCTTGCATTGCCCAGAAGCCCCGTTATAAACGTGTTCTTCAGGCTTCCTCTAAGCTCTCCAAATCGAGCTCTCCGATGGAGGAAAAACGTTGTTGCCCAGCCTCCTGCATACAGAACAGTAGAGTCCAAAGACCCTTGTGGCTGGGTGTTGCTCAGCAGGCACAGATGCCACTTCTGCTCCACAGTGACCTTCCTCGGAATACGGTGCAGACGCTCGCATCCTCATCCTTTCAGAGTCTTGAAAGGCACACCAGCATTTACAGCAGTTCAGTCGGGAAGGCCTCTTTGAAACTGCTGACTGCGACTGTGCTGGTGGAAAGAAACACTGCACCTTACCTTGAGGCTGGCGCTCGGCTGACTTTCGCCCTAGATAACGTCCTCTGCGGGATGTACTCCTAGCAAGAAATTGCCAGCACTCTGTTTCTTTGGGCAAAGCCTCCGTTCCTCCCCGGGTATTCCCGCAGGGTTGAGAAGGTTGGCGACCGCAGGGCTTTTCATTAAGCACTCATCATGGAAAACACGGACCTTCCTTGCAACACGCGGGCAAGTTTCCTTCCCACTGGCCAAGAAGGCTTTGGGATGAGAACCTAGCAAGGAACTGCACGCACTCCGGTTCGTTCAAGAAAATTCACTCTGCCTCAGGTTGCCTCTCAGGGTAATCCAGGGGTGAATAGAAGACGGGCAACAGGACTGTTTCTCAGGCAGCTCTGAGGACGCAGCTCTCCGGTTGGTCACTGGGGCAAATGGTGCCCTTCCCGTCCCCCTCCACTTTCACGGTTGACACCTAGCTCATGTACCTGAAGTTCACAAGCAGGCCACATAGACACATGCCACACACATGGGCCCTTCCATGACAACACTTTGGCAAGCAGGAGTCCTCCTGAGGTGAATGGCGTGAGCCGGTGAACGCCTTAGTGTCGCCTACCTCACCGTGGATCTTGCAAAGGCCTAACAGTCTTCAAAGGCTGAGAGCACATGTCTCCAGCTGGATCTGAAGTCGACGTGCTGCTTGCGAGGGGAAGACGTCAGCTGTGAATTCTGAGAACCCTTGCCATGGCGGTGTTTGTTCCAGTGCAGCTCAGGTTTACCAACTGGGGTCCCCTTGCATTGCACAGCAGACCAGGGAGAAAACTCTTCCTGAGGATTCTTCTAAGCTGTGGCTATCTGGCTCTCCGACGGAGGAAACACATTGCTGCCTGGCCTTCGGCATACCAACAGTAGAGCCCAAAGACCATCATGAGGCATGAGGTTGCTCAGAAGGCACAGATGACACTTTCGGTACACAGTGATTTTCCTCGGAAAAGGGTGCAGTCGCGAGCGTCCTCAGATATGTAAAAGGCACACCAGCATTACAGCACTTCAGTGGTGAAAGCCTCGGGTCTACTTGTGACCACCAAGTTTGCTGATGGAAACACTGCCCCTTATGTTGAGTATGCCACTCAGCCGACCTTCTCCTTAGCTGAAGTAGTCTGCTGCATGACCTCCTGGCAAGGAGTGGCAGGCACACTGTTTCTTTCGAGAACACTCACTCTTCCTCCCGAGGAATTCCTGCAGGGTGCCCAAGATGGGCGCCCGCCCACCTCTGCCCCCGTGCTTTTCCTTCAGTTTTCTGGCCCCAAGCCTCCTGTTCCAAAGGGGCCAATAATGCTTTAGCCCGCAGGATCCAGTTTCTACGTGCAAACCCAGCCTGTGGAGCAGCACCCTCTGCTCAGCTACAAGAGAGCCATGCGACACACCAGGCGCTCCTGTGAGGAGCCTTTTGTAAGCAGAAGTTCTGCGCAAGGTGACGTGCCTAGCCAAGACAGCGCTTCAGTCAGGCGTTGTCGACTTTGGAACTTTCAATCTCCCAGCAGTGCTTCGGGAAAGGTGTCCATCATTTCGGGCTGGTTGTAAAGTCACATTTCTGCTGGAGGTGAAGGGTCGTCAGCTTTGAGTTCGTAGAATCCATGTAACTCGCCGGGTACGATTCAGTGCAGCTAATAGCTAAGCCGGGAGTCTGACAGGCATTGCACGTGACACCGTGCCCCACTCTGGTACCAAGACTGCTTTCCAGAGCTGGAGGTCTGGCTCTCCGCCGGAGCAAGCCGTGTGTTGCCCTGCCCTCTGCATGCACAGAGTGGAGGCCCACCACCCATGTGGCTGCAGGTTACTCAAAGGCCATAGCTCACACTTTGGCTACAACGTGTTCTTCCTTGACCTGGGTCCAGGCGTGAGAGAGCCTGCAGTCCTGAGAGGCCTACCGGTGTTAAAGCAGTACCTTCACTAAGGCTTCTCAGAAAGATCTGCACTGCAACACTTTTCAAGGCGCACGCGGACCTTCCTTTGGCGGCATAGGGGCAGGTTCCCTAAACACTAGCCAAGACGGCTTTGGGATGAGCTCCTAGTGAGGAACTGCACACACCCCCCTCGTCCTTTCGAGAAAACTCACTCTTCCTCGCTTTGCCTCCCAGGGAACTCCTACGGTGATTACAAGACGGGCAGCAGGACTTCTTTTCAGGCAGCTCTGAGCACGCAGCTCTCCGGCTTGCCAACGGGACAGATTTCGCTTTTCTCGTCCAGCCCCCTTTTCACGGTTGCCACACAGCGCATGTAGCTGAAGTTCCCGGGCAGCCAAAGGAGACCCATGTCACATACTGTACCCCTTCGCTGAAAGCACTTTGGAAAGCCAGTGTTCCTCCGGCAGTGAATTGCGCGAGCCAGTGAACGCCTTCGTTTCGCCTAGGTCATGGTACATCTTGCAAAGGCCTAGCAGTCTTCGGAGGACGACTGCCTATTTCTCCCTCGAGAGGTGAAGTCCAGGTGCTGCTTCAGGGAGCAAGAGGTCAAGTATGAATTCCGAGAACTCGTGTAAGCACGGTGTTTTTCCAAAAGCAGCTCAGGGTTACAAAAGGAGGCCCCCTTGCATTGCCCAGAAGCCCCGTTATAAACGTGTTCTTCAGGCTTCCTCTAAGCTCTCCAAATCGAGCTCTCCGATGGAGGAAAAACGTTGTTGCCCAGCCTCCTGCATACAGAACAGTAGAGTCCAAAGACCCTTGTGGCTGGGTGTTGCTCAGCAGGCACAGATGCCACTTCTGCTCCACAGTGACCTTCCTCGGAATACGGTGCAGACGCTCGCATCCTCATCCTTTCAGAGTCTTGAAAGGCACACCAGCATTTACAGCAGTTCAGTCGGGAAGGCCTCTTTGAAACTGCTGACTGCGACTGTGCTGGTGGAAAGAAACACTGCACCTTACCTTGAGGCTGGCGCTCGGCTGACTTTCGCCCTAGATAACGTCCTCTGCGGGATGTACTCCTAGCAAGAAATTGCCAGCACTCTGTTTCTTTGGGCAAAGTCTCCGTTCCTCCCCGGGTATTCCCGCAGGGTTGAGAAGGTTGGCGACCGCAGGGCTTTTCATTAAGCACTCATCATGGAAAACACGGACCTTCCTTGCAACACGCGGGCAAGTTTCCTTCCCACTGGCCAAGAAGGCTTTGGGATGAGAACCTAGCAAGGAACTGCACGCACTCCGGTTCGTTCAAGAAAATTCACTCTGCCTCAGGTTGCCTCTCAGGGTAATCCAGGGGTGAATAGAAGACGGGCAACAGGACTGTTTCTCAGGCAGCTCTGAGGACGCAGCTCTCCGGTTGGTCACTGGGGCAAATGGTGCCCTTCCCGTCCCCCTCCACTTTCACGGTTGACACCTAGCTCATGTACCTGAAGTTCACAAGCAGGCCACATAGACACATGCCACACACATGGGCCCTTCCATGACAACACTTTGGCAAGCAGGAGTCCTCCTGAGGTGAATGGCGTGAGCCGGTGAACGCCTTAGTGTCGCCTACCTCACCGTGGATCTTGCAAAGGCCTAACAGTCTTCAAAGGCTGAGAGCACATGTCTCCAGCTGGATCTGAAGTCGACGTGCTGCTTGCGAGGGGAAGACGTCAGCTGTGAATTCTGAGAACCCTTGCCATGGCGGTGTTTGTTCCAGTGCAGCTCAGGTTTACCAACTGGGGTCCCCTTGCATTGCACAGCAGACCAGGGAGAAAACTCTTCCTGAGGATTCTTCTAAGCTGTGGCTATCTGGCTCTCCGACGGAGGAAACACATTGCTGCCTGGCCTTCGGCATACCAACAGTAGAGCCCAAAGACCATCATGAGGCATGAGGTTGCTCAGAAGGCACAGATGACACTTTCGGTACACAGTGATTTTCCTCGGAAAAGGGTGCAGTCGCGAGCGTCCTCAGATATGTAAAAGGCACACCAGCATTACAGCACTTCAGTGGTGAAAGCCTCGGGTCTACTTGTGACCACCAAGTTTGCTGATGGAAACACTGCCCCTTATGTTGAGTATGCCACTCAGCCGACCTTCTCCTTAGCTGAAGTAGTCTGCTGCATGACCTCCTGGCAAGGAGTGGCAGGCACACTGTTTCTTTCGAGAACACTCACTCTTCCTCCCGAGGAATTCCTGCAGGGTGCCCAAGATGGGCGCCCGCCCACCTCTGCCCCCGTGCTTTTCCTTCAGTTTTCTGGCCCCAAGCCTCCTGTTCCAAAGGGGCCAATAATGCTTTAGCCCGCAGGATCCAGTTTCTACGTGCAAACCCAGCCTGTGGAGCAGCACCCTCTGCTCAGCTACAAGAGAGCCATGCGACACACCAGGCGCTCCTGTGAGGAGCCTTTTGTAAGCAGAAGTTCTGCGCAAGGTGACGTGCCTAGCCAAGACAGCGCTTCAGTCAGGCGTTGTCGACTTTGGAACTTTCAATCTCCCAGCAGTGCTTCGGGAAAGGTGTCCATCATTTCGGGCTGGTTGTAAAGTCACATTTCTGCTGGAGGTGAAGGGTCGTCAGCGTTGAGTTCGTAGAATCCATGTAACTCGCCGGGTACGATTCAGTGCAGCTAATAGCTAAGCCGGGAGTCTGACAGGCATTGCACGTGACACCGTGCCCCACTCTGGTACCAAGACTGCTTTCCAGAGCTGGAGGTCTGGCTCTCCGCCGGAGCAAGCCGTGTGTTGCCCTGCCCTCTGCATGCACAGAGTGGAGGCCCACCACCCATGTGGCTGCAGGTTACTCAAAGGCCATAGCTCACACTTTGGCTACAACGTGTTCTTCCTTGACCTGGGTCCAGGCGTGAGAGAGCCTGCAGTCCTGAGAGGCCTACCGGTGTTAAAGCAGTACCTTCACTAAGGCTTCTCAGAAAGATCTGCACTGCAACACTTTTCAAGGCGCACGCGGACCTTCCTTTGGCGGCATAGGGGCAGGTTCCCTAAACACTAGCCAAGACGGTTTTGG
Organism: Balaenoptera ricei; assembly: GCF_028023285.1. Taxonomy (NCBI): domain Eukaryota; kingdom Metazoa; phylum Chordata; class Mammalia; order Artiodactyla; family Balaenopteridae; genus Balaenoptera; species Balaenoptera ricei. Next base: position 236,556 of record NW_026777497.1, read on the forward strand.
GATGAGCTCCTAGTGAGGAACTGCACACACCCCCCTCGTCCTTTCGAGAAAACTCACTCTTCCTCGCTTTGCCTCCCAGGGAACTCCTACGGTGATTACAAGACGGGCAGCAGGACTTCTTTTCAGGCAGCTCTGAGCACGCAGCTCTCCGGCTTGCCAACGGGACAGATTTCGCTTTTCTCGTCCAGCCCCCTTTTCACGGTTGCCACACAGCGCATGTAGCTGAAGTTCCCGGGCAGCCAAAGGAGACCCATGTCACATACTGTACCCCTTCGCTGAAAGCACTTTGGAAAGCCAGTGTTCCTCCGGCAGTGAATTGCGCGAGCCAGTGAACGCCTTCGTTTCGCCTAGGTCATGGTACATCTTGCAAAGGCCTAGCAGTCTTCGGAGGACGACTGCCTATTTCTCCCTCGAGAGGTGAAGTCCAGGTGCTGCTTCAGGGAGCAAGAGGTCAAGTATGAATTCCGAGAACTCGTGTAAGCACGGTGTTTTTCCAAAAGCAGCTCAGGGTTACAAAAGGAGGCCCCCTTGCATTGCCCAGAAGCCCCGTTATAAACGTGTTCTTCAGGCTTCCTCTAAGCTCTCCAAATCGAGCTCTCCGATGGAGGAAAAACGTTGTTGCCCAGCCTCCTGCATACAGAACAGTAGAGTCCAAAGACCCTTGTGGCTGGGTGTTGCTCAGCAGGCACAGATGCCACTTCTGCTCCACAGTGACCTTCCTCGGAATACGGTGCAGACGCTCGCATCCTCATCCTTTCAGAGTCTTGAAAGGCACACCAGCATTTACAGCAGTTCAGTCGGGAAGGCCTCTTTGAAACTGCTGACTGCGACTGTGCTGGTGGAAAGAAACACTGCACCTTACCTTGAGGCTGGCGCTCGGCTGACTTTCGCCCTAGATAACGTCCTCTGCGGGATGTACTCCTAGCAAGAAATTGCCAGCACTCTGTTTCTTTGGGCAAAGTCTCCGTTCCTCCCCGGGTATTCCCGCAGGGTTGAGAAGGTTGGCGACCGCAGGGCTTTTCATTAAGCACTCATCATGGAAAACACGGACCTGCCTTGCAACACGCGGGCAAGTTTCCTTCCCACTGGCCAAGAAGGCTTTGGGATGAGAACCTAGCAAGGAACTGCACGCACTCCGGTTCGTTCAAGAAAATTCACTCTGCCTCAGGTTGCCTCTCAGGGTAATCCAGGGGTGAATAGAAGACGGGCAACAGGACTGTTTCTCAGGCAGCTCTGAGGACGCAGCTCTCCGGTTGGTCACTGGGGCAAATGGTGCCCTTCCCGTCCCCCTCCACTTTCACGGTTGACACCTAGCTCATGTACCTGAAGTTCACAAGCAGGCCACATAGACACATGCCACACACATGGGCCCTTCCATGACAACACTTTGGCAAGCAGGAGTCCTCCTGAGGTGAATGGCGTGAGCCGGTGAACGCCTTAGTGTCGCCTACCTCACCGTGGATCTTGCAAAGGCCTAACAGTCTTCAAAGGCTGAGAGCACATGTCTCCAGCTGGATCTGAAGTCGACGTGCTGCTTGCGAGGGGAAGACGTCAGCTGTGAATTCTGAGAACCCTTGCCATGGCGGTGTTTGTTCCAGTGCAGCTCAGGTTTACCAACTGGGGTCCCCTTGCATTGCACAGCAGACCAGGGAGAAAACTCTTCCTGAGGATTCTTCTAAGCTGTGGCTATCTGGCTCTCCGACGGAGGAAACACATTGCTGCCTGGCCTTCGGCATACCAACAGTAGCGCCCAAAGACCATCATGAGGCATGAGGTTGCTCAGAAGGCACAGATGACACTTTCGGTACACAGTGATTTTCCTCGGAAAAGGGTGCAGTCGCGAGCGTCCTCAGATATGTAAAAGGCACACCAGCATTACAGCACTTCAGTGGTGAAAGCCTCGGGTCTACTTGTGACCACCAAGTTTGCTGATGGAAACACTGCCCCTTATGTTGAGTATGCCACTCAGCCGACCTTCTCCTTAGCTGAAGTAGTCTGCTGCATGACCTCCTGGCAAGGAGTGGCAGGCACACTGTTTCTTTCGAGAACACTCACTCTTCCTCCCGAGGAATTCCTGCAGGGTGCCCAAGATGGGCGCCCGCCCACCTCTGCCCCCGTGCTTTTCCTTCAGTTTTCTGGCCCCAAGCCTCCTGTTCCAAAGGGGCCAATAATGCTTTAGCCCGCAGGATCCAGTTTCTACGTGCAAACCCAGCCTGTGGAGCAGCACCCTCTGCTCAGCTACAAGAGAGCCATGCGACACACCAGGCGCTCCTGTGAGGAGCCTTTTGTAAGCAGAAGTTCTGCGCAAGGTGACGTGCCTAGCCAAGACAGCGCTTCAGTCAGGCGTTGTCGACTTTGGAACTTTCAATCTCCCAGCAGTGCTTCGGGAAAGGTGTCCATCATTTCGGGCTGGTTGTAAAGTCACATTTCTGCTGGAGGTGAAGGGTCGTCAGCTTTGAGTTCGTAGAATCCATGTAACTCGCCGGGTACGATTCAGTGCAGCTAATAGCTAAGCCGGGAGTCTGACAGGCATTGCACGTGACACCGTGCCCCACTCTGGTACCAAGACTGCTTTCCAGAGCTGGAGGTCTGGCTCTCCGCCGGAGCAAGCCGTGTGTTGCCCTGCCCTCTGCATGCACAGAGTGGAGGCCCACCACCCATGTGGCTGCAGGTTACTCAAAGGCCATAGCTCACACTTTGGCTACAACGTGTTCTTCCTTGACCTGGGTCCAGGCGTGAGAGAGCCTGCAGTCCTGAGAGGCCTACCGGTGTTAAAGCAGTACCTTCACTAAGGCTTCTCAGAAAGATCTGCACTGCAACACTTTTCAAGGCGCACGCGGACCTTCCTTTGGCGGCATAGGGGCAGGTTCCCTAAACACTAGCCAAGACGGCTTTGGGATGAGCTCCTAGTGAGGAACTGCACACACCCCCCTCGTCCTTTCGAGAAAACTCACTCTTCCTCGCTTTGCCTCCCAGGGAACTCCTACGGTGATTACAAGACGGGCAGCAGGACTTCTTTTCAGGCAGCTCTGAGCACGCAGCTCTCCGGCTTGCCAACGGGACAGATTTCGCTTTTCTCGTCCAGCCCCCTTTTCACGGTTGCCACACAGCGCATGTAGCTGAAGTTCCCGGGCAGCCAAAGGAGACCCATGTCACATACTGTACCCCTTCGCTGAAAGCACTTTGGAAAGCCAGTGTTCCTCCGGCAGTGAATTGCGCGAGCCAGTGAACGCCTTCGTTTCGCCTAGGTCATGGTACATCTTGCAAAGGCCTAGCAGTCTTCGGAGGACGACTGCCTATTTCTCCCTCGAGAGGTGAAGTCCAGGTGCTGCTTCAGGGAGCAAGAGGTCAAGTATGAATTCCGAGAACTCGTGTAAGCACGGTGTTTTTCCAAAAGCAGCTCAGGGTTACAAAAGGAGGCCCCCTTGCATTGCCCAGAAGCCCCGTTATAAACGTGTTCTTCAGGCTTCCTCTAAGCTCTCCAAATCGAGCTCTCCGATGGAGGAAAAACGTTGTTGCCCAGCCTCCTGCATACAGAACAGTAGAGTCCAAAGACCCTTGTGGCTGGGTGTTGCTCAGCAGGCACAGATGCCACTTCTGCTCCACAGTGACCTTCCTCGGAATACGGTGCAGACGCTCGCATCCTCATCCTTTCAGAGTCTTGAAAGGCACACCAGCATTTACAGCAGTTCAGTCGGGAAGGCCTCTTTGAAACTGCTGACTGCGACTGTGCTGGTGGAAAGAAACACTGCACCTTACCTTGAGGCTGGCGCTCGGCTGACTTTCGCCCTAGATAACGTCCTCTGCGGGATGTACTCCTAGCAAGAAATTGCCAGCACTCTGTTTCTTTGGGCAAAGCCTCCGTTCCTCCCCGGGTATTCCCGCAGGGTTGAGAAGGTTGGCGACCGCAGGGCTTTTCATTAAGCACTCATCATGGAAAACACGGACCTTCCTTGCAACACGCGGGCAAGTTTCCTTCCCACTGGCCAAGAAGGCTTTGGGATGAGAACCTAGCAAGGAACTGCACGCACTCCGGTTCGTTCAAGAAAATTCACTCTGCCTCAGGTTGCCTCTCAGGGTAATCCAGGGGTGAATAGAAGACGGGCAACAGGACTGTTTCTCAGGCAGCTCTGAGGACGCAGCTCTCCGGTTGGTCACTGGGGCAAATGGTGCCCTTCCCGTCCCCCTCCACTTTCACGGTTGACACCTAGCTCATGTACCTGAAGTTCACAAGCAGGCCACATAGACACATGCCACACACATGGGCCCTTCCATGACAACACTTTGGCAAGCAGGAGTCCTCCTGAGGTGAATGGCGTGAGCCGGTGAACGCCTTAGTGTCGCCTACCTCACCGTGGATCTTGCAAAGGCCTAACAGTCTTCAAAGGCTGAGAGCACATGTCTCCAGCTGGATCTGAAGTCGACGTGCTGCTTGCGAGGGGAAGACGTCAGCTGTGAATTCTGAGAACCCTTGCCATGGCGGTGTTTGTTCCAGTGCAGCTCAGGTTTACCAACTGGGGTCCCCTTGCATTGCACAGCAGACCAGGGAGAAAACTCTTCCTGAGGATTCTTCTAAGCTGTGGCTATCTGGCTCTCCGACGGAGGAAACACATTGCTGCCTGGCCTTCGGCATACCAACAGTAGAGCCCAAAGACCATCATGAGGCATGAGGTTGCTCAGAAGGCACAGATGACACTTTCGGTACACAGTGATTTTCCTCGGAAAAGGGTGCAGTCGCGAGCGTCCTCAGATATGTAAAAGGCACACCAGCATTACAGCACTTCAGTGGTGAAAGCCTCGGGTCTACTTGTGACCACCAAGTTTGCTGATGGAAACACTGCCCCTTATGTTGAGTATGCCACTCAGCCGACCTTCTCCTTAGCTGAAGTAGTCTGCTGCATGACCTCCTGGCAAGGAGTGGCAGGCACACTGTTTCTTTCGAGAACACTCACTCTTCCTCCCGAGGAATTCCTGCAGGGTGCCCAAGATGGGCGCCCGCCCACCTCTGCCCCCGTGCTTTTCCTTCAGTTTTCTGGCCCCAAGCCTCCTGTTCCAAAGGGGCCAATAATGCTTTAGCCCGCAGGATCCAGTTTCTACGTGCAAACCCAGCCTGTGGAGCAGCACCCTCTGCTCAGCTACAAGAGAGCCATGCGACACACCAGGCGCTCCTGTGAGGAGCCTTTTGTAAGCAGAAGTTCTGCGCAAGGTGACGTGCCTAGCCAAGACAGCGCTTCAGTCAGGCGTTGTCGACTTTGGAACTTTCAATCTCCCAGCAGTGCTTCGGGAAAGGTGTCCATCATTTCGGGCTGGTTGTAAAGTCACATTTCTGCTGGAGGTGAAGGGTCGTCAGCTTTGAGTTCGTAGAATCCATGTAACTCGCCGGGTACGATTCAGTGCAGCTAATAGCTAAGCCGGGAGTCTGACAGGCATTGCACGTGACACCGTGCCCCACTCTGGTACCAAGACTGCTTTCCAGAGCTGGAGGTCTGGCTCTCCGCCGGAGCAAGCCGTGTGTTGCCCTGCCCTCTGCATGCACAGAGTGGAGGCCCACCACCCATGTGGCTGCAGGTTACTCAAAGGCCATAGCTCACACTTTGGCTACAACGTGTTCTTCCTTGACCTGGGTCCAGGCGTGAGAGAGCCTGCAGTCCTGAGAGGCCTACCGGTGTTAAAGCAGTACCTTCACTAAGGCTTCTCAGAAAGATCTGCACTGCAACACTTTTCAAGGCGCACGCGGACCTTCCTTTGGCGGCATAGGGGCAGGTTCCCTAAACACTAGCCAAGACGGCTTTGGGATGAGCTCCTAGTGAGGAACTGCACACACCCCCCTCGTCCTTTCGAGAAAACTCACTCTTCCTCGCTTTGCCTCCCAGGGAACTCCTACGGTGATTACAAGACGGGCAGCAGGACTTCTTTTCAGGCAGCTCTGAGCACGCAGCTCTCCGGCTTGCCAACGGGACAGATTTCGCTTTTCTCGTCCAGCCCCCTTTTCACGGTTGCCACACAGCGCATGTAGCTGAAGTTCCCGGGCAGCCAAAGGAGACCCATGTCACATACTGTACCCCTTCGCTGAAAGCACTTTGGAAAGCCAGTGTTCCTCCGGCAGTGAATTGCGCGAGCCAGTGAACGCCTTCGTTTCGCCTAGGTCATGGTACATCTTGCAAAGGCCTAGCAGTCTTCGGAGGACGACTGCCTATTTCTCCCTCGAGAGGTGAAGTCCAGGTGCTGCTTCAGGGAGCAAGAGGTCAAGTATGAATTCCGAGAACTCGTGTAAGCACGGTGTTTTTCCAAAAGCAGCTCAGGGTTACAAAAGGAGGCCCCCTTGCATTGCCCAGAAGCCCCGTTATAAACGTGTTCTTCAGGCTTCCTCTAAGCTCTCCAAATCGAGCTCTCCGATGGAGGAAAAACGTTGTTGCCCAGCCTCCTGCATACAGAACAGTAGAGTCCAAAGACCCTTGTGGCTGGGTGTTGCTCAGCAGGCACAGATGCCACTTCTGCTCCACAGTGACCTTCCTCGGAATACGGTGCAGACGCTCGCATCCTCATCCTTTCAGAGTCTTGAAAGGCACACCAGCATTTACAGCAGTTCAGTCGGGAAGGCCTCTTTGAAACTGCTGACTGCGACTGTGCTGGTGGAAAGAAACACTGCACCTTACCTTGAGGCTGGCGCTCGGCTGACTTTCGCCCTAGATAACGTCCTCTGCGGGATGTACTCCTAGCAAGAAATTGCCAGCACTCTGTTTCTTTGGGCAAAGCCTCCGTTCCTCCCCGGGTATTCCCGCAGGGTTGAGAAGGTTGGCGACCGCAGGGCTTTTCATTAAGCACTCATCATGGAAAACACGGACCTGCCTTGCAACACGCGGGCAAGTTTCCTTCCCACTGGCCAAGAAGGCTTTGGGATGAGAACCTAGCAAGGAACTGCACGCACTCCGGTTCGTTCAAGAAAATTCACTCTGCCTCAGGTTGCCTCTCAGGGTAATCCAGGGGTGAATAGAAGACGGGCAACAGGACTGTTTCTCAGGCAGCTCTGAGGACGCAGCTCTCCGGTTGGTCACTGGGGCAAATGGTGCCCTTCCCGTCCCCCTCCACTTTCACGGTTGACACCTAGCTCATGTACCTGAAGTTCACAAGCAGGCCACATAGACACATGCCACACACATGGGCCCTTCCATGACAACACTTTGGCAAGCAGGAGTCCTCCTGAGGTGAATGGCGTGAGCCGGTGAACGCCTTAGTGTCGCCTACCTCACCGTGGATCTTGCAAAGGCCTAACAGTCTTCAAAGGCTGAGAGCACATGTCTCCAGCTGGATCTGAAGTCGACGTGCTGCTTGCGAGGGGAAGACGTCAGCTGTGAATTCTGAGAACCCTTGCCATGGCGGTGTTTGTTCCAGTGCAGCTCAGGTTTACCAACTGGGGTCCCCTTGCATTGCACAGCAGACCAGGGAGAAAACTCTTCCTGAGGATTCTTCTAAGCTGTGGCTATCTGGCTCTCCGACGGAGGAAACACATTGCTGCCTGGCCTTCGGCATACCAACAGTAGAGCCCAAAGACCATCATGAGGCATGAGGTTGCTCAGAAGGCACAGATGACACTTTCGGTACACAGTGATTTTCCTCGGAAAAGGGTGCAGTCGCGAGCGTCCTCAGATATGTAAAAGGCACACCAGCATTACAGCACTTCAGTGGTGAAAGCCTCGGGTCTACTTGTGACCACCAAGTTTGCTGATGGAAACACTGCCCCTTATGTTGAGTATGCCACTCAGCCGACCTTCTCCTTAGCTGAAGTAGTCTGCTGCATGACCTCCTGGCAAGGAGTGGCAGGCACACTGTTTCTTTCGAGAACACTCACTCTTCCTCCCGAGGAATTCCTGCAGGGTGCCCAAGATGGGCGCCCGCCCACCTCTGCCCCCGTGCTTTTCCTTCAGTTTTCTGGCCCCAAGCCTCCTGTTCCAAAGGGGCCAATAATGCTTTAGCCCGCAGGATCCAGTTTCTACGTGCAAACCCAGCCTGTGGAGCAGCACCCTCTGCTCAGCTACAAGAGAGCCATGCGACACACCAGGCGCTCCTGTGAGGAGCCTTTTGTAAGCAGAAGTTCTGCGCAAGGTGACGTGCCTAGCCAAGACAGCGCTTCAGTCAGGCGTTGTCGACTTTGGAACTTTCAATCTCCCAGCAGTGCTTCGGGAAAGGTGTCCATCATTTCGGGCTGGTTGTAAAGTCACATTTCTGCTGGAGGTGAAGGGTCGTCAGCTTTGAGTTCGTAGAATCCATGTAACTCGCCGGGTACGATTCAGTGCAGCTAATAGCTAAGCCGGGAGTCTGACAGGCATTGCACGTGACACCGTGCCCCACTCTGGTACCAAGACTGCTTTCCAGAGCTGGAGGTCTGGCTCTCCGCCGGAGCAAGCCGTGTGTTGCCCTGCCCTCTGCATGCACAGAGTGGAGGCCCACCACCCATGTGGCTGCAGGTTACTCAAAGGCCATAGCTCACACTTTGGCTACAACGTGTTCTTCCTTGACCTGGGTCCAGGCGTGAGAGAGCCTGCAGTCCTGAGAGGCCTACCGGTGTTAAAGCAGTACCTTCACTAAGGCTTCTCAGAAAGATCTGCACTGCAACACTTTTCAAGGCGCACGCGGACCTTCCTTTGGCGGCATAGGGGCAGGTTCCCTAAACACTAGCCAAGACGGCTTTGGGATGAGCTCCTAGTGAGGAACTGCACACACCCCCCTCGTCCTTTCGAGAAAACTCACTCTTCCTCGCTTTGCCTCCCAGGGAACTCCTACGGTGATTACAAGACGGGCAGCAGGACTTCTTTTCAGGCAGCTCTGAGCACGCAGCTCTCCGGCTTGCCAACGGGACAGATTTCGCTTTTCTCGTCCAGCCCCCTTTTCACGGTTGCCACACAGCGCATGTAGCTGAAGTTCCCGGGCAGCCAAAGGAGACCCATGTCACATACTGTACCCCTTCGCTGAAAGCACTTTGGAAAGCCAGTGTTCCTCCGGCAGTGAATTGCGCGAGCCAGTGAACGCCTTCGTTTCGCCTAGGTCATGGTACATCTTGCAAAGGCCTAGCAGTCTTCGGAGGACGACTGCCTATTTCTCCCTCGAGAGGTGAAGTCCAGGTGCTGCTTCAGGGAGCAAGAGGTCAAGTATGAATTCCGAGAACTCGTGTAAGCACGGTGTTTTTCCAAAAGCAGCTCAGGGTTACAAAAGGAGGCCCCCTTGCATTGCCCAGAAGCCCCGTTATAAACGTGTTCTTCAGGCTTCCTCTAAGCTCTCCAAATCGAGCTCTCCGATGGAGGAAAAACGTTGTTGCCCAGCCTCCTGCATACAGAACAGTAGAGTCCAAAGACCCTTGTGGCTGGGTGTTGCTCAGCAGGCACAGATGCCACTTCTGCTCCACAGTGACCTTCCTCGGAATACGGTGCAGACGCTCGCATCCTCATCCTTTCAGAGTCTTGAAAGGCACACCAGCATTTACAGCAGTTCAGTCGGGAAGGCCTCTTTGAAACTGCTGACTGCGACTGTGCTGGTGGAAAGAAACACTGCACCTTACCTTGAGGCTGGCGCTCGGCTGACTTTCGCCCTAGATAACGTCCTCTGCGGGATGTACTCCTAGCAAGAAATTGCCAGCACTCTGTTTCTTTGGGCAAAGCCTCCGTTCCTCCCCGGGTATTCCCGCAGGGTTGAGAAGGTTGGCGACCGCAGGGCTTTTCATTAAGCACTCATCATGGAAAACACGGACCTTCCTTGCAACACGCGGGCAAGTTTCCTTCCCACTGGCCAAGAAGGCTTTGGGATGAGAACCTAGCAAGGAACTGCACGCACTCCGGTTCGTTCAAGAAAATTCACTCTGCCTCAGGTTGCCTCTCAGGGTAATCCAGGGGTGAATAGAAGACGGGCAACAGGACTGTTTCTCAGGCAGCTCTGAGGACGCAGCTCTCCGGTTGGTCACTGGGGCAAATGGTGCCCTTCCCGTCCCCCTCCACTTTCACGGTTGACACCTAGCTCATGTACCTGAAGTTCACAAGCAGGCCACATAGACACATGCCACACACATGGGCCCTTCCATGACAACACTTTGGCAAGCAGGAGTCCTCCTGAGGTGAATGGCGTGAGCCGGTGAACGCCTTAGTGTCGCCTACCTCACCGTGGATCTTGCAAAGGCCTAACAGTCTTCAAAGGCTGAGAGCACATGTCTCCAGCTGGATCTGAAGTCGACGTGCTGCTTGCGAGGGGAAGACGTCAGCTGTGAATTCTGAGAACCCTTGCCATGGCGGTGTTTGTTCCAGTGCAGCTCAGGTTTACCAACTGGGGTCCCCTTGCATTGCACAGCAGACCAGGGAGAAAACTCTTCCTGAGGATTCTTCTAAGCTGTGGCTATCTGGCTCTCCGACGGAGGAAACACATTGCTGCCTGGCCTTCGGCATACCAACAGTAGAGCCCAAAGACCATCATGAGGCATGAGGTTGCTCAGAAGGCACAGATGACACTTTCGGTACACAGTGATTTTCCTCGGAAAAGGGTGCAGTCGCGAGCGTCCTCAGATATGTAAAAGGCACACCAGCATTACAGCACTTCAGTGGTGAAAGCCTCGGGTCTACTTGTGACCACCAAGTTTGCTGATGGAAACACTGCCCCTTATGTTGAGTATGCCACTCAGCCGACCTTCTCCTTAGCTGAAGTAGTCTGCTGCATGACCTCCTGGCAAGGAGTGGCAGGCACACTGTTTCTTTCGAGAACACTCACTCTTCCTCCCGAGGAATTCCTGCAGGGTGCCCAAGATGGGCGCCCGCCCACCTCTGCCCCCGTGCTTTTCCTTCAGTTTTCTGGCCCCAAGCCTCCTGTTCCAAAGGGGCCAATAATGCTTTAGCCCGCAGGATCCAGTTTCTACGTGCAAACCCAGCCTGTGGAGCAGCACCCTCTGCTCAGCTACAAGAGAGCCATGCGACACACCAGGCGCTCCTGTGAGGAGCCTTTTGTAAGCAGAAGTTCTGCGCAAGGTGACGTGCCTAGCCAAGACAGCGCTTCAGTCAGGCGTTGTCGACTTTGGAACTTTCAATCTCCCAGCAGTGCTTCGGGAAAGGTGTCCATCATTTCGGGCTGGTTGTAAAGTCACATTTCTGCTGGAGGTGAAGGGTCGTCAGCGTTGAGTTCGTAGAATCCATGTAACTCGCCGGGTACGATTCAGTGCAGCTAATAGCTAAGCCGGGAGTCTGACAGGCATTGCACGTGACACCGTGCCCCACTCTGGTACCAAGACTGCTTTCCAGAGCTGGAGGTCTGGCTCTCCGCCGGAGCAAGCCGTGTGTTGCCCTGCCCTCTGCATGCACAGAGTGGAGGCCCACCACCCATGTGGCTGCAGGTTACTCAAAGGCCATAGCTCACACTTTGGCTACAACGTGTTCTTCCTTGACCTGGGTCCAGGCGTGAGAGAGCCTGCAGTCCTGAGAGGCCTACCGGTGTTAAAGCAGTACCTTCACTAAGGCTTCTCAGAAAGATCTGCACTGCAACACTTTTCAAGGCGCACGCGGACCTTCCTTTGGCGGCATAGGGGCAGGTTCCCTAAACACTAGCCAAGACGGTTTTGGGATGAGCTCCTAGTGAGGAACTGCACACACCCCCCTCGTCCTTTCGAGAAAACTCACTCTTCCTCGCTTTGCCTCCCAGGGAACTCCTACGGTGATTACAAGACGGGCAGCAGGACTTCTTTTCAGGCAGCTCTGAGCACGCAGCTCTCCGGCTTGCCAACGGGACAGATTTCGCTTTTCTCGTCCAGCCCCCTTTTCACGGTTGCCACACAGCGCATGTAGCTGAAGTTCCCGGGCAGCCAAAGGAGACCCATGTCACATACTGTACCCCTTCGCTGAAAGCACTTTGGAAAGCCAGTGTTCCTCCGGCAGTGAATTGCGCGAGCCAGTGAACGCCTTCGTTTCGCCTAGGTCATGGTACATCTTGCAAAGGCCTAGCAGTCTTCGGAGGACGACTGCCTATTTCTCCCTCGAGAGGTGAAGTCCAGGTGCTGCTTCAGGGAGCAAGAGGTCAAGTATGAATTCCGAGAACTCGTGTAAGCACGGTGTTTTTCCAAAAGCAGCTCAGGGTTACAAAAGGAGGCCCCCTTGCATTGCCCAGAAGCCCCGTTATAAACGTGTTCTTCAGGCTTCCTCTAAGCTCTCCAAATCGAGCTCTCCGATGGAGGAAAAACGTTGTTGCCCAGCCTCCTGCATACAGAACAGTAGAGTCCAAAGACCCTTGTGGCTGGGTGTTGCTCAGCAGGCACAGATGCCACTTCTGCTCCACAGTGACCTTCCTCGGAATACGGTGCAGACGCTCGCATCCTCATCCTTTCAGAGTCTTGAAAGGCACACCAGCATTTACAGCAGTTCAGTCGGGAAGGCCTCTTTGAAACTGCTGACTGCGACTGTGCTGGTGGAAAGAAACACTGCACCTTACCTTGAGGCTGGCGCTCGGCTGACTTTCGCCCTAGATAACGTCCTCTGCGGGATGTACTCCTAGCAAGAAATTGCCAGCACTCTGTTTCTTTGGGCAAAGTCTCCGTTCCTCCCCGGGTATTCCCGCAGGGTTGAGAAGGTTGGCGACCGCAGGGCTTTTCATTAAGCACTCATCATGGAAAACACGGACCTGCCTTGCAACACGCGGGCAAGTTTCCTTCCCACTGGCCAAGAAGGCTTTGGGATGAGAACCTAGCAAGGAACTGCACGCACTCCGGTTCGTTCAAGAAAATTCACTCTGCCTCAGGTTGCCTCTCAGGGTAATCCAGGGGTGAATAGAAGACGGGCAACAGGACTGTTTCTCAGGCAGCTCTGAGGACGCAGCTCTCCGGTTGGTCACTGGGGCAAATGGTGCCCTTCCCGTCCCCCTCCACTTTCACGGTTGACACCTAGCTCATGTACCTGAAGTTCACAAGCAGGCCACATAGACACATGCCACACACATGGGCCCTTCCATGACAACACTTTGGCAAGCAGGAGTCCTCCTGAGGTGAATGGCGTGAGCCGGTGAACGCCTTAGTGTCGCCTACCTCACCGTGGATCTTGCAAAGGCCTAACAGTCTTCAAAGGCTGAGAGCACATGTCTCCAGCTGGATCTGAAGTCGACGTGCTGCTTGCGAGGGGAAGACGTCAGCTGTGAATTCTGAGAACCCTTGCCATGGCGGTGTTTGTTCCAGTGCAGCTCAGGTTTACCAACTGGGGTCCCCTTGCATTGCACAGCAGACCAGGGAGAAAACTCTTCCTGAGGATTCTTCTAAGCTGTGGCTATCTGGCTCTCCGACGGAGGAAACACATTGCTGCCTGGCCTTCGGCATACCAACAGTAGCGCCCAAAGACCATCATGAGGCATGAGGTTGCTCAGAAGGCACAGATGACACTTTCGGTACACAGTGATTTTCCTCGGAAAAGGGTGCAGTCGCGAGCGTCCTCAGATATGTAAAAGGCACACCAGCATTACAGCACTTCAGTGGTGAAAGCCTCGGGTCTACTTGTGACCACCAAGTTTGCTGATGGAAACACTGCCCCTTATGTTGAGTATGCCACTCAGCCGACCTTCTCCTTAGCTGAAGTAGTCTGCTGCATGACCTCCTGGCAAGGAGTGGCAGGCACACTGTTTCTTTCGAGAACACTCACTCTTCCTCCCGAGGAATTCCTGCAGGGTGCCCAAGATGGGCGCCCGCCCACCTCTGCCCCCGTGCTTTTCCTTCAGTTTTCTGGCCCCAAGCCTCCTGTTCCAAAGGGGCCAATAATGCTTTAGCCCGCAGGATCCAGTTTCTACGTGCAAACCCAGCCTGTGGAGCAGCACCCTCTGCTCAGCTACAAGAGAGCCATGCGACACACCAGGCGCTCCTGTGAGGAGCCTTTTGTAAGCAGAAGTTCTGCGCAAGGTGACGTGCCTAGCCAAGACAGCGCTTCAGTCAGGCGTTGTCGACTTTGGAACTTTCAATCTCCCAGCAGTGCTTCGGGAAAGGTGTCCATCATTTCGGGCTGGTTGTAAAGTCACATTTCTGCTGGAGGTGAAGGGTCGTCAGCTTTGAGTTCGTAGAATCCATGTAACTCGCCGGGTACGATTCAGTGCAGCTAATAGCTAAGCCGGGAGTCTGACAGGCATTGCACGTGACACCGTGCCCCACTCTGGTACCAAGACTGCTTTCCAGAGCTGGAGGTCTGGCTCTCCGCCGGAGCAAGCCGTGTGTTGCCCTGCCCTCTGCATGCACAGAGTGGAGGCCCACCACCCATGTGGCTGCAGGTTACTCAAAGGCCATAGCTCACACTTTGGCTACAACGTGTTCTTCCTTGACCTGGGTCCAGGCGTGAGAGAGCCTGCAGTCCTGAGAGGCCTACCGGTGTTAAAGCAGTACCTTCACTAAGGCTTCTCAGAAAGATCTGCACTGCAACACTTTTCAAGGCGCACGCGGACCTTCCTTTGGCGGCATAGGGGCAGGTTCCCTAAACACTAGCCAAGACGGCTTTGGGATGAGCTCCTAGTGAGGAACTGCACACACCCCCCTCGTCCTTTCGAGAAAACTCACTCTTCCTCGCTTTGCCTCCCAGGGAACTCCTACGGTGATTACAAGACGGGCAGCAGGACTTCTTTTCAGGCAGCTCTGAGCACGCAGCTCTCCGGCTTGCCAACGGGACAGATTTCGCTTTTCTCGTCCAGCCCCCTTTTCACGGTTGCCACACAGCGCATGTAGCTGAAGTTCCCGGGCAGCCAAAGGAGACCCATGTCACATACTGTACCCCTTCGCTGAAAGCACTTTGGAAAGCCAGTGTTCCTCCGGCAGTGAATTGCGCGAGCCAGTGAACGCCTTCGTTTCGCCTAGGTCATGGTACATCTTGCAAAGGCCTAGCAGTCTTCGGAGGACGACTGCCTATTTCTCCCTCGAGAGGTGAAGTCCAGGTGCTGCTTCAGGGAGCAAGAGGTCAAGTATGAATTCCGAGAACTCGTGTAAGCACGGTGTTTTTCCAAAAGCAGCTCAGGGTTACAAAAGGAGGCCCCCTTGCATTGCCCAGAAGCCCCGTTATAAACGTGTTCTTCAGGCTTCCTCTAAGCTCTCCAAATCGAGCTCTCCGATGGAGGAAAAACGTTGTTGCCCAGCCTCCTGCATACAGAACAGTAGAGTCCAAAGACCCTTGTGGCTGGGTGTTGCTCAGCAGGCACAGATGCCACTTCTGCTCCACAGTGACCTTCCTCGGAATACGGTGCAGACGCTCGCATCCTCATCCTTTCAGAGTCTTGAAAGGCACACCAGCATTTACAGCAGTTCAGTCGGGAAGGCCTCTTTGAAACTGCTGACTGCGACTGTGCTGGTGGAAAGAAACACTGCACCTTACCTTGAGGCTGGCGCTCGGCTGACTTTCGCCCTAGATAACGTCCTCTGCGGGATGTACTCCTAGCAAGAAATTGCCAGCACTCTGTTTCTTTGGGCAAAGCCTCCGTTCCTCCCCGGGTATTCCCGCAGGGTTGAGAAGGTTGGCGACCGCAGGGCTTTTCATTAAGCACTCATCATGGAAAACACGGACCTTCCTTGCAACACGCGGGCAAGTTTCCTTCCCACTGGCCAAGAAGGCTTTGGGATGAGAACCTAGCAAGGAACTGCACGCACTCCGGTTCGTTCAAGAAAATTCACTCTGCCTCAGGTTGCCTCTCAGGGTAATCCAGGGGTGAATAGAAGACGGGCAACAGGACTGTTTCTCAGGCAGCTCTGAGGACGCAGCTCTCCGGTTGGTCACTGGGGCAAATGGTGCCCTTCCCGTCCCCCTCCACTTTCACGGTTGACACCTAGCTCATGTACCTGAAGTTCACAAGCAGGCCACATAGACACATGCCACACACATGGGCCCTTCCATGACAACACTTTGGCAAGCAGGAGTCCTCCTGAGGTGAATGGCGTGAGCCGGTGAACGCCTTAGTGTCGCCTACCTCACCGTGGATCTTGCAAAGGCCTAACAGTCTTCAAAGGCTGAGAGCACATGTCTCCAGCTGGATCTGAAGTCGACGTGCTGCTTGCGAGGGGAAGACGTCAGCTGTGAATTCTGAGAACCCTTGCCATGGCGGTGTTTGTTCCAGTGCAGCTCAGGTTTACCAACTGGGGTCCCCTTGCATTGCACAGCAGACCAGGGAGAAAACTCTTCCTGAGGATTCTTCTAAGCTGTGGCTATCTGGCTCTCCGACGGAGGAAACACATTGCTGCCTGGCCTTCGGCATACCAACAGTAGAGCCCAAAGACCATCATGAGGCATGAGGTTGCTCAGAAGGCACAGATGACACTTTCGGTACACAGTGATTTTCCTCGGAAAAGGGTGCAGTCGCGAGCGTCCTCAGATATGTAAAAGGCACACCAGCATTACAGCACTTCAGTGGTGAAAGCCTCGGGTCTACTTGTGACCACCAAGTTTGCTGATGGAAACACTGCCCCTTATGTTGAGTATGCCACTCAGCCGACCTTCTCCTTAGCTGAAGTAGTCTGCTGCATGACCTCCTGGCAAGGAGTGGCAGGCACACTGTTTCTTTCGAGAACACTCACTCTTCCTCCCGAGGAATTCCTGCAGGGTGCCCAAGATGGGCGCCCGCCCACCTCTGCCCCCGTGCTTTTCCTTCAGTTTTCTGGCCCCAAGCCTCCTGTTCCAAAGGGGCCAATAATGCTTTAGCCCGCAGGATCCAGTTTCTACGTGCAAACCCAGCCTGTGGAGCAGCACCCTCTGCTCAGCTACAAGAGAGCCATGCGACACACCAGGCGCTCCTGTGAGGAGCCTTTTGTAAGCAGAAGTTCTGCGCAAGGTGACGTGCCTAGCCAAGACAGCGCTTCAGTCAGGCGTTGTCGACTTTGGAACTTTCAATCTCCCAGCAGTGCTTCGGGAAAGGTGTCCATCATTTCGGGCTGGTTGTAAAGTCACATTTCTGCTGGAGGTGAAGGGTCGTCAGCGTTGAGTTCGTAGAATCCATGTAACTCGCCGGGTACGATTCAGTGCAGCTAATAGCTAAGCCGGGAGTCTGACAGGCATTGCACGTGACACCGTGCCCCACTCTGGTACCAAGACTGCTTTCCAGAGCTGGAGGTCTGGCTCTCCGCCGGAGCAAGCCGTGTGTTGCCCTGCCCTCTGCATGCACAGAGTGGAGGCCCACCACCCATGTGGCTGCAGGTTACTCAAAGGCCATAGCTCACACTTTGGCTACAACGTGTTCTTCCTTGACCTGGGTCCAGGCGTGAGAGAGCCTGCAGTCCTGAGAGGCCTACCGGTGTTAAAGCAGTACCTTCACTAAGGCTTCTCAGAAAGATCTGCACTGCAACACTTTTCAAGGCGCACGCGGACCTTCCTTTGGCGGCATAGGGGCAGGTTCCCTAAACACTAGCCAAGACGGCTTTGGGATGAGCTCCTAGTGAGGAACTGCACACACCCCCCTCGTCCTTTCGAGAAAACTCACTCTTCCTCGCTTTGCCTCCCAGGGAACTCCTACGGTGATTACAAGACGGGCAGCAGGACTTCTTTTCAGGCAGCTCTGAGCACGCAGCTCTCCGGCTTGCCAACGGGACAGATTTCGCTTTTCTCGTCCAGCCCCCTTTTCACGGTTGCCACACAGCGCATGTAGCTGAAGTTCCCGGGCAGCCAAAGGAGACCCATGTCACATACTGTACCCCTTCGCTGAAAGCACTTTGGAAAGCCAGTGTTCCTCCGGCAGTGAATTGCGCGAGCCAGTGAACGCCTTCGTTTCGCCTAGGTCATGGTACATCTTGCAAAGGCCTAGCAGTCTTCGGAGGACGACTGCCTATTTCTCCCTCGAGAGGTGAAGTCCAGGTGCTGCTTCAGGGAGCAAGAGGTCAAGTATGAATTCCGAGAACTCGTGTAAGCACGGTGTTTTTCCAAAAGCAGCTCAGGGTTACAAAAGGAGGCCCCCTTGCATTGCCCAGAAGCCCCGTTATAAACGTGTTCTTCAGGCTTCCTCTAAGCTCTCCAAATCGAGCTCTCCGATGGAGGAAAAACGTTGTTGCCCAGCCTCCTGCATACAGAACAGTAGAGTCCAAAGACCCTTGTGGCTGGGTGTTGCTCAGCAGGCACAGATGCCACTTCTGCTCCACAGTGACCTTCCTCGGAATACGGTGCAGACGCTCGCATCCTCATCCTTTCAGAGTCTTGAAAGGCACACCAGCATTTACAGCAGTTCAGTCGGGAAGGCCTCTTTGAAACTGCTGACTGCGACTGTGCTGGTGGAAAGAAACACTGCACCTTACCTTGAGGCTGGCGCTCGGCTGACTTTCGCCCTAGATAACGTCCTCTGCGGGATGTACTCCTAGCAAGAAATTGCCAGCACTCTGTTTCTTTGGGCAAAGTCTCCGTTCCTCCCCGGGTATTCCCGCAGGGTTGAGAAGGTTGGCGACCGCAGGGCTTTTCATTAAGCACTCATCATGGAAAACACGGACCTTCCTTGCAACACGCGGGCAAGTTTCCTTCCCACTGGCCAAGAAGGCTTTGGGATGAGAACCTAGCAAGGAACTGCACGCACTCCGGTTCGTTCAAGAAAATTCACTCTGCCTCAGGTTGCCTCTCAGGGTAATCCAGGGGTGAATAGAAGACGGGCAACAGGACTGTTTCTCAGGCAGCTCTGAGGACGCAGCTCTCCGGTTGGTCACTGGGGCAAATGGTGCCCTTCCCGTCCCCCTCCACTTTCACGGTTGACACCTAGCTCATGTACCTGAAGTTCACAAGCAGGCCACATAGACACATGCCACACACATGGGCCCTTCCATGACAACACTTTGGCAAGCAGGAGTCCTCCTGAGGTGAATGGCGTGAGCCGGTGAACGCCTTAGTGTCGCCTACCTCACCGTGGATCTTGCAAAGGCCTAACAGTCTTCAAAGGCTGAGAGCACATGTCTCCAGCTGGATCTGAAGTCGACGTGCTGCTTGCGAGGGGAAGACGTCAGCTGTGAATTCTGAGAACCCTTGCCATGGCGGTGTTTGTTCCAGTGCAGCTCAGGTTTACCAACTGGGGTCCCCTTGCATTGCACAGCAGACCAGGGAGAAAACTCTTCCTGAGGATTCTTCTAAGCTGTGGCTATCTGGCTCTCCGACGGAGGAAACACATTGCTGCCTGGCCTTCGGCATACCAACAGTAGAGCCCAAAGACCATCATGAGGCATGAGGTTGCTCAGAAGGCACAGATGACACTTTCGGTACACAGTGATTTTCCTCGGAAAAGGGTGCAGTCGCGAGCGTCCTCAGATATGTAAAAGGCACACCAGCATTACAGCACTTCAGTGGTGAAAGCCTCGGGTCTACTTGTGACCACCAAGTTTGCTGATGGAAACACTGCCCCTTATGTTGAGTATGCCACTCAGCCGACCTTCTCCTTAGCTGAAGTAGTCTGCTGCATGACCTCCTGGCAAGGAGTGGCAGGCACACTGTTTCTTTCGAGAACACTCACTCTTCCTCCCGAGGAATTCCTGCAGGGTGCCCAAGATGGGCGCCCGCCCACCTCTGCCCCCGTGCTTTTCCTTCAGTTTTCTGGCCCCAAGCCTCCTGTTCCAAAGGGGCCAATAATGCTTTAGCCCGCAGGATCCAGTTTCTACGTGCAAACCCAGCCTGTGGAGCAGCACCCTCTGCTCAGCTACAAGAGAGCCATGCGACACACCAGGCGCTCCTGTGAGGAGCCTTTTGTAAGCAGAAGTTCTGCGCAAGGTGACGTGCCTAGCCAAGACAGCGCTTCAGTCAGGCGTTGTCGACTTTGGAACTTTCAATCTCCCAGCAGTGCTTCGGGAAAGGTGTCCATCATTTCGGGCTGGTTGTAAAGTCACATTTCTGCTGGAGGTGAAGGGTCGTCAGCGTTGAGTTCGTAGAATCCATGTAACTCGCCGGGTACGATTCAGTGCAGCTAATAGCTAAGCCGGGAGTCTGACAGGCATTGCACGTGACACCGTGCCCCACTCTGGTACCAAGACTGCTTTCCAGAGCTGGAGGTCTGGCTCTCCGCCGGAGCAAGCCGTGTGTTGCCCTGCCCTCTGCATGCACAGAGTGGAGGCCCACCACCCATGTGGCTGCAGGTTACTCAAAGGCCATAGCTCACACTTTGGCTACAACGTGTTCTTCCTTGACCTGGGTCCAGGCGTGAGAGAGCCTGCAGTCCTGAGAGGCCTACCGGTGTTAAAGCAGTACCTTCACTAAGGCTTCTCAGAAAGATCTGCACTGCAACACTTTTCAAGGCGCACGCGGACCTTCCTTTGGCGGCATAGGGGCAGGTTCCCTAAACACTAGCCAAGACGGCTTTGGGATGAGCTCCTAGTGAGGAACTGCACACACCCCCCTCGTCCTTTCGAGAAAACTCACTCTTCCTCGCTTTGCCTCCCAGGGAACTCCTACGGTGATTACAAGACGGGCAGCAGGACTTCTTTTCAGGCAGCTCTGAGCACGCAGCTCTCCGGCTTGCCAACGGGACAGATTTCGCTTTTCTCGTCCAGCCCCCTTTTCACGGTTGCCACACAGCGCATGTAGCTGAAGTTCCCGGGCAGCCAAAGGAGACCCATGTCACATACTGTACCCCTTCGCTGAAAGCACTTTGGAAAGCCAGTGTTCCTCCGGCAGTGAATTGCGCGAGCCAGTGAACGCCTTCGTTTCGCCTAGGTCATGGTACATCTTGCAAAGGCCTAGCAGTCTTCGGAGGACGACTGCCTATTTCTCCCTCGAGAGGTGAAGTCCAGGTGCTGCTTCAGGGAGCAAGAGGTCAAGTATGAATTCCGAGAACTCGTGTAAGCACGGTGTTTTTCCAAAAGCAGCTCAGGGTTACAAAAGGAGGCCCCCTTGCATTGCCCAGAAGCCCCGTTATAAACGTGTTCTTCAGGCTTCCTCTAAGCTCTCCAAATCGAGCTCTCCGATGGAGGAAAAACGTTGTTGCCCAGCCTCCTGCATACAGAACAGTAGAGTCCAAAGACCCTTGTGGCTGGGTGTTGCTCAGCAGGCACAGATGCCACTTCTGCTCCACAGTGACCTTCCTCGGAATACGGTGCAGACGCTCGCATCCTCATCCTTTCAGAGTCTTGAAAGGCACACCAGCATTTACAGCAGTTCAGTCGGGAAGGCCTCTTTGAAACTGCTGACTGCGACTGTGCTGGTGGAAAGAAACACTGCACCTTACCTTGAGGCTGGCGCTCGGCTGACTTTCGCCCTAGATAACGTCCTCTGCGGGATGTACTCCTAGCAAGAAATTGCCAGCACTCTGTTTCTTTGGGCAAAGTCTCCGTTCCTCCCCGGGTATTCCCGCAGGGTTGAGAAGGTTGGCGACCGCAGGGCTTTTCATTAAGCACTCATCATGGAAAACACGGACCTTCCTTGCAACACGCGGGCAAGTTTCCTTCCCACTGGCCAAGAAGGCTTTGGGATGAGAACCTAGCAAGGAACTGCACGCACTCCGGTTCGTTCAAGAAAATTCACTCTGCCTCAGGTTGCCTCTCAGGGTAATCCAGGGGTGAATAGAAGACGGGCAACAGGACTGTTTCTCAGGCAGCTCTGAGGACGCAGCTCTCCGGTTGGTCACTGGGGCAAATGGTGCCCTTCCCGTCCCCCTCCACTTTCACGGTTGACACCTAGCTCATGTACCTGAAGTTCACAAGCAGGCCACATAGACACATGCCACACACATGGGCCCTTCCATGACAACACTTTGGCAAGCAGGAGTCCTCCTGAGGTGAATGGCGTGAGCCGGTGAACGCCTTAGTGTCGCCTACCTCACCGTGGATCTTGCAAAGGCCTAACAGTCTTCAAAGGCTGAGAGCACATGTCTCCAGCTGGATCTGAAGTCGACGTGCTGCTTGCGAGGGGAAGACGTCAGCTGTGAATTCTGAGAACCCTTGCCATGGCGGTGTTTGTTCCAGTGCAGCTCAGGTTTACCAACTGGGGTCCCCTTGCATTGCACAGCAGACCAGGGAGAAAACTCTTCCTGAGGATTCTTCTAAGCTGTGGCTATCTGGCTCTCCGACGGAGGAAACACATTGCTGCCTGGCCTTCGGCATACCAACAGTAGAGCCCAAAGACCATCATGAGGCATGAGGTTGCTCAGAAGGCACAGATGACACTTTCGGTACACAGTGATTTTCCTCGGAAAAGGGTGCAGTCGCGAGCGTCCTCAGATATGTAAAAGGCACACCAGCATTACAGCACTTCAGTGGTGAAAGCCTCGGGTCTACTTGTGACCACCAAGTTTGCTGATGGAAACACTGCCCCTTATGTTGAGTATGCCACTCAGCCGACCTTCTCCTTAGCTGAAGTAGTCTGCTGCATGACCTCCTGGCAAGGAGTGGCAGGCACACTGTTTCTTTCGAGAACACTCACTCTTCCTCCCGAGGAATTCCTGCAGGGTGCCCAAGATGGGCGCCCGCCCACCTCTGCCCCCGTGCTTTTCCTTCAGTTTTCTGGCCCCAAGCCTCCTGTTCCAAAGGGGCCAATAATGCTTTAGCCCGCAGGATCCAGTTTCTACGTGCAAACCCAGCCTGTGGAGCAGCACCCTCTGCTCAGCTACAAGAGAGCCATGCGACACACCAGGCGCTCCTGTGAGGAGCCTTTTGTAAGCAGAAGTTCTGCGCAAGGTGACGTGCCTAGCCAAGACAGCGCTTCAGTCAGGCGTTGTCGACTTTGGAACTTTCAATCTCCCAGCAGTGCTTCGGGAAAGGTGTCCATCATTTCGGGCTGGTTGTAAAGTCACATTTCTGCTGGAGGTGAAGGGTCGTCAGCTTTGAGTTCGTAGAATCCATGTAACTCGCCGGGTACGATTCAGTGCAGCTAATAGCTAAGCCGGGAGTCTGACAGGCATTGCACGTGACACCGTGCCCCACTCTGGTACCAAGACTGCTTTCCAGAGCTGGAGGTCTGGCTCTCCGCCGGAGCAAGCCGTGTGTTGCCCTGCCCTCTGCATGCACAGAGTGGAGGCCCACCACCCATGTGGCTGCAGGTTACTCAAAGGCCATAGCTCACACTTTGGCTACAACGTGTTCTTCCTTGACCTGGGTCCAGGCGTGAGAGAGCCTGCAGTCCTGAGAGGCCTACCGGTGTTAAAGCAGTACCTTCACTAAGGCTTCTCAGAAAGATCTGCACTGCAACACTTTTCAAGGCGCACGCGGACCTTCCTTTGGCGGCATAGGGGCAGGTTCCCTAAACACTAGCCAAGACGGCTTTGGGATGAGCTCCTAGTGAGGAACTGCACACACCCCCCTCGTCCTTTCGAGAAAACTCACTCTTCCTCGCTTTGCCTCCCAGGGAACTCCTACGGTGATTACAAGACGGGCAGCAGGACTTCTTTTCAGGCAGCTCTGAGCACGCAGCTCTCCGGCTTGCCAACGGGACAGATTTCGCTTTTCTCGCCCAGCCCCCTTTTCACGGTTGCCACACAGCGCATGTAGCTGAAGTTCCCGGGCAGCCAAAGGAGACCCATGTCACATACTGTACCCCTTCGCTGAAAGCACTTTGGAAAGCCAGTGTTCCTCCGGCAGTGAATTGCGCGAGCCAGTGAACGCCTTCGTTTCGCCTAGGTCATGGTACATCTTGCAAAGGCCTAGCAGTCTTCGGAGGACGACTGCCTATTTCTCCCTCGAGAGGTGAAGTCCAGGTGCTGCTTCAGGGAGCAAGAGGTCAAGTATGAATTCCGAGAACTCGTGTAAGCACGGTGTTTTTCCAAAAGCAGCTCAGGGTTACAAAAGGAGGCCCCCTTGCATTGCCCAGAAGCCCCGTTATAAACGTGTTCTTCAGGCTTCCTCTAAGCTCTCCAAATCGAGCTCTCCGATGGAGGGAAAACGTTGTTGCCCAGCCTCCTGCATACAGAACAGTAGAGTCCAAAGACCCTTGTGGCTGGGTGTTGCTCAGCAGGCACAGATGCCACTTCTGCTCCACAGTGACCTTCCTCGGAATACGGTGCAGACGCTCGCATCCTCATCCTTTCAGAGTCTTGAAAGGCACACCAGCATTTACAGCAGTTCAGTCGGGAAGGCCTCTTTGAAACTGCTGACTGCGACTGTGCTGGTGGAAAGAAACACTGCACCTTACCTTGAGGCTGGCGCTCGGCTGACTTTCGCCCTAGATAACGTCCTCTGCGGGATGTACTCCTAGCAAGAAATTGCCAGCACTCTGTTTCTTTGGGCAAAGTCTCCGTTCCTCCCCGGGTATTCCCGCAGGGTTGAGAAGGTTGGCGACCGCAGGGCTTTTCATTAAGCACTCATCATGGAAAACACGGACCTTCCTTGCAACACGCGGGCAAGTTTCCTTCCCACTGGCCAAGAAGGCTTTGGGATGAGAACCTAGCAAGGAACTGCACGCACTCCGGTTCGTTCAAGAAAATTCACTCTGCCTCAGGTTGCCTCTCAGGGTAATCCAGGGGTGAATAGAAGACGGGCAACAGGACTGTTTCTCAGGCAGCTCTGAGGACGCAGCTCTCTGGTTGGTCACTGGGGCAAATGGTGCCCTTCCCGTCCCCCTCCACTTTCACGGTTGACACCTAGCTCATGTACCTGAAGTTCACAAGCAGGCCACATAGACACATGCCACACACATGGGCCCTTCCATGACAACACTTTGGCAAGCAGGAGTCCTCCTGAGGTGAATGGCGTGAGCCGGTGAACGCCTTAGTGTCGCCTACCTCACCGTGGATCTTGCAAAGGCCTAACAGTCTTCAAAGGCTGAGAGCACATGTCTCCAGCTGGATCTGAAGTCGACGTGCTGCTTGCGAGGGGAAGACGTCAGCTGTGAATTCTGAGAACCCTTGCCATGGCGGTGTTTGTTCCAGTGCAGCTCAGGTTTACCAACTGGGGTCCCCTTGCATTGCACAGCAGACCAGGGAGAAAACTCTTCCTGAGGATTCTTCTAAGCTGTGGCTATCTGGCTCTCCGACGGAGGAAACACATTGCTGCCTGGCCTTCGGCATACCAACAGTAGAGCCCAAAGACCATCATGAGGCATGAGGTTGCTCAGAAGGCACAGATGACACTTTCGGTACACAGTGATTTTCCTCGGAAAAGGGTGCAGTCGCGAGCGTCCTCAGATATGTAAAAGGCACACCAGCATTACAGCACTTCAGTGGTGAAAGCCTCGGGTCTACTTGTGACCACCAAGTTTGCTGATGGAAACACTGCCCCTTATGTTGAGTATGCCACTCAGCCGACCTTCTCCTTAGCTGAAGTAGTCTGCTGCATGACCTCCTGGCAAGGAGTGGCAGGCACACTGTTTCTTTCGAGAACACTCACTCTTCCTCCCGAGGAATTCCTGCAGGGTGCCCAAGATGGGCGCCCGCCCACCTCTGCCCCCGTGCTTTTCCTTCAGTTTTCTGGCCCCAAGCCTCCTGTTCCAAAGGGGCCAATAATGCTTTAGCCCGCAGGATCCAGTTTCTACGTGCAAACCCAGCCTGTGGAGCAGCACCCTCTGCTCAGCTACAAGAGAGCCATGCGACACACCAGGCGCTCCTGTGAGGAGCCTTTTGTAAGCAGAAGTTCTGCGCAAGGTGACGTGCCTAGCCAAGACAGCGCTTCAGTCAGGCGTTGTCGACTTTGGAACTTTCAATCTCCCAGCAGTGCTTCGGGAAAGGTGTCCATCATTTCGGGCTGGTTGTAAAGTCACATTTCTGCTGGAGGTGAAGGGTCGTCAGCTTTGAGTTCGTAGAATCCATGTAACTCGCCGGGTACGATTCAGTGCAGCTAATAGCTAAGCCGGGAGTCTGACAGGCATTGCACGTGACACCGTGCCCCACTCTGGTACCAAGACTGCTTTCCAGAGCTGGAGGTCTGGCTCTCCGCCGGAGCAAGCCGTGTGTTGCCCTGCCCTCTGCATGCACAGAGTGGAGGCCCACCACCCATGTGGCTGCAGGTTACTCAAAGGCCATAGCTCACACTTTGGCTACAACGTGTTCTTCCTTGACCTGGGTCCAGGCGTGAGAGAGCCTGCAGTCCTGAGAGGCCTACCGGTGTTAAAGCAGTACCTTCACTAAGGCTTCTCAGAAAGATCTGCACTGCAACACTTTTCAAGGCGCACGCGGACCTTCCTTTGGCGGCATAGGGGCAGGTTCCCTAAACACTAGCCAAGACGGCTTTGGGATGAGCTCCTAGTGAGGAACTGCACACACCCCCCTCGTCCTTTCGAGAAAACTCACTCTTCCTCGCTTTGCCTCCCAGGGAACTCCTACGGTGATTACAAGACGGGCAGCAGGACTTCTTTTCAGGCAGCTCTGAGCACGCAGCTCTCCGGCTTGCCAACGGGACAGATTTCGCTTTTCTCGTCCAGCCCCCTTTTCACGGTTGCCACACAGCGCATGTAGCTGAAGTTCCCGGGCAGCCAAAGGAGACCCATGTCACATACTGTACCCCTTCGCTGAAAGCACTTTGGAAAGCCAGTGTTCCTCCGGCAGTGAATTGCGCGAGCCAGTGAACGCCTTCGTTTCGCCTAGGTCATGGTACATCTTGCAAAGGCCTAGCAGTCTTCGGAGGACGACTGCCTATTTCTCCCTCGAGAGGTGAAGTCCAGGTGCTGCTTCAGGGAGCAAGAGGTCAAGTATGAATTCCGAGAACTCGTGTAAGCACGGTGTTTTTCCAAAAGCAGCTCAGGGTTACAAAAGGAGGCCCCCTTGCATTGCCCAGAAGCCCCGTTATAAACGTGTTCTTCAGGCTTCCTCTAAGCTCTCCAAATCGAGCTCTCCGATGGAGGGAAAACGTTGTTGCCCAGCCTCCTGCATACAGAACAGTAGAGTCCAAAGACCCTTGTGGCTGGGTGTTGCTCAGCAGGCACAGATGCCACTTCTGCTCCACAGTGACCTTCCTCGGAATACGGTGCAGACGCTCGCATCCTCATCCTTTCAGAGTCTTGAAAGGCACACCAGCATTTACAGCAGTTCAGTTGGGAAGGCCTCTTTGAAACTGCTGACTGCGACTGTGCTGGTGGAAAGAAACACTGCACCTTACCTTGAGGCTGGCGCTCGGCTGACTTTCGCCCTAGATAACGTCCTCTGCGGGATGTACTCCTAGCAAGAAATTGCCAGCACTCTGTTTCTTTGGGCAAAGTCTCCGTTCCTCCCCGGGTATTCCCGCAGGGTTGAGAAGGTTGGCGACCGCAGGGCTTTTCATTAAGCACTCATCATGGAAAACACGGACCTTCCTTGCAACACGCGGGCAAGTTTCCTTCCCACTGGCCAAGAAGGCTTTGGGATGAGAACCTAGCAAGGAACTGCACGCACTCCGGTTCGTTCAAGAAAATTCACTCTGCCTCAGGTTGCCTCTCAGGGTAATCCAGGGGTGAATAGAAGACGGGCAACAGGACTGTTTCTCAGGCAGCTCTGAGGACGCAGCTCTCCGGTTGGTCACTGGGGCAAATGGTGCCCTTCCCGTCCCCCTCCACTTTCACGGTTGACACCTAGCTCATGTACCTGAAGTTCACAAGCAGGCCACATAGACACATGCCACACACATGGGCCCTTCCATGACAACACTTTGGCAAGCAGGAGTCCTCCTGAGGTGAATGGCGTGAGCCGGTGAACGCCTTAGTGTCGCCTACCTCACCGTGGATCTTGCAAAGGCCTAACAGTCTTCAAAGGCTGAGAGCACATGTCTCCAGCTGGATCTGAAGTCGACGTGCTGCTTGCGAGGGGAAGACGTCAGCTGTGAATTCTGAGAACCCTTGCCATGGCGGTGTTTGTTCCAGTGCAGCTCAGGTTTACCAACTGGGGTCCCCTTGCATTGCACAGCAGACCAGGGAGAAAACTCTTCCTGAGGATTCTTCTAAGCTGTGGCTATCTGGCTCTCCGACGGAGGAAACACATTGCTGCCTGGCCTTCGGCATACCAACAGTAGCGCCCAAAGACCATCATGAGGCATGAGGTTGCTCAGAAGGCACAGATGACACTTTCGGTACACAGTGATTTTCCTCGGAAAAGGGTGCAGTCGCGAGCGTCCTCAGATATGTAAAAGGCACACCAGCATTACAGCACTTCAGTGGTGAAAGCCTCGGGTCTACTTGTGACCACCAAGTTTGCTGATGGAAACACTGCCCCTTATGTTGAGTATGCCACTCAGCCGACCTTCTCCTTAGCTGAAGTAGTCTGCTGCATGACCTCCTGGCAAGGAGTGGCAGGCACACTGTTTCATTCGAGAACACTCACTCTTCCTCCCGAGGAATTCCTGCAGGGTGCCCAAGATGGGCGCCCGCCCACCTCTGCCCCCGTGCTTTTCCTTCAGTTTTCTGGCCCCAAGCCTCCTGTTCCAAAGGGGCCAATAATGCTTTAGCCCGCAGGATCCAGTTTCTACGTGCAAACCCAGCCTGTGGAGCAGCACCCTCTGCTCAGCTACAAGAGAGCCATGCGACACACCAGGCGCTCCTGTGAGGAGCCTTTTGTAAGCAGAAGTTCTGCGCAAGGTGACGTGCCTAGCCAAGACAGCGCTTCAGTCAGGCGTTGTCGACTTTGGAACTTTCAATCTCCCAGCAGTGCTTCGGGAAAGGTGTCCATCATTTCGGGCTGGTTGTAAAGTCACATTTCTGCTGGAGGTGAAGGGTCGTCAGCTTTGAGTTCGTAGAATCCATGTAACTCGCCGGGTACGATTCAGTGCAGCTAATAGCTAAGCCGGGAGTCTGACAGGCATTGCACGTGACACCGTGCCCCACTCTGGTACCAAGACTGCTTTCCAGAGCTGGAGGTCTGGCTCTCCGCCGGAGCAAGCCGTGTGTTGCCCTGCCCTCTGCATGCACAGAGTGGAGGCCCACCACCCATGTGGCTGCAGGTTACTCAAAGGCCATAGCTCACACTTTGGCTACAACGTGTTCTTCCTTGACCTGGGTCCAGGCGTGAGAGAGCCTGCAGTCCTGAGAGGCCTACCGGTGTTAAAGCAGTACCTTCACTAAGGCTTCTCAGAAAGATCTGCACTGCAACACTTTTCAAGGCGCACGCGGACCTTCCTTTGGCGGCATAGGGGCAGGTTCCCTAAACACTAGCCAAGACGGCTTTGGGATGAGCTCCTAGTGAGGAACTGCACACACCCCCCTCGTCCTTTCGAGAAAACTCACTCTTCCTCGCTTTGCCTCCCAGGGAACTCCTACGGTGATTACAAGACGGGCAGCAGGACTTCTTTTCAGGCAGCTCTGAGCACGCAGCTCTCCGGCTTGCCAACGGGACAGATTTCGCTTTTCTCGTCCAGCCCCCTTTTCACGGTTGCCACACAGCGCATGTAGCTGAAGTTCCCGGGCAGCCAAAGGAGACCCATGTCACATACTGTACCCCTTCGCTGAAAGCACTTTGGAAAGCCAGTGTTCCTCCGGCAGTGAATTGCGCGAGCCAGTGAACGCCTTCGTTTCGCCTAGGTCATGGTACATCTTGCAAAGGCCTAGCAGTCTTCGGAGGACGACTGCCTATTTCTCCCTCGAGAGGTGAAGTCCAGGTGCTGCTTCAGGGAGCAAGAGGTCAAGTATGAATTCCGAGAACTCGTGTAAGCACGGTGTTTTTCCAAAAGCAGCTCAGGGTTACAAAAGGAGGCCCCCTTGCATTGCCCAGAAGCCCCGTTATAAACGTGTTCTTCAGGCTTCCTCTAAGCTCTCCAAATCGAGCTCTCCGATGGAGGAAAAACGTTGTTGCCCAGCCTCCTGCATACAGAACAGTAGAGTCCAAAGACCCTTGTGGCTGGGTGTTGCTCAGCAGGCACAGATGCCACTTCTGCTCCACAGTGACCTTCCTCGGAATACGGTGCAGACGCTCGCATCCTCATCCTTTCAGAGTCTTGAAAGGCACACCAGCATTTACAGCAGTTCAGTTGGGAAGGCCTCTTTGAAACTGCTGACTGCGACTGTGCTGGTGGAAAGAAACACTGCACCTTACCTTGAGGCTGGCGCTCGGCTGACTTTCGCCCTAGATAACGTCCTCTGCGGGATGTACTCCTAGCAAGAAATTGCCAGCACTCTGTTTCTTTGGGCAAAGTCTCCGTTCCTCCCCGGGTATTCCCGCAGGGTTGAGAAGGTTGGCGACCGCAGGGCTTTTCATTAAGCACTCATCATGGAAAACACGGACCTTCCTTGCAACACGCGGGCAAGTTTCCTTCCCACTGGCCAAGAAGGCTTTGGGATGAGAACCTAGCAAGGAACTGCACGCACTCCGGTTCGTTCAAGAAAATTCACTCTGCCTCAGGTTGCCTCTCAGGGTAATCCAGGGGTGAATAGAAGACGGGCAACAGGACTGTTTCTCAGGCAGCTCTGAGGACGCAGCTCTCCGGTTGGTCACTGGGGCAAATGGTGCCCTTCCCGTCCCCCTCCACTTTCACGGTTGACACCTAGCTCATGTACCTGAAGTTCACAAGCAGGCCACATAGACACATGCCACACACATGGGCCCTTCCATGACAACACTTTGGCAAGCAGGAGTCCTCCTGAGGTGAATGGCGTGAGCCGGTGAACGCCTTAGTGTCGCCTACCTCACCGTGGATCTTGCAAAGGCCTAACAGTCTTCAAAGGCTGAGAGCACATGTCTCCAGCTGGATCTGAAGTCGACGTGCTGCTTGCGAGGGGAAGACGTCAGCTGTGAATTCTGAGAACCCTTGCCATGGCGGTGTTTGTTCCAGTGCAGCTCAGGTTTACCAACTGGGGTCCCCTTGCATTGCACAGCAGACCAGGGAGAAAACTCTTCCTGAGGATTCTTCTAAGCGGTGGCTATCTGGCTCTCCGACGGAGGAAACACATTGCTGCCTGGCCTTCGGCATACCAACAGTAGAGCCCAAAGACCATCATGAGGCATGAGGTTGCTCAGAAGGCACAGATGACACTTTCAGTACACAGTGATTTTCCTCGGAAAAGGGTGCAGTCGCGAGCGTCCTCAGATATGTAAAAGGCACACCAGCATTACAGCACTTCAGTGGTGAAAGCCTCGGGTCTACTTGTGACCACCAAGTTTGCTGATGGAAACACTGCCCCTTATGTTGAGTATGCCACTCAGCCGACCTTCTCCTTAGCTGAAGTAGTCTGCTGCATGACCTCCTGGCAAGGAGTGGCAGGCACACTGTTTCTTTCGAGAACACTCACTCTTCCTCCCGAGGAATTCCTGCAGGGTGCCCAAGATGGGCGCCCGCCCACCTCTGCCCCCGTGCTTTTCCTTCAGTTTTCTGGCCCCAAGCCTCCTGTTCCAAAGGGGCCAATAATGCTTTAGCCCGCAGGATCCAGTTTCTACGTGCAAACCCAGCCTGTGGAGCAGCACCCTCTGCTCAGCTACAAGAGAGCCATGCGACACACCAGGCGCTCCTGTGAGGAGCCTTTTGTAAGCAGAAGTTCTGCGCAAGGTGACGTGCCTAGCCAAGACAGCGCTTCAGTCAGGCGTTGTCGACTTTGGAACTTTCAATCTCCCAGCAGTGCTTCGGGAAAGGTGTCCATCATTTCGGGCTGGTTGTAAAGTCACATTTCTGCTGGAGGTGAAGGGTCGTCAGCTTTGAGTTCGTAGAATCCATGTAACTCGCCGGGTACGATTCAGTGCAGCTAATAGCTAAGCCGGGAGTCTGACAGGCATTGCACGTGACACCGTGCCCCACTCTGGTACCAAGACTGCTTTCCAGAGCTGGAGGTCTGGCTCTCCGCCGGAGCAAGCCGTGTGTTGCCCTGCCCTCTGCATGCACAGAGTGGAGGCCCACCACCCATGTGGCTGCAGGTTACTCAAAGGCCATAGCTCACACTTTGGCTACAACGTGTTCTTCCTTGACCTGGGTCCAGGCGTGAGAGAGCCTGCAGTCCTGAGAGGCCTACCGGTGTTAAAGCAGTACCTTCACTAAGGCTTCTCAGAAAGATCTGCACTGCAACACTTTTCAAGGCGCACGCGGACCTTCCTTTGGCGGCATAGGGGCAGGTTCCCTAAACACTAGCCAAGACGGCTTTGGGATGAGCTCCTAGTGAGGAACTGCACACACCCCCCTCGTCCTTTCGAGAAAACTCACTCTTCCTCGCTTTGCCTCCCAGGGAACTCCTACGGTGATTACAAGACGGGCAGCAGGACTTCTTTTCAGGCAGCTCTGAGCACGCAGCTCTCCGGCTTGCCAACGGGACAGATTTCGCTTTTCTCGTCCAGCCCCCTTTTCACGGTTGCCACACAGCGCATGTAGCTGAAGTTCCCGGGCAGCCAAAGGAGACCCATGTCACATACTGTACCCCTTCGCTGAAAGCACTTTGGAAAGCCAGTGTTCCTCCGGCAGTGAATTGCGCGAGCCAGTGAACGCCTTCGTTTCGCCTAGGTCATGGTACATCTTGCAAAGGCCTAGCAGTCTTCGGAGGACGACTGCCTATTTCTCCCTCGAGAGGTGAAGTCCAGGTGCTGCTTCAGGGAGCAAGAGGTCAAGTATGAATTCCGAGAACTCGTGTAAGCACGGTGTTTTTCCAAAAGCAGCTCAGGGTTACAAAAGGAGGCCCCCTTGCATTGCCCAGAAGCCCCGTTATAAACGTGTTCTTCAGGCTTCCTCTAAGCTCTCCAAATCGAGCTCTCCGATGGAGGAAAAACGTTGTTGCCCAGCCTCCTGCATACAGAACAGTAGAGTCCAAAGACCCTTGTGGCTGGGTGTTGCTCAGCAGGCACAGATGCCACTTCTGCTCCACAGTGACCTTCCTCGGAATACGGTGCAGACGCTCGCATCCTCATCCTTTCAGAGTCTTGAAAGGCACACCAGCATTTACAGCAGTTCAGTCGGGAAGGCCTCTTTGAAACTGCTGACTGCGACTGTGCTGGTGGAAAGAAACACTGCACCTTACCTTGAGGCTGGCGCTCGGCTGACTTTCGCCCTAGATAACGTCCTCTGCGGGATGTACTCCTAGCAAGAAATTGCCAGCACTCTGTTTCTTTGGGCAAAGTCTCCGTTCCTCCCCGGGTATTCCCGCAGGGTTGAGAAGGTTGGCGACCGCAGGGCTTTTCATTAAGCACTCATCATGGAAAACACGGACCTTCCTTGCAACACGCGGGCAAGTTTCCTTCCCACTGGCCAAGAAGGCTTTGGGATGAGAACCTAGCAAGGAACTGCACGCACTCCGGTTCGTTCAAGAAAATTCACTCTGCCTCAGGTTGCCTCTCAGGGTAATCCAGGGGTGAATAGAAGACGGGCAACAGGACTGTTTCTCAGGCAGCTCTGAGGACGCAGCTCTCCGGTTGGTCACTGGGGCAAATGGTGCCCTTCCCGTCCCCCTCCACTTTCACGGTTGACACCTAGCTCATGTACCTGAAGTTCACAAGCAGGCCACATAGACACATGCCACACACATGGGCCCTTCCATGACAACACTTTGGCAAGCAGGAGTCCTCCTGAGGTGAATGGCGTGAGCCGGTGAACGCCTTAGTGTCGCCTACCTCACCGTGGATCTTGCAAAGGCCTAACAGTCTTCAAAGGCTGAGAGCACATGTCTCCAGCTGGATCTGAAGTCGACGTGCTGCTTGCGAGGGGAAGACGTCAGCTGTGAATTCTGAGAACCCTTGCCATGGCGGTGTTTGTTCCAGTGCAGCTCAGGTTTACCAACTGGGGTCCCCTTGCATTGCACAGCAGACCAGGGAGAAAACTCTTCCTGAGGATTCTTCTAAGCTGTGGCTATCTGGCTCTCCGACGGAGGAAACACATTGCTGCCTGGCCTTCGGCATACCAACAGTAGAGCCCAAAGACCATCATGAGGCATGAGGTTGCTCAGAAGGCACAGATGACACTTTCGGTACACAGTGATTTTCCTCGGAAAAGGGTGCAGTCGCGAGCGTCCTCAGATATGTAAAAGGCACACCAGCATTACAGCACTTCAGTGGTGAAAGCCTCGGGTCTACTTGTGACCACCAAGTTTGCTGATGGAAACACTGCCCCTTATGTTGAGTATGCCACTCAGCCGACCTTCTCCTTAGCTGAAGTAGTCTGCTGCATGACCTCCTGGCAAGGAGTGGCAGGCACACTGTTTCTTTCGAGAACACTCACTCTTCCTCCCGAGGAATTCCTGCAGGGTGCCCAAGATGGGCGCCCGCCCACCTCTGCCCCCGTGCTTTTCCTTCAGTTTTCTGGCCCCAAGCCTCCTGTTCCAAAGGGGCCAATAATGCTTTAGCCCGCAGGATCCAGTTTCTACGTGCAAACCCAGCCTGTGGAGCAGCACCCTCTGCTCAGCTACAAGAGAGCCATGCGACACACCAGGCGCTCCTGTGAGGAGCCTTTTGTAAGCAGAAGTTCTGCGCAAGGTGACGTGCCTAGCCAAGACAGCGCTTCAGTCAGGCGTTGTCGACTTTGGAACTTTCAATCTCCCAGCAGTGCTTCGGGAAAGGTGTCCATCATTTCGGGCTGGTTGTAAAGTCACATTTCTGCTGGAGGTGAAGGGTCGTCAGCTTTGAGTTCGTAGAATCCATGTAACTCGCCGGGTACGATTCAGTGCAGCTAATAGCTAAGCCGGGAGTCTGACAGGCATTGCACGTGACACCGTGCCCCACTCTGGTACCAAGACTGCTTTCCAGAGCTGGAGGTCTGGCTCTCCGCCGGAGCAAGCCGTGTGTTGCCCTGCCCTCTGCATGCACAGAGTGGAGGCCCACCACCCATGTGGCTGCAGGTTACTCAAAGGCCATAGCTCACACTTTGGCTACAACGTGTTCTTCCTTGACCTGGGTCCAGGCGTGAGAGAGCCTGCAGTCCTGAGAGGCCTACCGGTGTTAAAGCAGTACCTTCACTAAGGCTTCTCAGAAAGATCTGCACTGCAACACTTTTCAAGGCGCACGCGGACCTTCCTTTGGCGGCATAGGGGCAGGTTCCCTAAACACTAGCCAAGACGGCTTTGGGATGAGCTCCTAGTGAGGAACTGCACACACCCCCCTCGTCCTTTCGAGAAAACTCACTCTTCCTCGCTTTGCCTCCCAGGGAACTCCTACGGTGATTACAAGACGGGCAGCAGGACTTCTTTTCAGGCAGCTCTGAGCACGCAGCTCTCCGGCTTGCCAACGGGACAGATTTCGCTTTTCTCGTCCAGCCCCCTTTTCACGGTTGCCACACAGCGCATGTAGCTGAAGTTCCCGGGCAGCCAAAGGAGACCCATGTCACATACTGTACCCCTTCGCTGAAAGCACTTTGGAAAGCCAGTGTTCCTCCGGCAGTGAATTGCGCGAGCCAGTGAACGCCTTCGTTTCGCCTAGGTCATGGTACATCTTGCAAAGGCCTAGCAGTCTTCGGAGGACGACTGCCTATTTCTTCCTCGAGAGGTGAAGTCCAGGTGCTGCTTCAGGGAGCAAGAGGTCAAGTATGAATTCCGAGAACTCGTGTAAGCACGGTGTTTTTCCAAAAGCAGCTCAGGGTTACAAAAGGAGGCCCCCTTGCATTGCCCAGAAGCCCCGTTATAAACGTGTTCTTCAGGCTTCCTCTAAGCTCTCCAAATCGAGCTCTCCGATGGAGGAAAAACGTTGTTGCCCAGCCTCCTGCATACAGAACAGTAGAGTCCAAAGACCCTTGTGGCTGGGTGTTGCTCAGCAGGCACAGATGCCACTTCTGCTCCACAGTGACCTTCCTCGGAATACGGTGCAGACGCTCGCATCCTCATCCTTTCAGAGTCTTGAAAGGCACACCAGCATTTACAGCAGTTCAGTCGGGAAGGCCTCTTTGAAACTGCTGACTGCGACTGTGCTGGTGGAAAGAAACACTGCACCTTACCTTGAGGCTGGCGCTCGGCTGACTTTCGCCCTAGATAACGTCCTCTGCGGGATGTACTCCTAGCAAGAAATTGCCAGCACTCTGTTTCTTTGGGCAAAGTCTCCGTTCCTCCCCGGGTATTCCCGCAGGGTTGAGAAGGTTGGCGACCGCAGGGCTTTTCATTAAGCACTCATCATGGAAAACACGGACCTTCCTTGCAACACGCGGGCAAGTTTCCTTCCCACTGGCCAAGAAGGCTTTGGGATGAGAACCTAGCAAGGAACTGCACGCACTCCGGTTCGTTCAAGAAAATTCACTCTGCCTCAGGTTGCCTCTCAGGGTAATCCAGGGGTGAATAGAAGACGGGCAACAGGACTGTTTCTCAGGCAGCTCTGAGGACGCAGCTCTCCGGTTGGTCACTGGGGCAAATGGTGCCCTTCCCGTCCCCCTCCACTTTCACGGTTGACACCTAGCTCATGTACCTGAAGTTCACAAGCAGGCCACATAGACACATGCCACACACATGGGCCCTTCCATGACAACACTTTGGCAAGCAGGAGTCCTCCTGAGGTGAATGGCGTGAGCCGGTGAACGCCTTAGTGTCGCCTACCTCACCGTGGATCTTGCAAAGGCCTAACAGTCTTCAAAGGCTGAGAGCACATGTCTCCAGCTGGATCTGAAGTCGACGTGCTGCTTGCGAGGGGAAGACGTCAGCTGTGAATTCTGAGAACCCTTGCCATGGCGGTGTTTGTTCCAGTGCAGCTCAGGTTTACCAACTGGGGTCCCCTTGCATTGCACAGCAGACCAGGGAGAAAACTCTTCCTGAGGATTCTTCTAAGCTGTGGCTATCTGGCTCTCCGACGGAGGAAACACATTGCTGCCTGGCCTTCGGCATACCAACAGTAGAGCCCAAAGACCATCATGAGGCATGAGGTTGCTCAGAAGGCACAGATGACACTTTCGGTACACAGTGATTTTCCTCGGAAAAGGGTGCAGTCGCGAGCGTCCTCAGATATGTAAAAGGCACACCAGCATTACAGCACTTCAGTGGTGAAAGCCTCGGGTCTACTTGTGACCACCAAGTTTGCTGATGGAAACACTGCCCCTTATGTTGAGTATGCCACTCAGCCGACCTTCTCCTTAGCTGAAGTAGTCTGCTGCATGACCTCCTGGCAAGGAGTGGCAGGCACACTGTTTCTTTCGAGAACACTCACTCTTCCTCCCGAGGAATTCCTGCAGGGTGCCCAAGATGGGCGCCCGCCCACCTCTGCCCCCGTGCTTTTCCTTCAGTTTTCTGGCCCCAAGCCTCCTGTTCCAAAGGGGCCAATAATGCTTTAGCCCGCAGGATCCAGTTTCTACGTGCAAACCCAGCCTGTGGAGCAGCACCCTCTGCTCAGCTACAAGAGAGCCATGCGACACACCAGGCGCTCCTGTGAGGAGCCTTTTGTAAGCAGAAGTTCTGCGCAAGGTGACGTGCCTAGCCAAGACAGCGCTTCAGTCAGGCGTTGTCGACTTTGGAACTTTCAATCTCCCAGCAGTGCTTCGGGAAAGGTGTCCATCATTTCGGGCTGGTTGTAAAGTCACATTTCTGCTGGAGGTGAAGGGTCGTCAGCTTTGAGTTCGTAGAATCCATGTAACTCGCCGGGTACGATTCAGTGCAGCTAATAGCTAAGCCGGGAGTCTGACAGGCATTGCACGTGACACCGTGCCCCACTCTGGTACCAAGACTGCTTTCCAGAGCTGGAGGTCTGGCTCTCCGCCGGAGCAAGCCGTGTGTTGCCCTGCCCTCTGCATGCACAGAGTGGAGGCCCACCACCCATGTGGCTGCAGGTTACTCAAAGGCCATAGCTCACACTTTGGCTACAACGTGTTCTTCCTTGACCTGGGTCCAGGCGTGAGAGAGCCTGCAGTCCTGAGAGGCCTACCGGTGTTAAAGCAGTACCTTCACTAAGGCTTCTCAGAAAGATCTGCACTGCAACACTTTTCAAGGCGCACGCGGACCTTCCTTTGGCGGCATAGGGGCAGGTTCCCTAAACACTAGCCAAGACGGCTTTGGGATGAGCTCCTAGTGAGGAACTGCACACACCCCCCTCGTCCTTTCGAGAAAACTCACTCTTCCTCGCTTTGCCTCCCAGGGAACTCCTACGGTGATTACAAGACGGGCAGCAGGACTTCTTTTCAGGCAGCTCTGAGCACGCAGCTCTCCGGCTTGCCAACGGGACAGATTTCGCTTTTCTCGTCCAGCCCCCTTTTCACGGTTGCCACACAGCGCATGTAGCTGAAGTTCCCGGGCAGCCAAAGGAGACCCATGTCACATACTGTACCCCTTCGCTGAAAGCACTTTGGAAAGCCAGTGTTCCTCCGGCAGTGAATTGCGCGAGCCAGTGAACGCCTTCGTTTCGCCTAGGTCATGGTACATCTTGCAAAGGCCTAGCAGTCTTCGGAGGACGACTGCCTATTTCTCCCTCGAGAGGTGAAGTCCAGGTGCTGCTTCAGGGAGCAAGAGGTCAAGTATGAATTCCGAGAACTCGTGTAAGCACGGTGTTTTTCCAAAAGCAGCTCAGGGTTACAAAAGGAGGCCCCCTTGCATTGCCCAGAAGCCCCGTTATAAACGTGTTCTTCAGGCTTCCTCTAAGCTCTCCAAATCGAGCTCTCCGATGGAGGAAAAACGTTGTTGCCCAGCCTCCTGCATACAGAACAGTAGAGTCCAAAGACCCTTGTGGCTGGGTGTTGCTCAGCAGGCACAGATGCCACTTCTGCTCCACAGTGACCTTCCTCGGAATACGGTGCAGACGCTCGCATCCTCATCCTTTCAGAGTCTTGAAAGGCACACCAGCATTTACAGCAGTTCAGTCGGGAAGGCCTCTTTGAAACTGCTGACTGCGACTGTGCTGGTGGAAAGAAACACTGCACCTTACCTTGAGGCTGGCGCTCGGCTGACTTTCGCCCTAGATAACGTCCTCTGCGGGATGTACTCCTAGCAAGAAATTGCCAGCACTCTGTTTCTTTGGGCAAAGTCTCCGTTCCTCCCCGGGTATTCCCGCAGGGTTGAGAAGGTTGGCGACCGCAGGGCTTTTCATTAAGCACTCATCATGGAAAACACGGACCTGCCTTGCAACACGCGGGCAAGTTTCCTTCCCACTGGCCAAGAAGGCTTTGGGATGAGAACCTAGCAAGGAACTGCACGCACTCCGGTTCGTTCAAGAAAATTCACTCTGCCTCAGGTTGCCTCTCAGGGTAATCCAGGGGTGAATAGAAGACGGGCAACAGGACTGTTTCTCAGGCAGCTCTGAGGACGCAGCTCTCCGGTTGGTCACTGGGGCAAATGGTGCCCTTCCCGTCCCCCTCCACTTTCACGGTTGACACCTAGCTCATGTACCTGAAGTTCACAAGCAGGCCACATAGACACATGCCACACACATGGGCCCTTCCATGACAACACTTTGGCAAGCAGGAGTCCTCCTGAGGTGAATGGCGTGAGCCGGTGAACGCCTTAGTGTCGCCTACCTCACCGTGGATCTTGCAAAGGCCTAACAGTCTTCAAAGGCTGAGAGCACATGTCTCCAGCTGGATCTGAAGTCGACGTGCTGCTTGCGAGGGGAAGACGTCAGCTGTGAATTCTGAGAACCCTTGCCATGGCGGTGTTTGTTCCAGTGCAGCTCAGGTTTACCAACTGGGGTCCCCTTGCATTGCACAGCAGACCAGGGAGAAAACTCTTCCTGAGGATTCTTCTAAGCTGTGGCTATCTGGCTCTCCGACGGAGGAAACACATTGCTGCCTGGCCTTCGGCATACCAACAGTAGAGCCCAAAGACCATCATGAGGCATGAGGTTGCTCAGAAGGCACAGATGACACTTTCGGTACACAGTGATTTTCCTCGGAAAAGGGTGCAGTCGCGAGCGTCCTCAGATATGTAAAAGGCACACCAGCATTACAGCACTTCAGTGGTGAAAGCCTCGGGTCTACTTGTGACCACCAAGTTTGCTGATGGAAACACTGCCCCTTATGTTGAGTATGCCACTCAGCCGACCTTCTCCTTAGCTGAAGTAGTCTGCTGCATGACCTCCTGGCAAGGAGTGGCAGGCACACTGTTTCTTTCGAGAACACTCACTCTTCCTCCCGAGGAATTCCTGCAGGGTGCCCAAGATGGGCGCCCGCCCACCTCTGCCCCCGTGCTTTTCCTTCAGTTTTCTGGCCCCAAGCCTCCTGTTCCAAAGGGGCCAATAATGCTTTAGCCCGCAGGATCCAGTTTCTACGTGCAAACCCAGCCTGTGGAGCAGCACCCTCTGCTCAGCTACAAGAGAGCCATGCGACACACCAGGCGCTCCTGTGAGGAGCCTTTTGTAAGCAGAAGTTCTGCGCAAGGTGACGTGCCTAGCCAAGACAGCGCTTCAGTCAGGCGTTGTCGACTTTGGAACTTTCAATCTCCCAGCAGTGCTTCGGGAAAGGTGTCCATCATTTCGGGCTGGTTGTAAAGTCACATTTCTGCTGGAGGTGAAGGGTCGTCAGCTTTGAGTTCGTAGAATCCATGTAACTCGCCGGGTACGATTCAGTGCAGCTAATAGCTAAGCCGGGAGTCTGACAGGCATTGCACGTGACACCGTGCCCCACTCTGGTACCAAGACTGCTTTCCAGAGCTGGAGGTCTGGCTCTCCGCCGGAGCAAGCCGTGTGTTGCCCTGCCCTCTGCATGCACAGAGTGGAGGCCCACCACCCATGTGGCTGCAGGTTACTCAAAGGCCATAGCTCACACTTTGGCTA
Source organism: Balaenoptera ricei (assembly GCF_028023285.1). Lineage (NCBI taxonomy): Eukaryota > Metazoa > Chordata > Mammalia > Artiodactyla > Balaenopteridae > Balaenoptera > Balaenoptera ricei. The sequence continues at coordinate 276,921 of NW_026777497.1, forward strand.
CAACGTGTTCTTCCTTGACCTGGGTCCAGGCGTGAGAGAGCCTGCAGTCCTGAGAGGCCTACCGGTGTTAAAGCAGTACCTTCACTAAGGCTTCTCAGAAAGATCTGCACTGCAACACTTTTCAAGGCGCACGCGGACCTTCCTTTGGCGGCATAGGGGCAGGTTCCCTAAACACTAGCCAAGACGGCTTTGGGATGAGCTCCTAGTGAGGAACTGCACACACCCCCCTCGTCCTTTCGAGAAAACTCACTCTTCCTCGCTTTGCCTCCCAGGGAACTCCTACGGTGATTACAAGACGGGCAGCAGGACTTCTTTTCAGGCAGCTCTGAGCACGCAGCTCTCCGGCTTGCCAACGGGACAGATTTCGCTTTTCTCGTCCAGCCCCCTTTTCACGGTTGCCACACAGCGCATGTAGCTGAAGTTCCCGGGCAGCCAAAGGAGACCCATGTCACATACTGTACCCCTTCGCTGAAAGCACTTTGGAAAGCCAGTGTTCCTCCGGCAGTGAATTGCGCGAGCCAGTGAACGCCTTCGTTTCGCCTAGGTCATGGTACATCTTGCAAAGGCCTAGCAGTCTTCGGAGGACGACTGCCTATTTCTCCCTCGAGAGGTGAAGTCCAGGTGCTGCTTCAGGGAGCAAGAGGTCAAGTATGAATTCCGAGAACTCGTGTAAGCACGGTGTTTTTCCAAAAGCAGCTCAGGGTTACAAAAGGAGGCCCCCTTGCATTGCCCAGAAGCCCCGTTATAAACGTGTTCTTCAGGCTTCCTCTAAGCTCTCCAAATCGAGCTCTCCGATGGAGGAAAAACGTTGTTGCCCAGCCTCCTGCATACAGAACAGTAGAGTCCAAAGACCCTTGTGGCTGGGTGTTGCTCAGCAGGCACAGATGCCACTTCTGCTCCACAGTGACCTTCCTCGGAATACGGTGCAGACGCTCGCATCCTCATCCTTTCAGAGTCTTGAAAGGCACACCAGCATTTACAGCAGTTCAGTCGGGAAGGCCTCTTTGAAACTGCTGACTGCGACTGTGCTGGTGGAAAGAAACACTGCACCTTACCTTGAGGCTGGCGCTCGGCTGACTTTCGCCCTAGATAACGTCCTCTGCGGGATGTACTCCTAGCAAGAAATTGCCAGCACTCTGTTTCTTTGGGCAAAGTCTCCGTTCCTCCCCGGGTATTCCCGCAGGGTTGAGAAGGTTGGCGACCGCAGGGCTTTTCATTAAGCACTCATCATGGAAAACACGGACCTGCCTTGCAACACGCGGGCAAGTTTCCTTCCCACTGGCCAAGAAGGCTTTGGGATGAGAACCTAGCAAGGAACTGCACGCACTCCGGTTCGTTCAAGAAAATTCACTCTGCCTCAGGTTGCCTCTCAGGGTAATCCAGGGGTGAATAGAAGACGGGCAACAGGACTGTTTCTCAGGCAGCTCTGAGGACGCAGCTCTCCGGTTGGTCACTGGGGCAAATGGTGCCCTTCCCGTCCCCCTCCACTTTCACGGTTGACACCTAGCTCATGTACCTGAAGTTCACAAGCAGGCCACATAGACACATGCCACACACATGGGCCCTTCCATGACAACACTTTGGCAAGCAGGAGTCCTCCTGAGGTGAATGGCGTGAGCCGGTGAACGCCTTAGTGTCGCCTACCTCACCGTGGATCTTGCAAAGGCCTAACAGTCTTCAAAGGCTGAGAGCACATGTCTCCAGCTGGATCTGAAGTCGACGTGCTGCTTGCGAGGGGAAGACGTCAGCTGTGAATTCTGAGAACCCTTGCCATGGCGGTGTTTGTTCCAGTGCAGCTCAGGTTTACCAACTGGGGTCCCCTTGCATTGCACAGCAGACCAGGGAGAAAACTCTTCCTGAGGATTCTTCTAAGCTGTGGCTATCTGGCTCTCCGACGGAGGAAACACATTGCTGCCTGGCCTTCGGCATACCAACAGTAGAGCCCAAAGACCATCATGAGGCATGAGGTTGCTCAGAAGGCACAGATGACACTTTCGGTACACAGTGATTTTCCTCGGAAAAGGGTGCAGTCGCGAGCGTCCTCAGATATGTAAAAGGCACACCAGCATTACAGCACTTCAGTGGTGAAAGCCTCGGGTCTACTTGTGACCACCAAGTTTGCTGATGGAAACACTGCCCCTTATGTTGAGTATGCCACTCAGCCGACCTTCTCCTTAGCTGAAGTAGTCTGCTGCATGACCTCCTGGCAAGGAGCGGCAGGCACACTGTTTCTTTCGAGAACACTCACTCTTCCTCCCGAGGAATTCCTGCAGGGTGCCCAAGATGGGCGCCCGCCCACCTCTGCCCCCGTGCTTTTCCTTCAGTTTTCTGGCCCCAAGCCTCCTGTTCCAAAGGGGCCAATAATGCTTTAGCCCGCAGGATCCAGTTTCTACGTGCAAACCCAGCCTGTGGAGCAGCACCCTCTGCTCAGCTACAAGAGAGCCATGCGACACACCAGGCGCTCCTGTGAGGAGCCTTTTGTAAGCAGAAGTTCTGCGCAAGGTGACGTGCCTAGCCAAGACAGCGCTTCAGTCAGGCGTTGTCGACTTTGGAACTTTCAATCTCCCAGCAGTGCTTCGGGAAAGGTGTCCATCATTTCGGGCTGGTTGTAAAGTCACATTTCTGCTGGAGGTGAAGGGTCGTCAGCTTTGAGTTCGTAGAATCCATGTAACTCGCCGGGTACGATTCAGTGCAGCTAATAGCTAAGCCGGGAGTCTGACAGGCATTGCACGTGACACCGTGCCCCACTCTGGTACCAAGACTGCTTTCCAGAGCTGGAGGTCTGGCTCTCCGCCGGAGCAAGCCGTGTGCTGCCCTGCCCTCTGCATGCACAGAGTGGAGGCCCACCACCCATGTGGCTGCAGGTTACTCAAAGGCCATAGCTCACACTTTGGCTACAACGTGTTCTTCCTTGACCTGGGTCCAGGCGTGAGAGAGCCTGCAGTCCTGAGAGGCCTACCGGTGTTAAAGCAGTACCTTCACTAAGGCTTCTCAGAAAGATCTGCACTGCAACACTTTTCAAGGCGCACGCGGACCTTCCTTTGGCGGCATAGGGGCAGGTTCCCTAAACACTAGCCAAGACGGCTTTGGGATGAGCTCCTAGTGAGGAACTGCACACACCCCCCTCGTCCTTTCGAGAAAACTCACTCTTCCTCGCTTTGCCTCCCAGGGAACTCCTACGGTGATTACAAGACGGGCAGCAGGACTTCTTTTCAGGCAGCTCTGAGCACGCAGCTCTCCGGCTTGCCAACGGGACAGATTTCGCTTTTCTCGTCCAGCCCCCTTTTCACGGTTGCCACACAGCGCATGTAGCTGAAGTTCCCGGGCAGCCAAAGGAGACCCATGTCACATACTGTACCCCTTCGCTGAAAGCACTTTGGAAAGCCAGTGTTCCTCCGGCAGTGAATTGCGCGAGCCAGTGAACGCCTTCGTTTCGCCTAGGTCATGGTACATCTTGCAAAGGCCTAGCAGTCTTCGGAGGACGACTGCCTATTTCTCCCTCGAGAGGTGAAGTCCAGGTGCTGCTTCAGGGAGCAAGAGGTCAAGTATGAATTCCGAGAACTCGTGTAAGCACGGTGTTTTTCCAAAAGCAGCTCAGGGTTACAAAAGGAGGCCCCCTTGCATTGCCCAGAAGCCCCGTTATAAACGTGTTCTTCAGGCTTCCTCTAAGCTCTCCAAATCGAGCTCTCCGATGGAGGAAAAACGTTGTTGCCCAGCCTCCTGCATACAGAACAGTAGAGTCCAAAGACCCTTGTGGCTGGGTGTTGCTCAGCAGGCACAGATGCCACTTCTGCTCCACAGTGACCTTCCTCGGAATACGGTGCAGACGCTCGCATCCTCATCCTTTCAGAGTCTTGAAAGGCACACCAGCATTTACAGCAGTTCAGTCGGGAAGGCCTCTTTGAAACTGCTGACTGCGACTGTGCTGGTGGAAAGAAACACTGCACCTTACCTTGAGGCTGGCGCTCGGCTGACTTTCGCCCTAGATAACGTCCTCTGCGGGATGTACTCCTAGCAAGAAATTGCCAGCACTCTGTTTCTTTGGGCAAAGTCTCCGTTCCTCCCCGGGTATTCCCGCAGGGTTGAGAAGGTTGGCGACCGCAGGGCTTTTCATTAAGCACTCATCATGGAAAACACGGACCTTCCTTGCAACACGCGGGCAAGTTTCCTTCCCACTGGCCAAGAAGGCTTTGGGATGAGAACCTAGCAAGGAACTACACGCACTCCGGTTCGTTCAAGAAAATTCACTCTGCCTCAGGTTGCCTCTCAGGGTAATCCAGGGGTGAATAGAAGACGGGCAACAGGACTGTTTCTCAGGCAGCTCTGAGGACGCAGCTCTCCGGTTGGTCACTGGGGCAAATGGTGCCCTTCCCGTCCCCCTCCACTTTCACGGTTGACACCTAGCTCATGTACCTGAAGTTCACAAGCAGGCCACATAGACACATGCCACACACATGGGCCCTTCCATGACAACACTTTGGCAAGCAGGAGTCCTCCTGAGGTGAATGGCGTGAGCCGGTGAACGCCTTAGTGTCGCCTACCTCACCGTGGATCTTGCAAAGGCCTAACAGTCTTCAAAGGCTGAGAGCACATGTCTCCAGCTGGATCTGAAGTCGACGTGCTGCTTGCGAGGGGAAGACGTCAGCTGTGAATTCTGAGAACCCTTGCCATGGCGGTGTTTGTTCCAGTGCAGCTCAGGTTTACCAACTGGGGTCCCCTTGCATTGCACAGCAGACCAGGGAGAAAACTCTTCCTGAGGATTCTTCTAAGCTGTGGCTATCTGGCTCTCCGACGGAGGAAACACATTGCTGCCTGGCCTTCGGCATACCAACAGTAGAGCCCAAAGACCATCATGAGGCATGAGGTTGCTCAGAAGGCACAGATGACACTTTCGGTACACAGTGATTTTCCTCGGAAAAGGGTGCAGTCGCGAGCGTCCTCAGATATGTAAAAGGCACACCAGCATTACAGCACTTCAGTGGTGAAAGCCTCGGGTCTACTTGTGACCACCAAGTTTGCTGATGGAAACACTGCCCCTTATGTTGAGTATGCCACTCAGCCGACCTTCTCCTTAGCTGAAGTAGTCTGCTGCATGACCTCCTGGCAAGGAGTGGCAGGCACACTGTTTCTTTCGAGAACACTCACTCTTCCTCCCGAGGAATTCCTGCAGGGTGCCCAAGATGGGCGCCCGCCCACCTCTGCCCCCGTGCTTTTCCTTCAGTTTTCTGGCCCCAAGCCTCCTGTTCCAAAGGGGCCAATAATGCTTTAGCCCGCAGGATCCAGTTTCTACGTGCAAACCCAGCCTGTGGAGCAGCACCCTCTGCTCAGCTACAAGAGAGCCATGCGACACACCAGGCGCTCCTGTGAGGAGCCTTTTGTAAGCAGAAGTTCTGCGCAAGGTGACGTGCCTAGCCAAGACAGCGCTTCAGTCAGGCGTTGTCGACTTTGGAACTTTCAATCTCCCAGCAGTGCTTCGGGAAAGGTGTCCATCATTTCGGGCTGGTTGTAAAGTCACATTTCTGCTGGAGGTGAAGGGTCGTCAGCTTTGAGTTCGTAGAATCCATGTAACTCGCCGGGTACGATTCAGTGCAGCTAATAGCTAAGCCGGGAGTCTGACAGGCATTGCACGTGACACCGTGCCCCACTCTGGTACCAAGACTGCTTTCCAGAGCTGGAGGTCTGGCTCTCCGCCGGAGCAAGCCGTGTGTTGCCCTGCCCTCTGCATGCACAGAGTGGAGGCCCACCACCCATGTGGCTGCAGGTTACTCAAAGGCCATAGCTCACACTTTGGCTACAACGTGTTCTTCCTTGACCTGGGTCCAGGCGTGAGAGAGCCTGCAGTCCTGAGAGGCCTACCGGTGTTAAAGCAGTACCTTCACTAAGGCTTCTCAGAAAGATCTGCACTGCAACACTTTTCAAGGCGCACGCGGACCTTCCTTTGGCGGCATAGGGGCAGGTTCCCTAAACACTAGCCAAGACGGCTTTGGGATGAGCTCCTAGTGAGGAACTGCACACACCCCCCTCGTCCTTTCGAGAAAACTCACTCTTCCTCGCTTTGCCTCCCAGGGAACTCCTACGGTGATTACAAGACGGGCAGCAGGACTTCTTTTCAGGCAGCTCTGAGCACGCAGCTCTCCGGCTTGCCAACGGGACAGATTTCGCTTTTCTCGTCCAGCCCCCTTTTCACGGTTGCCACACAGCGCATGTAGCTGAAGTTCCCGGGCAGCCAAAGGAGACCCATGTCACATACTGTACCCCTTCGCTGAAAGCACTTTGGAAAGCCAGTGTTCCTCCGGCAGTGAATTGCGCGAGCCAGTGAACGCCTTCGTTTCGCCTAGGTCATGGTACATCTTGCAAAGGCCTAGCAGTCTTCGGAGGACGACTGCCTATTTCTCCCTCGAGAGGTGAAGTCCAGGTGCTGCTTCAGGGAGCAAGAGGTCAAGTATGAATTCCGAGAACTCGTGTAAGCACGGTGTTTTTCCAAAAGCAGCTCAGGGTTACAAAAGGAGGCCCCCTTGCATTGCCCAGAAGCCCCGTTATAAACGTGTTCTTCAGGCTTCCTCTAAGCTCTCCAAATCGAGCTCTCCGATGGAGGAAAAACGTTGTTGCCCAGCCTCCTGCATACAGAACAGTAGAGTCCAAAGACCCTTGTGGCTGGGTGTTGCTCAGCAGGCACAGATGCCACTTCTGCTCCACAGTGACCTTCCTCGGAATACGGTGCAGACGCTCGCATCCTCATCCTTTCAGAGTCTTGAAAGGCACACCAGCATTTACAGCAGTTCAGTCGGGAAGGCCTCTTTGAAACTGCTGACTGCGACTGTGCTGGTGGAAAGAAACACTGCACCTTACCTTGAGGCTGGCGCTCGGCTGACTTTCGCCCTAGATAACGTCCTCTGCGGGATGTACTCCTAGCAAGAAATTGCCAGCACTCTGTTTCTTTGGGCAAAGCCTCCGTTCCTCCCCGGGTATTCCCGCAGGGTTGAGAAGGTTGGCGACCGCAGGGCTTTTCATTAAGCACTCATCATGGAAAACACGGACCTTCCTTGCAACACGCGGGCAAGTTTCCTTCCCACTGGCCAAGAAGGCTTTGGGATGAGAACCTAGCAAGGAACTGCACGCACTCCGGTTCGTTCAAGAAAATTCACTCTGCCTCAGGTTGCCTCTCAGGGTAATCCAGGGGTGAATAGAAGACGGGCAACAGGACTGTTTCTCAGGCAGCTCTGAGGACGCAGCTCTCCGGTTGGTCACTGGGGCAAATGGTGCCCTTCCCGTCCCCCTCCACTTTCACGGTTGACACCTAGCTCATGTACCTGAAGTTCACAAGCAGGCCACATAGACACATGCCACACACATGGGCCCTTCCATGACAACACTTTGGCAAGCAGGAGTCCTCCTGAGGTGAATGGCGTGAGCCGGTGAACGCCTTAGTGTCGCCTACCTCACCGTGGATCTTGCAAAGGCCTAACAGTCTTCAAAGGCTGAGAGCACATGTCTCCAGCTGGATCTGAAGTCGACGTGCTGCTTGCGAGGGGAAGACGTCAGCTGTGAATTCTGAGAACCCTTGCCATGGCGGTGTTTGTTCCAGTGCAGCTCAGGTTTACCAACTGGGGTCCCCTTGCATTGCACAGCAGACCAGGGAGAAAACTCTTCCTGAGGATTCTTCTAAGCTGTGGCTATCTGGCTCTCCGACGGAGGAAACACATTGCTGCCTGGCCTTCGGCATACCAACAGTAGAGCCCAAAGACCATCATGAGGCATGAGGTTGCTCAGAAGGCACAGATGACACTTTCGGTACACAGTGATTTTCCTCGGAAAAGGGTGCAGTCGCGAGCGTCCTCAGATATGTAAAAGGCACACCAGCATTACAGCACTTCAGTGGTGAAAGCCTCGGGTCTACTTGTGACCACCAAGTTTGCTGATGGAAACACTGCCCCTTATGTTGAGTATGCCACTCAGCCGACCTTCTCCTTAGCTGAAGTAGTCTGCTGCATGACCTCCTGGCAAGGAGTGGCAGGCACACTGTTTCTTTCGAGAACACTCACTCTTCCTCCCGAGGAATTCCTGCAGGGTGCCCAAGATGGGCGCCCGCCCACCTCTGCCCCCGTGCTTTTCCTTCAGTTTTCTGGCCCCAAGCCTCCTGTTCCAAAGGGGCCAATAATGCTTTAGCCCGCAGGATCCAGTTTCTACGTGCAAACCCAGCCTGTGGAGCAGCACCCTCTGCTCAGCTACAAGAGAGCCATGCGACACACCAGGCGCTCCTGTGAGGAGCCTTTTGTAAGCAGAAGTTCTGCGCAAGGTGACGTGCCTAGCCAAGACAGCGCTTCAGTCAGGCGTTGTCGACTTTGGAACTTTCAATCTCCCAGCAGTGCTTCGGGAAAGGTGTCCATCATTTCGGGCTGGTTGTAAAGTCACATTTCTGCTGGAGGTGAAGGGTCGTCAGCTTTGAGTTCGTAGAATCCATGTAACTCGCCGGGTACGATTCAGTGCAGCTAATAGCTAAGCCGGGAGTCTGACAGGCATTGCACGTGACACCGTGCCCCACTCTGGTACCAAGACTGCTTTCCAGAGCTGGAGGTCTGGCTCTCCGCCGGAGCAAGCCGTGTGTTGCCCTGCCCTCTGCATGCACAGAGTGGAGGCCCACCACCCATGTGGCTGCAGGTTACTCAAAGGCCATAGCTCACACTTTGGCTACAACGTGTTCTTCCTTGACCTGGGTCCAGGCGTGAGAGAGCCTGCAGTCCTGAGAGGCCTACCGGTGTTAAAGCAGTACCTTCACTAAGGCTTCTCAGAAAGATCTGCACTGCAACACTTTTCAAGGCGCACGCGGACCTTCCTTTGGCGGCATAGGGGCAGGTTCCCTAAACACTAGCCAAGACGGCTTTGGGATGAGCTCCTAGTGAGGAACTGCACACACCCCCCTCGTCCTTTCGAGAAAACTCACTCTTCCTCGCTTTGCCTCCCAGGGAACTCCTACGGTGATTACAAGACGGGCAGCAGGACTTCTTTTCAGGCAGCTCTGAGCACGCAGCTCTCCGGCTTGCCAACGGGACAGATTTCGCTTTTCTCGTCCAGCCCCCTTTTCACGGTTGCCACACAGCGCATGTAGCTGAAGTTCCCGGGCAGCCAAAGGAGACCCATGTCACATACTGTACCCCTTCGCTGAAAGCACTTTGGAAAGCCAGTGTTCCTCCGGCAGTGAATTGCGCGAGCCAGTGAACGCCTTCGTTTCGCCTAGGTCATGGTACATCTTGCAAAGGCCTAGCAGTCTTCGGAGGACGACTGCCTATTTCTCCCTCGAGAGGTGAAGTCCAGGTGCTGCTTCAGGGAGCAAGAGGTCAAGTATGAATTCCGAGAACTCGTGTAAGCACGGTGTTTTTCCAAAAGCAGCTCAGGGTTACAAAAGGAGGCCCCCTTGCATTGCCCAGAAGCCCCGTTATAAACGTGTTCTTCAGGCTTCCTCTAAGCTCTCCAAATCGAGCTCTCCGATGGAGGAAAAACGTTGTTGCCCAGCCTCCTGCATACAGAACAGTAGAGTCCAAAGACCCTTGTGGCTGGGTGTTGCTCAGCAGGCACAGATGCCACTTCTGCTCCACAGTGACCTTCCTCGGAATACGGTGCAGACGCTCGCATCCTCATCCTTTCAGAGTCTTGAAAGGCACACCAGCATTTACAGCAGTTCAGTCGGGAAGGCCTCTTTGAAACTGCTGACTGCGACTGTGCTGGTGGAAAGAAACACTGCACCTTACCTTGAGGCTGGCGCTCGGCTGACTTTCGCCCTAGATAACGTCCTCTGCGGGATGTACTCCTAGCAAGAAATTGCCAGCACTCTGTTTCTTTGGGCAAAGTCTCCGTTCCTCCCCGGGTATTCCCGCAGGGTTGAGAAGGTTGGCGACCGCAGGGCTTTTCATTAAGCACTCATCATGGAAAACACGGACCTTCCTTGCAACACGCGGGCAAGTTTCCTTCCCACTGGCCAAGAAGGCTTTGGGATGAGAACCTAGCAAGGAACTGCACGCACTCCGGTTCGTTCAAGAAAATTCACTCTGCCTCAGGTTGCCTCTCAGGGTAATCCAGGGGTGAATAGAAGACGGGCAACAGGACTGTTTCTCAGGCAGCTCTGAGGACGCAGCTCTCCGGTTGGTCACTGGGGCAAATGGTGCCCTTCCCGTCCCCCTCCACTTTCACGGTTGACACCTAGCTCATGTACCTGAAGTTCACAAGCAGGCCACATAGACACATGCCACACACATGGGCCCTTCCATGACAACACTTTGGCAAGCAGGAGTCCTCCTGAGGTGAATGGCGTGAGCCGGTGAACGCCTTAGTGTCGCCTACCTCACCGTGGATCTTGCAAAGGCCTAACAGTCTTCAAAGGCTGAGAGCACATGTCTCCAGCTGGATCTGAAGTCGACGTGCTGCTTGCGAGGGGAAGACGTCAGCTGTGAATTCTGAGAACCCTTGCCATGGCGGTGTTTGTTCCAGTGCAGCTCAGGTTTACCAACTGGGGTCCCCTTGCATTGCACAGCAGACCAGGGAGAAAACTCTTCCTGAGGATTCTTCTAAGCTGTGGCTATCTGGCTCTCCGACGGAGGAAACACATTGCTGCCTGGCCTTCGGCATACCAACAGTAGAGCCCAAAGACCATCATGAGGCATGAGGTTGCTCAGAAGGCACAGATGACACTTTCGGTACACAGTGATTTTCCTCGGAAAAGGGTGCAGTCGCGAGCGTCCTCAGATATGTAAAAGGCACACCAGCATTACAGCACTTCAGTGGTGAAAGCCTCGGGTCTACTTGTGACCACCAAGTTTGCTGATGGAAACACTGCCCCTTATGTTGAGTATGCCACTCAGCCGACCTTCTCCTTAGCTGAAGTAGTCTGCTGCATGACCTCCTGGCAAGGAGTGGCAGGCACACTGTTTCTTTCGAGAACACTCACTCTTCCTCCCGAGGAATTCCTGCAGGGTGCCCAAGATGGGCGCCCGCCCACCTCTGCCCCCGTGCTTTTCCTTCAGTTTTCTGGCCCCAAGCCTCCTGTTCCAAAGGGGCCAATAATGCTTTAGCCCGCAGGATCCAGTTTCTACGTGCAAACCCAGCCTGTGGAGCAGCACCCTCTGCTCAGCTACAAGAGAGCCATGCGACACACCAGGCGCTCCTGTGAGGAGCCTTTTGTAAGCAGAAGTTCTGCGCAAGGTGACGTGCCTAGCCAAGACAGCGCTTCAGTCAGGCGTTGTCGACTTTGGAACTTTCAATCTCCCAGCAGTGCTTCGGGAAAGGTGTCCATCATTTCGGGCTGGTTGTAAAGTCACATTTCTGCTGGAGGTGAAGGGTCGTCAGCGTTGAGTTCGTAGAATCCATGTAACTCGCCGGGTACGATTCAGTGCAGCTAATAGCTAAGCCGGGAGTCTGACAGGCATTGCACGTGACACCGTGCCCCACTCTGGTACCAAGACTGCTTTCCAGAGCTGGAGGTCTGGCTCTCCGCCGGAGCAAGCCGTGTGTTGCCCTGCCCTCTGCATGCACAGAGTGGAGGCCCACCACCCATGTGGCTGCAGGTTACTCAAAGGCCATAGCTCACACTTTGGCTACAACGTGTTCTTCCTTGACCTGGGTCCAGGCGTGAGAGAGCCTGCAGTCCTGAGAGGCCTACCGGTGTTAAAGCAGTACCTTCACTAAGGCTTCTCAGAAAGATCTGCACTGCAACACTTTTCAAGGCGCACGCGGACCTTCCTTTGGCGGCATAGGGGCAGGTTCCCTAAACACTAGCCAAGACGGTTTTGGGATGAGCTCCTAGTGAGGAACTGCACACACCCCCCTCGTCCTTTCGAGAAAACTCACTCTTCCTCGCTTTGCCTCCCAGGGAACTCCTACGGTGATTACAAGACGGGCAGCAGGACTTCTTTTCAGGCAGCTCTGAGCACGCAGCTCTCCGGCTTGCCAACGGGACAGATTTCGCTTTTCTCGTCCAGCCCCCTTTTCACGGTTGCCACACAGCGCATGTAGCTGAAGTTCCCGGGCAGCCAAAGGAGACCCATGTCACATACTGTACCCCTTCGCTGAAAGCACTTTGGAAAGCCAGTGTTCCTCCGGCAGTGAATTGCGCGAGCCAGTGAACGCCTTCGTTTCGCCTAGGTCATGGTACATCTTGCAAAGGCCTAGCAGTCTTCGGAGGACGACTGCCTATTTCTCCCTCGAGAGGTGAAGTCCAGGTGCTGCTTCAGGGAGCAAGAGGTCAAGTATGAATTCCGAGAACTCGTGTAAGCACGGTGTTTTTCCAAAAGCAGCTCAGGGTTACAAAAGGAGGCCCCCTTGCATTGCCCAGAAGCCCCGTTATAAACGTGTTCTTCAGGCTTCCTCTAAGCTCTCCAAATCGAGCTCTCCGATGGAGGAAAAACGTTGTTGCCCAGCCTCCTGCATACAGAACAGTAGAGTCCAAAGACCCTTGTGGCTGGGTGTTGCTCAGCAGGCACAGATGCCACTTCTGCTCCACAGTGACCTTCCTCGGAATACGGTGCAGACGCTCGCATCCTCATCCTTTCAGAGTCTTGAAAGGCACACCAGCATTTACAGCAGTTCAGTCGGGAAGGCCTCTTTGAAACTGCTGACTGCGACTGTGCTGGTGGAAAGAAACACTGCACCTTACCTTGAGGCTGGCGCTCGGCTGACTTTCGCCCTAGATAACGTCCTCTGCGGGATGTACTCCTAGCAAGAAATTGCCAGCACTCTGTTTCTTTGGGCAAAGTCTCCGTTCCTCCCCGGGTATTCCCGCAGGGTTGAGAAGGTTGGCGACCGCAGGGCTTTTCATTAAGCACTCATCATGGAAAACACGGACCTGCCTTGCAACACGCGGGCAAGTTTCCTTCCCACTGGCCAAGAAGGCTTTGGGATGAGAACCTAGCAAGGAACTGCACGCACTCCGGTTCGTTCAAGAAAATTCACTCTGCCTCAGGTTGCCTCTCAGGGTAATCCAGGGGTGAATAGAAGACGGGCAACAGGACTGTTTCTCAGGCAGCTCTGAGGACGCAGCTCTCCGGTTGGTCACTGGGGCAAATGGTGCCCTTCCCGTCCCCCTCCACTTTCACGGTTGACACCTAGCTCATGTACCTGAAGTTCACAAGCAGGCCACATAGACACATGCCACACACATGGGCCCTTCCATGACAACACTTTGGCAAGCAGGAGTCCTCCTGAGGTGAATGGCGTGAGCCGGTGAACGCCTTAGTGTCGCCTACCTCACCGTGGATCTTGCAAAGGCCTAACAGTCTTCAAAGGCTGAGAGCACATGTCTCCAGCTGGATCTGAAGTCGACGTGCTGCTTGCGAGGGGAAGACGTCAGCTGTGAATTCTGAGAACCCTTGCCATGGCGGTGTTTGTTCCAGTGCAGCTCAGGTTTACCAACTGGGGTCCCCTTGCATTGCACAGCAGACCAGGGAGAAAACTCTTCCTGAGGATTCTTCTAAGCTGTGGCTATCTGGCTCTCCGACGGAGGAAACACATTGCTGCCTGGCCTTCGGCATACCAACAGTAGCGCCCAAAGACCATCATGAGGCATGAGGTTGCTCAGAAGGCACAGATGACACTTTCGGTACACAGTGATTTTCCTCGGAAAAGGGTGCAGTCGCGAGCGTCCTCAGATATGTAAAAGGCACACCAGCATTACAGCACTTCAGTGGTGAAAGCCTCGGGTCTACTTGTGACCACCAAGTTTGCTGATGGAAACACTGCCCCTTATGTTGAGTATGCCACTCAGCCGACCTTCTCCTTAGCTGAAGTAGTCTGCTGCATGACCTCCTGGCAAGGAGTGGCAGGCACACTGTTTCTTTCGAGAACACTCACTCTTCCTCCCGAGGAATTCCTGCAGGGTGCCCAAGATGGGCGCCCGCCCACCTCTGCCCCCGTGCTTTTCCTTCAGTTTTCTGGCCCCAAGCCTCCTGTTCCAAAGGGGCCAATAATGCTTTAGCCCGCAGGATCCAGTTTCTACGTGCAAACCCAGCCTGTGGAGCAGCACCCTCTGCTCAGCTACAAGAGAGCCATGCGACACACCAGGCGCTCCTGTGAGGAGCCTTTTGTAAGCAGAAGTTCTGCGCAAGGTGACGTGCCTAGCCAAGACAGCGCTTCAGTCAGGCGTTGTCGACTTTGGAACTTTCAATCTCCCAGCAGTGCTTCGGGAAAGGTGTCCATCATTTCGGGCTGGTTGTAAAGTCACATTTCTGCTGGAGGTGAAGGGTCGTCAGCTTTGAGTTCGTAGAATCCATGTAACTCGCCGGGTACGATTCAGTGCAGCTAATAGCTAAGCCGGGAGTCTGACAGGCATTGCACGTGACACCGTGCCCCACTCTGGTACCAAGACTGCTTTCCAGAGCTGGAGGTCTGGCTCTCCGCCGGAGCAAGCCGTGTGTTGCCCTGCCCTCTGCATGCACAGAGTGGAGGCCCACCACCCATGTGGCTGCAGGTTACTCAAAGGCCATAGCTCACACTTTGGCTACAACGTGTTCTTCCTTGACCTGGGTCCAGGCGTGAGAGAGCCTGCAGTCCTGAGAGGCCTACCGGTGTTAAAGCAGTACCTTCACTAAGGCTTCTCAGAAAGATCTGCACTGCAACACTTTTCAAGGCGCACGCGGACCTTCCTTTGGCGGCATAGGGGCAGGTTCCCTAAACACTAGCCAAGACGGCTTTGGGATGAGCTCCTAGTGAGGAACTGCACACACCCCCCTCGTCCTTTCGAGAAAACTCACTCTTCCTCGCTTTGCCTCCCAGGGAACTCCTACGGTGATTACAAGACGGGCAGCAGGACTTCTTTTCAGGCAGCTCTGAGCACGCAGCTCTCCGGCTTGCCAACGGGACAGATTTCGCTTTTCTCGTCCAGCCCCCTTTTCACGGTTGCCACACAGCGCATGTAGCTGAAGTTCCCGGGCAGCCAAAGGAGACCCATGTCACATACTGTACCCCTTCGCTGAAAGCACTTTGGAAAGCCAGTGTTCCTCCGGCAGTGAATTGCGCGAGCCAGTGAACGCCTTCGTTTCGCCTAGGTCATGGTACATCTTGCAAAGGCCTAGCAGTCTTCGGAGGACGACTGCCTATTTCTCCCTCGAGAGGTGAAGTCCAGGTGCTGCTTCAGGGAGCAAGAGGTCAAGTATGAATTCCGAGAACTCGTGTAAGCACGGTGTTTTTCCAAAAGCAGCTCAGGGTTACAAAAGGAGGCCCCCTTGCATTGCCCAGAAGCCCCGTTATAAACGTGTTCTTCAGGCTTCCTCTAAGCTCTCCAAATCGAGCTCTCCGATGGAGGAAAAACGTTGTTGCCCAGCCTCCTGCATACAGAACAGTAGAGTCCAAAGACCCTTGTGGCTGGGTGTTGCTCAGCAGGCACAGATGCCACTTCTGCTCCACAGTGACCTTCCTCGGAATACGGTGCAGACGCTCGCATCCTCATCCTTTCAGAGTCTTGAAAGGCACACCAGCATTTACAGCAGTTCAGTCGGGAAGGCCTCTTTGAAACTGCTGACTGCGACTGTGCTGGTGGAAAGAAACACTGCACCTTACCTTGAGGCTGGCGCTCGGCTGACTTTCGCCCTAGATAACGTCCTCTGCGGGATGTACTCCTAGCAAGAAATTGCCAGCACTCTGTTTCTTTGGGCAAAGCCTCCGTTCCTCCCCGGGTATTCCCGCAGGGTTGAGAAGGTTGGCGACCGCAGGGCTTTTCATTAAGCACTCATCATGGAAAACACGGACCTTCCTTGCAACACGCGGGCAAGTTTCCTTCCCACTGGCCAAGAAGGCTTTGGGATGAGAACCTAGCAAGGAACTGCACGCACTCCGGTTCGTTCAAGAAAATTCACTCTGCCTCAGGTTGCCTCTCAGGGTAATCCAGGGGTGAATAGAAGACGGGCAACAGGACTGTTTCTCAGGCAGCTCTGAGGACGCAGCTCTCCGGTTGGTCACTGGGGCAAATGGTGCCCTTCCCGTCCCCCTCCACTTTCACGGTTGACACCTAGCTCATGTACCTGAAGTTCACAAGCAGGCCACATAGACACATGCCACACACATGGGCCCTTCCATGACAACACTTTGGCAAGCAGGAGTCCTCCTGAGGTGAATGGCGTGAGCCGGTGAACGCCTTAGTGTCGCCTACCTCACCGTGGATCTTGCAAAGGCCTAACAGTCTTCAAAGGCTGAGAGCACATGTCTCCAGCTGGATCTGAAGTCGACGTGCTGCTTGCGAGGGGAAGACGTCAGCTGTGAATTCTGAGAACCCTTGCCATGGCGGTGTTTGTTCCAGTGCAGCTCAGGTTTACCAACTGGGGTCCCCTTGCATTGCACAGCAGACCAGGGAGAAAACTCTTCCTGAGGATTCTTCTAAGCTGTGGCTATCTGGCTCTCCGACGGAGGAAACACATTGCTGCCTGGCCTTCGGCATACCAACAGTAGAGCCCAAAGACCATCATGAGGCATGAGGTTGCTCAGAAGGCACAGATGACACTTTCGGTACACAGTGATTTTCCTCGGAAAAGGGTGCAGTCGCGAGCGTCCTCAGATATGTAAAAGGCACACCAGCATTACAGCACTTCAGTGGTGAAAGCCTCGGGTCTACTTGTGACCACCAAGTTTGCTGATGGAAACACTGCCCCTTATGTTGAGTATGCCACTCAGCCGACCTTCTCCTTAGCTGAAGTAGTCTGCTGCATGACCTCCTGGCAAGGAGTGGCAGGCACACTGTTTCTTTCGAGAACACTCACTCTTCCTCCCGAGGAATTCCTGCAGGGTGCCCAAGATGGGCGCCCGCCCACCTCTGCCCCCGTGCTTTTCCTTCAGTTTTCTGGCCCCAAGCCTCCTGTTCCAAAGGGGCCAATAATGCTTTAGCCCGCAGGATCCAGTTTCTACGTGCAAACCCAGCCTGTGGAGCAGCACCCTCTGCTCAGCTACAAGAGAGCCATGCGACACACCAGGCGCTCCTGTGAGGAGCCTTTTGTAAGCAGAAGTTCTGCGCAAGGTGACGTGCCTAGCCAAGACAGCGCTTCAGTCAGGCGTTGTCGACTTTGGAACTTTCAATCTCCCAGCAGTGCTTCGGGAAAGGTGTCCATCATTTCGGGCTGGTTGTAAAGTCACATTTCTGCTGGAGGTGAAGGGTCGTCAGCTTTGAGTTCGTAGAATCCATGTAACTCGCCGGGTACGATTCAGTGCAGCTAATAGCTAAGCCGGGAGTCTGACAGGCATTGCACGTGACACCGTGCCCCACTCTGGTACCAAGACTGCTTTCCAGAGCTGGAGGTCTGGCTCTCCGCCGGAGCAAGCCGTGTGTTGCCCTGCCCTCTGCATGCACAGAGTGGAGGCCCACCACCCATGTGGCTGCAGGTTACTCAAAGGCCATAGCTCACACTTTGGCTACAACGTGTTCTTCCTTGACCTGGGTCCAGGCGTGAGAGAGCCTGCAGTCCTGAGAGGCCTACCGGTGTTAAAGCAGTACCTTCACTAAGGCTTCTCAGAAAGATCTGCACTGCAACACTTTTCAAGGCGCACGCGGACCTTCCTTTGGCGGCATAGGGGCAGGTTCCCTAAACACTAGCCAAGACGGCTTTGGGATGAGCTCCTAGTGAGGAACTGCACACACCCCCCTCGTCCTTTCGAGAAAACTCACTCTTCCTCGCTTTGCCTCCCAGGGAACTCCTACGGTGATTACAAGACGGGCAGCAGGACTTCTTTTCAGGCAGCTCTGAGCACGCAGCTCTCCGGCTTGCCAACGGGACAGATTTCGCTTTTCTCGTCCAGCCCCCTTTTCACGGTTGCCACACAGCGCATGTAGCTGAAGTTCCCGGGCAGCCAAAGGAGACCCATGTCACATACTGTACCCCTTCGCTGAAAGCACTTTGGAAAGCCAGTGTTCCTCCGGCAGTGAATTGCGCGAGCCAGTGAACGCCTTCGTTTCGCCTAGGTCATGGTACATCTTGCAAAGGCCTAGCAGTCTTCGGAGGACGACTGCCTATTTCTCCCTCGAGAGGTGAAGTCCAGGTGCTGCTTCAGGGAGCAAGAGGTCAAGTATGAATTCCGAGAACTCGTGTAAGCACGGTGTTTTTCCAAAAGCAGCTCAGGGTTACAAAAGGAGGCCCCCTTGCATTGCCCAGAAGCCCCGTTATAAACGTGTTCTTCAGGCTTCCTCTAAGCTCTCCAAATCGAGCTCTCCGATGGAGGAAAAACGTTGTTGCCCAGCCTCCTGCATACAGAACAGTAGAGTCCAAAGACCCTTGTGGCTGGGTGTTGCTCAGCAGGCACAGATGCCACTTCTGCTCCACAGTGACCTTCCTCGGAATACGGTGCAGACGCTCGCATCCTCATCCTTTCAGAGTCTTGAAAGGCACACCAGCATTTACAGCAGTTCAGTCGGGAAGGCCTCTTTGAAACTGCTGACTGCGACTGTGCTGGTGGAAAGAAACACTGCACCTTACCTTGAGGCTGGCGCTCGGCTGACTTTCGCCCTAGATAACGTCCTCTGCGGGATGTACTCCTAGCAAGAAATTGCCAGCACTCTGTTTCTTTGGGCAAAGCCTCCGTTCCTCCCCGGGTATTCCCGCAGGGTTGAGAAGGTTGGCGACCGCAGGGCTTTTCATTAAGCACTCATCATGGAAAACACGGACCTTCCTTGCAACACGCGGGCAAGTTTCCTTCCCACTGGCCAAGAAGGCTTTGGGATGAGAACCTAGCAAGGAACTGCACGCACTCCGGTTCGTTCAAGAAAATTCACTCTGCCTCAGGTTGCCTCTCAGGGTAATCCAGGGGTGAATAGAAGACGGGCAACAGGACTGTTTCTCAGGCAGCTCTGAGGACGCAGCTCTCCGGTTGGTCACTGGGGCAAATGGTGCCCTTCCCGTCCCCCTCCACTTTCACGGTTGACACCTAGCTCATGTACCTGAAGTTCACAAGCAGGCCACATAGACACATGCCACACACATGGGCCCTTCCATGACAACACTTTGGCAAGCAGGAGTCCTCCTGAGGTGAATGGCGTGAGCCGGTGAACGCCTTAGTGTCGCCTACCTCACCGTGGATCTTGCAAAGGCCTAACAGTCTTCAAAGGCTGAGAGCACATGTCTCCAGCTGGATCTGAAGTCGACGTGCTGCTTGCGAGGGGAAGACGTCAGCTGTGAATTCTGAGAACCCTTGCCATGGCGGTGTTTGTTCCAGTGCAGCTCAGGTTTACCAACTGGGGTCCCCTTGCATTGCACAGCAGACCAGGGAGAAAACTCTTCCTGAGGATTCTTCTAAGCTGTGGCTATCTGGCTCTCCGACGGAGGAAACACATTGCTGCCTGGCCTTCGGCATACCAACAGTAGAGCCCAAAGACCATCATGAGGCATGAGGTTGCTCAGAAGGCACAGATGACACTTTCGGTACACAGTGATTTTCCTCGGAAAAGGGTGCAGTCGCGAGCGTCCTCAGATATGTAAAAGGCACACCAGCATTACAGCACTTCAGTGGTGAAAGCCTCGGGTCTACTTGTGACCACCAAGTTTGCTGATGGAAACACTGCCCCTTATGTTGAGTATGCCACTCAGCCGACCTTCTCCTTAGCTGAAGTAGTCTGCTGCATGACCTCCTGGCAAGGAGTGGCAGGCACACTGTTTCTTTCGAGAACACTCACTCTTCCTCCCGAGGAATTCCTGCAGGGTGCCCAAGATGGGCGCCCGCCCACCTCTGCCCCCGTGCTTTTCCTTCAGTTTTCTGGCCCCAAGCCTCCTGTTCCAAAGGGGCCAATAATGCTTTAGCCCGCAGGATCCAGTTTCTACGTGCAAACCCAGCCTGTGGAGCAGCACCCTCTGCTCAGCTACAAGAGAGCCATGCGACACACCAGGCGCTCCTGTGAGGAGCCTTTTGTAAGCAGAAGTTCTGCGCAAGGTGACGTGCCTAGCCAAGACAGCGCTTCAGTCAGGCGTTGTCGACTTTGGAACTTTCAATCTCCCAGCAGTGCTTCGGGAAAGGTGTCCATCATTTCGGGCTGGTTGTAAAGTCACATTTCTGCTGGAGGTGAAGGGTCGTCAGCTTTGAGTTCGTAGAATCCATGTAACTCGCCGGGTACGATTCAGTGCAGCTAATAGCTAAGCCGGGAGTCTGACAGGCATTGCACGTGACACCGTGCCCCACTCTGGTACCAAGACTGCTTTCCAGAGCTGGAGGTCTGGCTCTCCGCCGGAGCAAGCCGTGTGTTGCCCTGCCCTCTGCATGCACAGAGTGGAGGCCCACCACCCATG
The DNA here is from genome assembly GCF_028023285.1 of Balaenoptera ricei. Taxonomy (NCBI): domain Eukaryota; kingdom Metazoa; phylum Chordata; class Mammalia; order Artiodactyla; family Balaenopteridae; genus Balaenoptera; species Balaenoptera ricei. Next base: position 297,158 of record NW_026777497.1, read on the forward strand.
TGGCTGCAGGTTACTCAAAGGCCATAGCTCACACTTTGGCTACAACGTGTTCTTCCTTGACCTGGGTCCAGGCGTGAGAGAGCCTGCAGTCCTGAGAGGCCTACCGGTGTTAAAGCAGTACCTTCACTAAGGCTTCTCAGAAAGATCTGCACTGCAACACTTTTCAAGGCGCACGCGGACCTTCCTTTGGCGGCATAGGGGCAGGTTCCCTAAACACTAGCCAAGACGGCTTTGGGATGAGCTCCTAGTGAGGAACTGCACACACCCCCCTCGTCCTTTCGAGAAAACTCACTCTTCCTCGCTTTGCCTCCCAGGGAACTCCTACGGTGATTACAAGACGGGCAGCAGGACTTCTTTTCAGGCAGCTCTGAGCACGCAGCTCTCCGGCTTGCCAACGGGACAGATTTCGCTTTTCTCGTCCAGCCCCCTTTTCACGGTTGCCACACAGCGCATGTAGCTGAAGTTCCCGGGCAGCCAAAGGAGACCCATGTCACATACTGTACCCCTTCGCTGAAAGCACTTTGGAAAGCCAGTGTTCCTCCGGCAGTGAATTGCGCGAGCCAGTGAACGCCTTCGTTTCGCCTAGGTCATGGTACATCTTGCAAAGGCCTAGCAGTCTTCGGAGGACGACTGCCTATTTCTCCCTCGAGAGGTGAAGTCCAGGTGCTGCTTCAGGGAGCAAGAGGTCAAGTATGAATTCCGAGAACTCGTGTAAGCACGGTGTTTTTCCAAAAGCAGCTCAGGGTTACAAAAGGAGGCCCCCTTGCATTGCCCAGAAGCCCCGTTATAAACGTGTTCTTCAGGCTTCCTCTAAGCTCTCCAAATCGAGCTCTCCGATGGAGGAAAAACGTTGTTGCCCAGCCTCCTGCATACAGAACAGTAGAGTCCAAAGACCCTTGTGGCTGGGTGTTGCTCAGCAGGCACAGATGCCACTTCTGCTCCACAGTGACCTTCCTCGGAATACGGTGCAGACGCTCGCATCCTCATCCTTTCAGAGTCTTGAAAGGCACACCAGCATTTACAGCAGTTCAGTCGGGAAGGCCTCTTTGAAACTGCTGACTGCGACTGTGCTGGTGGAAAGAAACACTGCACCTTACCTTGAGGCTGGCGCTCGGCTGACTTTCGCCCTAGATAACGTCCTCTGCGGGATGTACTCCTAGCAAGAAATTGCCAGCACTCTGTTTCTTTGGGCAAAGTCTCCGTTCCTCCCCGGGTATTCCCGCAGGGTTGAGAAGGTTGGCGACCGCAGGGCTTTTCATTAAGCACTCATCATGGAAAACACGGACCTTCCTTGCAACACGCGGGCAAGTTTCCTTCCCACTGGCCAAGAAGGCTTTGGGATGAGAACCTAGCAAGGAACTGCACGCACTCCGGTTCGTTCAAGAAAATTCACTCTGCCTCAGGTTGCCTCTCAGGGTAATCCAGGGGTGAATAGAAGACGGGCAACAGGACTGTTTCTCAGGCAGCTCTGAGGACGCAGCTCTCCGGTTGGTCACTGGGGCAAATGGTGCCCTTCCCGTCCCCCTCCACTTTCACGGTTGACACCTAGCTCATGTACCTGAAGTTCACAAGCAGGCCACATAGACACATGCCACACACATGGGCCCTTCCATGACAACACTTTGGCAAGCAGGAGTCCTCCTGAGGTGAATGGCGTGAGCCGGTGAACGCCTTAGTGTCGCCTACCTCACCGTGGATCTTGCAAAGGCCTAACAGTCTTCAAAGGCTGAGAGCACATGTCTCCAGCTGGATCTGAAGTCGACGTGCTGCTTGCGAGGGGAAGACGTCAGCTGTGAATTCTGAGAACCCTTGCCATGGCGGTGTTTGTTCCAGTGCAGCTCAGGTTTACCAACTGGGGTCCCCTTGCATTGCACAGCAGACCAGGGAGAAAACTCTTCCTGAGGATTCTTCTAAGCTGTGGCTATCTGGCTCTCCGACGGAGGAAACACATTGCTGCCTGGCCTTCGGCATACCAACAGTAGAGCCCAAAGACCATCATGAGGCATGAGGTTGCTCAGAAGGCACAGATGACACTTTCGGTACACAGTGATTTTCCTCGGAAAAGGGTGCAGTCGCGAGCGTCCTCAGATATGTAAAAGGCACACCAGCATTACAGCACTTCAGTGGTGAAAGCCTCGGGTCTACTTGTGACCACCAAGTTTGCTGATGGAAACACTGCCCCTTATGTTGAGTATGCCACTCAGCCGACCTTCTCCTTAGCTGAAGTAGTCTGCTGCATGACCTCCTGGCAAGGAGTGGCAGGCACACTGTTTCTTTCGAGAACACTCACTCTTCCTCCCGAGGAATTCCTGCAGGGTGCCCAAGATGGGCGCCCGCCCACCTCTGCCCCCGTGCTTTTCCTTCAGTTTTCTGGCCCCAAGCCTCCTGTTCCAAAGGGGCCAATAATGCTTTAGCCCGCAGGATCCAGTTTCTACGTGCAAACCCAGCCTGTGGAGCAGCACCCTCTGCTCAGCTACAAGAGAGCCATGCGACACACCAGGCGCTCCTGTGAGGAGCCTTTTGTAAGCAGAAGTTCTGCGCAAGGTGACGTGCCTAGCCAAGACAGCGCTTCAGTCAGGCGTTGTCGACTTTGGAACTTTCAATCTCCCAGCAGTGCTTCGGGAAAGGTGTCCATCATTTCGGGCTGGTTGTAAAGTCACATTTCTGCTGGAGGTGAAGGGTCGTCAGCGTTGAGTTCGTAGAATCCATGTAACTCGCCGGGTACGATTCAGTGCAGCTAATAGCTAAGCCGGGAGTCTGACAGGCATTGCACGTGACACCGTGCCCCACTCTGGTACCAAGACTGCTTTCCAGAGCTGGAGGTCTGGCTCTCCGCCGGAGCAAGCCGTGTGTTGCCCTGCCCTCTGCATGCACAGAGTGGAGGCCCACCACCCATGTGGCTGCAGGTTACTCAAAGGCCATAGCTCACACTTTGGCTACAACGTGTTCTTCCTTGACCTGGGTCCAGGCGTGAGAGAGCCTGCAGTCCTGAGAGGCCTACCGGTGTTAAAGCAGTACCTTCACTAAGGCTTCTCAGAAAGATCTGCACTGCAACACTTTTCAAGGCGCACGCGGACCTTCCTTTGGCGGCATAGGGGCAGGTTCCCTAAACACTAGCCAAGACGGTTTTGGGATGAGCTCCTAGTGAGGAACTGCACACACCCCCCTCGTCCTTTCGAGAAAACTCACTCTTCCTCGCTTTGCCTCCCAGGGAACTCCTACGGTGATTACAAGACGGGCAGCAGGACTTCTTTTCAGGCAGCTCTGAGCACGCAGCTCTCCGGCTTGCCAACGGGACAGATTTCGCTTTTCTCGTCCAGCCCCCTTTTCACGGTTGCCACACAGCGCATGTAGCTGAAGTTCCCGGGCAGCCAAAGGAGACCCATGTCACATACTGTACCCCTTCGCTGAAAGCACTTTGGAAAGCCAGTGTTCCTCCGGCAGTGAATTGCGCGAGCCAGTGAACGCCTTCGTTTCGCCTAGGTCATGGTACATCTTGCAAAGGCCTAGCAGTCTTCGGAGGACGACTGCCTATTTCTCCCTCGAGAGGTGAAGTCCAGGTGCTGCTTCAGGGAGCAAGAGGTCAAGTATGAATTCCGAGAACTCGTGTAAGCACGGTGTTTTTCCAAAAGCAGCTCAGGGTTACAAAAGGAGGCCCCCTTGCATTGCCCAGAAGCCCCGTTATAAACGTGTTCTTCAGGCTTCCTCTAAGCTCTCCAAATCGAGCTCTCCGATGGAGGAAAAACGTTGTTGCCCAGCCTCCTGCATACAGAACAGTAGAGTCCAAAGACCCTTGTGGCTGGGTGTTGCTCAGCAGGCACAGATGCCACTTCTGCTCCACAGTGACCTTCCTCGGAATACGGTGCAGACGCTCGCATCCTCATCCTTTCAGAGTCTTGAAAGGCACACCAGCATTTACAGCAGTTCAGTCGGGAAGGCCTCTTTGAAACTGCTGACTGCGACTGTGCTGGTGGAAAGAAACACTGCACCTTACCTTGAGGCTGGCGCTCGGCTGACTTTCGCCCTAGATAACGTCCTCTGCGGGATGTACTCCTAGCAAGAAATTGCCAGCACTCTGTTTCTTTGGGCAAAGTCTCCGTTCCTCCCCGGGTATTCCCGCAGGGTTGAGAAGGTTGGCGACCGCAGGGCTTTTCATTAAGCACTCATCATGGAAAACACGGACCTGCCTTGCAACACGCGGGCAAGTTTCCTTCCCACTGGCCAAGAAGGCTTTGGGATGAGAACCTAGCAAGGAACTGCACGCACTCCGGTTCGTTCAAGAAAATTCACTCTGCCTCAGGTTGCCTCTCAGGGTAATCCAGGGGTGAATAGAAGACGGGCAACAGGACTGTTTCTCAGGCAGCTCTGAGGACGCAGCTCTCCGGTTGGTCACTGGGGCAAATGGTGCCCTTCCCGTCCCCCTCCACTTTCACGGTTGACACCTAGCTCATGTACCTGAAGTTCACAAGCAGGCCACATAGACACATGCCACACACATGGGCCCTTCCATGACAACACTTTGGCAAGCAGGAGTCCTCCTGAGGTGAATGGCGTGAGCCGGTGAACGCCTTAGTGTCGCCTACCTCACCGTGGATCTTGCAAAGGCCTAACAGTCTTCAAAGGCTGAGAGCACATGTCTCCAGCTGGATCTGAAGTCGACGTGCTGCTTGCGAGGGGAAGACGTCAGCTGTGAATTCTGAGAACCCTTGCCATGGCGGTGTTTGTTCCAGTGCAGCTCAGGTTTACCAACTGGGGTCCCCTTGCATTGCACAGCAGACCAGGGAGAAAACTCTTCCTGAGGATTCTTCTAAGCTGTGGCTATCTGGCTCTCCGACGGAGGAAACACATTGCTGCCTGGCCTTCGGCATACCAACAGTAGAGCCCAAAGACCATCATGAGGCATGAGGTTGCTCAGAAGGCACAGATGACACTTTCGGTACACAGTGATTTTCCTCGGAAAAGGGTGCAGTCGCGAGCGTCCTCAGATATGTAAAAGGCACACCAGCATTACAGCACTTCAGTGGTGAAAGCCTCAGGTCTACTTGTGACCACCAAGTTTGCTGATGGAAACACTGCCCCTTATGTTGAGTATGCCACTCAGCCGACCTTCTCCTTAGCTGAAGTAGTCTGCTGCATGACCTCCTGGCAAGGAGTGGCAGGCACACTGTTTCTTTCGAGAACACTCACTCTTCCTCCCGAGGAATTCCTGCAGGGTGCCCAAGATGGGCGCCCGCCCACCTCTGCCCCCGTGCTTTTCCTTCAGTTTTCTGGCCCCAAGCCTCCTGTTCCAAAGGGGCCAATAATGCTTTAGCCCGCAGGATCCAGTTTCTACGTGCAAACCCAGCCTGTGGAGCAGCACCCTCTGCTCAGCTACAAGAGAGCCATGCGACACACCAGGCGCTCCTGTGAGGAGCCTTTTGTAAGCAGAAGTTCTGCGCAAGGTGACGTGCCTAGCCAAGACAGCGCTTCAGTCAGGCGTTGTCGACTTTGGAACTTTCAATCTCCCAGCAGTGCTTCGGGAAAGGTGTCCATCATTTCGGGCTGGTTGTAAAGTCACATTTCTGCTGGAGGTGAAGGGTCGTCAGCTTTGAGTTCGTAGAATCCATGTAACTCGCCGGGTACGATTCAGTGCAGCTAATAGCTAAGCCGGGAGTCTGACAGGCATTGCACGTGACACCGTGCCCCACTCTGGTACCAAGACTGCTTTCCAGAGCTGGAGGTCTGGCTCTCCGCCGGAGCAAGCCGTGTGTTGCCCTGCCCTCTGCATGCACAGAGTGGAGGCCCACCACCCATGTGGCTGCAGGTTACTCAAAGGCCATAGCTCACACTTTGGCTACAACGTGTTCTTCCTTGACCTGGGTCCAGGCGTGAGAGAGCCTGCAGTCCTGAGAGGCCTACCGGTGTTAAAGCAGTACCTTCACTAAGGCTTCTCAGAAAGATCTGCACTGCAACACTTTTCAAGGCGCACGCGGACCTTCCTTTGGCGGCATAGGGGCAGGTTCCCTAAACACTAGCCAAGACGGCTTTGGGATGAGCTCCTAGTGAGGAACTGCACACACCCCCCTCGTCCTTTCGAGAAAACTCACTCTTCCTCGCTTTGCCTCCCAGGGAACTCCTACGGTGATTACAAGACGGGCAGCAGGACTTCTTTTCAGGCAGCTCTGAGCACGCAGCTCTCCGGCTTGCCAACGGGACAGATTTCGCTTTTCTCGTCCAGCCCCCTTTTCACGGTTGCCACACAGCGCATGTAGCTGAAGTTCCCGGGCAGCCAAAGGAGACCCATGTCACATACTGTACCCCTTCGCTGAAAGCACTTTGGAAAGCCAGTGTTCCTCCGGCAGTGAATTGCGCGAGCCAGTGAACGCCTTCGTTTCGCCTAGGTCATGGTACATCTTGCAAAGGCCTAGCAGTCTTCGGAGGACGACTGCCTATTTCTCCCTCGAGAGGTGAAGTCCAGGTGCTGCTTCAGGGAGCAAGAGGTCAAGTATGAATTCCGAGAACTCGTGTAAGCACGGTGTTTTTCCAAAAGCAGCTCAGGGTTACAAAAGGAGGCCCCCTTGCATTGCCCAGAAGCCCCGTTATAAACGTGTTCTTCAGGCTTCCTCTAAGCTCTCCAAATCGAGCTCTCCGATGGAGGAAAAACGTTGTTGCCCAGCCTCCTGCATACAGAACAGTAGAGTCCAAAGACCCTTGTGGCTGGGTGTTGCTCAGCAGGCACAGATGCCACTTCTGCTCCACAGTGACCTTCCTCGGAATACGGTGCAGACGCTCGCATCCTCATCCTTTCAGAGTCTTGAAAGGCACACCAGCATTTACAGCAGTTCAGTCGGGAAGGCCTCTTTGAAACTGCTGACTGCGACTGTGCTGGTGGAAAGAAACACTGCACCTTACCTTGAGGCTGGCGCTCGGCTGACTTTCGCCCTAGATAACGTCCTCTGCGGGATGTACTCCTAGCAAGAAATTGCCAGCACTCTGTTTCTTTGGGCAAAGTCTCCGTTCCTCCCCGGGTATTCCCGCAGGGTTGAGAAGGTTGGCGACCGCAGGGCTTTTCATTAAGCACTCATCATGGAAAACACGGACCTGCCTTGCAACACGCGGGCAAGTTTCCTTCCCACTGGCCAAGAAGGCTTTGGGATGAGAACCTAGCAAGGAACTGCACGCACTCCGGTTCGTTCAAGAAAATTCACTCTGCCTCAGGTTGCCTCTCAGGGTAATCCAGGGGTGAATAGAAGACGGGCAACAGGACTGTTTCTCAGGCAGCTCTGAGGACGCAGCTCTCCGGTTGGTCACTGGGGCAAATGGTGCCCTTCCCGTCCCCCTCCACTTTCACGGTTGACACCTAGCTCATGTACCTGAAGTTCACAAGCAGGCCACATAGACACATGCCACACACATGGGCCCTTCCATGACAACACTTTGGCAAGCAGGAGTCCTCCTGAGGTGAATGGCGTGAGCCGGTGAACGCCTTAGTGTCGCCTACCTCACCGTGGATCTTGCAAAGGCCTAACAGTCTTCAAAGGCTGAGAGCACATGTCTCCAGCTGGATCTGAAGTCGACGTGCTGCTTGCGAGGGGAAGACGTCAGCTGTGAATTCTGAGAACCCTTGCCATGGCGGTGTTTGTTCCAGTGCAGCTCAGGTTTACCAACTGGGGTCCCCTTGCATTGCACAGCAGACCAGGGAGAAAACTCTTCCTGAGGATTCTTCTAAGCTGTGGCTATCTGGCTCTCCGACGGAGGAAACACATTGCTGCCTGGCCTTCGGCATACCAACAGTAGAGCCCAAAGACCATCATGAGGCATGAGGTTGCTCAGAAGGCACAGATGACACTTTCGGTACACAGTGATTTTCCTCGGAAAAGGGTGCAGTCGCGAGCGTCCTCAGATATGTAAAAGGCACACCAGCATTACAGCACTTCAGTGGTGAAAGCCTCGGGTCTACTTGTGACCACCAAGTTTGCTGATGGAAACACTGCCCCTTATGTTGAGTATGCCACTCAGCCGACCTTCTCCTTAGCTGAAGTAGTCTGCTGCATGACCTCCTGGCAAGGAGTGGCAGGCACACTGTTTCTTTCGAGAACACTCACTCTTCCTCCCGAGGAATTCCTGCAGGGTGCCCAAGATGGGCGCCCGCCCACCTCTGCCCCCGTGCTTTTCCTTCAGTTTTCTGGCCCCAAGCCTCCTGTTCCAAAGGGGCCAATAATGCTTTAGCCCGCAGGATCCAGTTTCTACGTGCAAACCCAGCCTGTGGAGCAGCACCCTCTGCTCAGCTACAAGAGAGCCATGCGACACACCAGGCGCTCCTGTGAGGAGCCTTTTGTAAGCAGAAGTTCTGCGCAAGGTGACGTGCCTAGCCAAGACAGCGCTTCAGTCAGGCGTTGTCGACTTTGGAACTTTCAATCTCCCAGCAGTGCTTCGGGAAAGGTGTCCATCATTTCGGGCTGGTTGTAAAGTCACATTTCTGCTGGAGGTGAAGGGTCGTCAGCTTTGAGTTCGTAGAATCCATGTAACTCGCCGGGTACGATTCAGTGCAGCTAATAGCTAAGCCGGGAGTCTGACAGGCATTGCACGTGACACCGTGCCCCACTCTGGTACCAAGACTGCTTTCCAGAGCTGGAGGTCTGGCTCTCCGCCGGAGCAAGCCGTGTGTTGCCCTGCCCTCTGCATGCACAGAGTGGAGGCCCACCACCCATGTGGCTGCAGGTTACTCAAAGGCCATAGCTCACACTTTGGCTACAACGTGTTCTTCCTTGACCTGGGTCCAGGCGTGAGAGAGCCTGCAGTCCTGAGAGGCCTACCGGTGTTAAAGCAGTACCTTCACTAAGGCTTCTCAGAAAGATCTGCACTGCAACACTTTTCAAGGCGCACGCGGACCTTCCTTTGGCGGCATAGGGGCAGGTTCCCTAAACACTAGCCAAGACGGCTTTGGGATGAGCTCCTAGTGAGGAACTGCACACACCCCCCTCGTCCTTTCGAGAAAACTCACTCTTCCTCGCTTTGCCTCCCAGGGAACTCCTACGGTGATTACAAGACGGGCAGCAGGACTTCTTTTCAGGCAGCTCTGAGCACGCAGCTCTCCGGCTTGCCAACGGGACAGATTTCGCTTTTCTCGTCCAGCCCCCTTTTCACGGTTGCCACACAGCGCATGTAGCTGAAGTTCCCGGGCAGCCAAAGGAGACCCATGTCACATACTGTACCCCTTCGCTGAAAGCACTTTGGAAAGCCAGTGTTCCTCCGGCAGTGAATTGCGCGAGCCAGTGAACGCCTTCGTTTCGCCTAGGTCATGGTACATCTTGCAAAGGCCTAGCAGTCTTCGGAGGACGACTGCCTATTTCTCCCTCGAGAGGTGAAGTCCAGGTGCTGCTTCAGGGAGCAAGAGGTCAAGTATGAATTCCGAGAACTCGTGTAAGCACGGTGTTTTTCCAAAAGCAGCTCAGGGTTACAAAAGGAGGCCCCCTTGCATTGCCCAGAAGCCCCGTTATAAACGTGTTCTTCAGGCTTCCTCTAAGCTCTCCAAATCGAGCTCTCCGATGGAGGAAAAACGTTGTTGCCCAGCCTCCTGCATACAGAACAGTAGAGTCCAAAGACCCTTGTGGCTGGGTGTTGCTCAGCAGGCACAGATGCCACTTCTGCTCCACAGTGACCTTCCTCGGAATACGGTGCAGACGCTCGCATCCTCATCCTTTCAGAGTCTTGAAAGGCACACCAGCATTTACAGCAGTTCAGTCGGGAAGGCCTCTTTGAAACTGCTGACTGCGACTGTGCTGGTGGAAAGAAACACTGCACCTTACCTTGAGGCTGGCGCTCGGCTGACTTTCGCCCTAGATAACGTCCTCTGCGGGATGTACTCCTAGCAAGAAATTGCCAGCACTCTGTTTCTTTGGGCAAAGTCTCCGTTCCTCCCCGGGTATTCCCGCAGGGTTGAGAAGGTTGGCGACCGCAGGGCTTTTCATTAAGCACTCATCATGGAAAACACGGACCTTCCTTGCAACACGCGGGCAAGTTTCCTTCCCACTGGCCAAGAAGGCTTTGGGATGAGAACCTAGCAAGGAACTGCACGCACTCCGGTTCGTTCAAGAAAATTCACTCTGCCTCAGGTTGCCTCTCAGGGTAATCCAGGGGTGAATAGAAGACGGGCAACAGGACTGTTTCTCAGGCAGCTCTGAGGACGCAGCTCTCCGGTTGGTCACTGGGGCAAATGGTGCCCTTCCCGTCCCCCTCCACTTTCACGGTTGACACCTAGCTCATGTACCTGAAGTTCACAAGCAGGCCACATAGACACATGCCACACACATGGGCCCTTCCATGACAACACTTTGGCAAGCAGGAGTCCTCCTGAGGTGAATGGCGTGAGCCGGTGAACGCCTTAGTGTCGCCTACCTCACCGTGGATCTTGCAAAGGCCTAACAGTCTTCAAAGGCTGAGAGCACATGTCTCCAGCTGGATCTGAAGTCGACGTGCTGCTTGCGAGGGGAAGACGTCAGCTGTGAATTCTGAGAACCCTTGCCATGGCGGTGTTTGTTCCAGTGCAGCTCAGGTTTACCAACTGGGGTCCCCTTGCATTGCACAGCAGACCAGGGAGAAAACTCTTCCTGAGGATTCTTCTAAGCTGTGGCTATCTGGCTCTCCGACGGAGGAAACACATTGCTGCCTGGCCTTCGGCATACCAACAGTAGAGCCCAAAGACCATCATGAGGCATGAGGTTGCTCAGAAGGCACAGATGACACTTTCGGTACACAGTGATTTTCCTCGGAAAAGGGTGCAGTCGCGAGCGTCCTCAGATATGTAAAAGGCACACCAGCATTACAGCACTTCAGTGGTGAAAGCCTCGGGTCTACTTGTGACCACCAAGTTTGCTGATGGAAACACTGCCCCTTATGTTGAGTATGCCACTCAGCCGACCTTCTCCTTAGCTGAAGTAGTCTGCTGCATGACCTCCTGGCAAGGAGTGGCAGGCACACTGTTTCTTTCGAGAACACTCACTCTTCCTCCCGAGGAATTCCTGCAGGGTGCCCAAGATGGGCGCCCGCCCACCTCTGCCCCCGTGCTTTTCCTTCAGTTTTCTGGCCCCAAGCCTCCTGTTCCAAAGGGGCCAATAATGCTTTAGCCCGCAGGATCCAGTTTCTACGTGCAAACCCAGCCTGTGGAGCAGCACCCTCTGCTCAGCTACAAGAGAGCCATGCGACACACCAGGCGCTCCTGTGAGGAGCCTTTTGTAAGCAGAAGTTCTGCGCAAGGTGACGTGCCTAGCCAAGACAGCGCTTCAGTCAGGCGTTGTCGACTTTGGAACTTTCAATCTCCCAGCAGTGCTTCGGGAAAGGTGTCCATCATTTCGGGCTGGTTGTAAAGTCACATTTCTGCTGGAGGTGAAGGGTCGTCAGCTTTGAGTTCGTAGAATCCATGTAACTCGCCGGGTACGATTCAGTGCAGCTAATAGCTAAGCCGGGAGTCTGACAGGCATTGCACGTGACACCGTGCCCCACTCTGGTACCAAGACTGCTTTCCAGAGCTGGAGGTCTGGCTCTCCGCCGGAGCAAGCCGTGTGCTGCCCTGCCCTCTGCATGCACAGAGTGGAGGCCCACCACCCATGTGGCTGCAGGTTACTCAAAGGCCATAGCTCACACTTTGGCTACAACGTGTTCTTCCTTGACCTGGGTCCAGGCGTGAGAGAGCCTGCAGTCCTGAGAGGCCTACCGGTGTTAAAGCAGTACCTTCACTAAGGCTTCTCAGAAAGATCTGCACTGCAACACTTTTCAAGGCGCACGCGGACCTTCCTTTGGCGGCATAGGGGCAGGTTCCCTAAACACTAGCCAAGACGGCTTTGGGATGAGCTCCTAGTGAGGAACTGCACACACCCCCCTCGTCCTTTCGAGAAAACTCACTCTTCCTCGCTTTGCCTCCCAGGGAACTCCTACGGTGATTACAAGACGGGCAGCAGGACTTCTTTTCAGGCAGCTCTGAGCACGCAGCTCTCCGGCTTGCCAACGGGACAGATTTCGCTTTTCTCGTCCAGCCCCCTTTTCACGGTTGCCACACAGCGCATGTAGCTGAAGTTCCCGGGCAGCCAAAGGAGACCCATGTCACATACTGTACCCCTTCGCTGAAAGCACTTTGGAAAGCCAGTGTTCCTCCGGCAGTGAATTGCGCGAGCCAGTGAACGCCTTCGTTTCGCCTAGGTCATGGTACATCTTGCAAAGGCCTAGCAGTCTTCGGAGGACGACTGCCTATTTCTCCCTCGAGAGGTGAAGTCCAGGTGCTGCTTCAGGGAGCAAGAGGTCAAGTATGAATTCCGAGAACTCGTGTAAGCACGGTGTTTTTCCAAAAGCAGCTCAGGGTTACAAAAGGAGGCCCCCTTGCATTGCCCAGAAGCCCCGTTATAAACGTGTTCTTCAGGCTTCCTCTAAGCTCTCCAAATCGAGCTCTCCGATGGAGGAAAAACGTTGTTGCCCAGCCTCCTGCATACAGAACAGTAGAGTCCAAAGACCCTTGTGGCTGGGTGTTGCTCAGCAGGCACAGATGCCACTTCTGCTCCACAGTGACCTTCCTCGGAATACGGTGCAGACGCTCGCATCCTCATCCTTTCAGAGTCTTGAAAGGCACACCAGCATTTACAGCAGTTCAGTCGGGAAGGCCTCTTTGAAACTGCTGACTGCGACTGTGCTGGTGGAAAGAAACACTGCACCTTACCTTGAGGCTGGCGCTCGGCTGACTTTCGCCCTAGATAACGTCCTCTGCGGGATGTACTCCTAGCAAGAAATTGCCAGCACTCTGTTTCTTTGGGCAAAGTCTCCGTTCCTCCCCGGGTATTCCCGCAGGGTTGAGAAGGTTGGCGACCGCAGGGCTTTTCATTAAGCACTCATCATGGAAAACACGGACCTTCCTTGCAACACGCGGGCAAGTTTCCTTCCCACTGGCCAAGAAGGCTTTGGGATGAGAACCTAGCAAGGAACTGCACGCACTCCGGTTCGTTCAAGAAAATTCACTCTGCCTCAGGTTGCCTCTCAGGGTAATCCAGGGGTGAATAGAAGACGGGCAACAGGACTGTTTCTCAGGCAGCTCTGAGGACGCAGCTCTCCGGTTGGTCACTGGGGCAAATGGTGCCCTTCCCGTCCCCCTCCACTTTCACGGTTGACACCTAGCTCATGTACCTGAAGTTCACAAGCAGGCCACATAGACACATGCCACACACATGGGCCCTTCCATGACAACACTTTGGCAAGCAGGAGTCCTCCTGAGGTGAATGGCGTGAGCCGGTGAACGCCTTAGTGTCGCCTACCTCACCGTGGATCTTGCAAAGGCCTAACAGTCTTCAAAGGCTGAGAGCACATGTCTCCAGCTGGATCTGAAGTCGACGTGCTGCTTGCGAGGGGAAGACGTCAGCTGTGAATTCTGAGAACCCTTGCCATGGCGGTGTTTGTTCCAGTGCAGCTCAGGTTTACCAACTGGGGTCCCCTTGCATTGCACAGCAGACCAGGGAGAAAACTCTTCCTGAGGATTCTTCTAAGCTGTGGCTATCTGGCTCTCCGACGGAGGAAACACATTGCTGCCTGGCCTTCGGCATACCAACAGTAGAGCCCAAAGACCATCATGAGGCATGAGGTTGCTCAGAAGGCACAGATGACACTTTCGGTACACAGTGATTTTCCTCGGAAAAGGGTGCAGTCGCGAGCGTCCTCAGATATGTAAAAGGCACACCAGCATTACAGCACTTCAGTGGTGAAAGCCTCGGGTCTACTTGTGACCACCAAGTTTGCTGATGGAAACACTGCCCCTTATGTTGAGTATGCCACTCAGCCGACCTTCTCCTTAGCTGAAGTAGTCTGCTGCATGACCTCCTGGCAAGGAGTGGCAGGCACACTGTTTCTTTCGAGAACACTCACTCTTCCTCCCGAGGAATTCCTGCAGGGTGCCCAAGATGGGCGCCCGCCCACCTCTGCCCCCGTGCTTTTCCTTCAGTTTTCTGGCCCCAAGCCTCCTGTTCCAAAGGGGCCAATAATGCTTTAGCCCGCAGGATCCAGTTTCTACGTGCAAACCCAGCCTGTGGAGCAGCACCCTCTGCTCAGCTACAAGAGAGCCATGCGACACACCAGGCGCTCCTGTGAGGAGCCTTTTGTAAGCAGAAGTTCTGCGCAAGGTGACGTGCCTAGCCAAGACAGCGCTTCAGTCAGGCGTTGTCGACTTTGGAACTTTCAATCTCCCAGCAGTGCTTCGGGAAAGGTGTCCATCATTTCGGGCTGGTTGTAAAGTCACATTTCTGCTGGAGGTGAAGGGTCGTCAGCTTTGAGTTCGTAGAATCCATGTAACTCGCCGGGTACGATTCAGTGCAGCTAATAGCTAAGCCGGGAGTCTGACAGGCATTGCACGTGACACCGTGCCCCACTCTGGTACCAAGACTGCTTTCCAGAGCTGGAGGTCTGGCTCTCCGCCGGAGCAAGCCGTGTGTTGCCCTGCCCTCTGCATGCACAGAGTGGAGGCCCACCACCCATGTGGCTGCAGGTTACTCAAAGGCCATAGCTCACACTTTGGCTACAACGTGTTCTTCCTTGACCTGGGTCCAGGCGTGAGAGAGCCTGCAGTCCTGAGAGGCCTACCGGTGTTAAAGCAGTACCTTCACTAAGGCTTCTCAGAAAGATCTGCACTGCAACACTTTTCAAGGCGCACGCGGACCTTCCTTTGGCGGCATAGGGGCAGGTTCCCTAAACACTAGCCAAGACGGCTTTGGGATGAGCTCCTAGTGAGGAACTGCACACACCCCCCTCGTCCTTTCGAGAAAACTCACTCTTCCTCGCTTTGCCTCCCAGGGAACTCCTACGGTGATTACAAGACGGGCAGCAGGACTTCTTTTCAGGCAGCTCTGAGCACGCAGCTCTCCGGCTTGCCAACGGGACAGATTTCGCTTTTCTCGTCCAGCCCCCTTTTCACGGTTGCCACACAGCGCATGTAGCTGAAGTTCCCGGGCAGCCAAAGGAGACCCATGTCACATACTGTACCCCTTCGCTGAAAGCACTTTGGAAAGCCAGTGTTCCTCCGGCAGTGAATTGCGCGAGCCAGTGAACGCCTTCGTTTCGCCTAGGTCATGGTACATCTTGCAAAGGCCTAGCAGTCTTCGGAGGACGACTGCCTATTTCTCCCTCGAGAGGTGAAGTCCAGGTGCTGCTTCAGGGAGCAAGAGGTCAAGTATGAATTCCGAGAACTCGTGTAAGCACGGTGTTTTTCCAAAAGCAGCTCAGGGTTACAAAAGGAGGCCCCCTTGCATTGCCCAGAAGCCCCGTTATAAACGTGTTCTTCAGGCTTCCTCTAAGCTCTCCAAATCGAGCTCTCCGATGGAGGAAAAACGTTGTTGCCCAGCCTCCTGCATACAGAACAGTAGAGTCCAAAGACCCTTGTGGCTGGGTGTTGCTCAGCAGGCACAGATGCCACTTCTGCTCCACAGTGACCTTCCTCGGAATACGGTGCAGACGCTCGCATCCTCATCCTTTCAGAGTCTTGAAAGGCACACCAGCATTTACAGCAGTTCAGTCGGGAAGGCCTCTTTGAAACTGCTGACTGCGACTGTGCTGGTGGAAAGAAACACTGCACCTTACCTTGAGGCTGGCGCTCGGCTGACTTTCGCCCTAGATAACGTCCTCTGCGGGATGTACTCCTAGCAAGAAATTGCCAGCACTCTGTTTCTTTGGGCAAAGTCTCCGTTCCTCCCCGGGTATTCCCGCAGGGTTGAGAAGGTTGGCGACCGCAGGGCTTTTCATTAAGCACTCATCATGGAAAACACGGACCTTCCTTGCAACACGCGGGCAAGTTTCCTTCCCACTGGCCAAGAAGGCTTTGGGATGAGAACCTAGCAAGGAACTGCACGCACTCCGGTTCATTCAAGAAAATTCACTCTGCCTCAGGTTGCCTCTCAGGGTAATCCAGGGGTGAATAGAAGACGGGCAACAGGACTGTTTCTCAGGCAGCTCTGAGGACGCAGCTCTCCGGTTGGTCACTGGGGCAAATGGTGCCCTTCCCGTCCCCCTCCACTTTCACGGTTGACACCTAGCTCATGTACCTGAAGTTCACAAGCAGGCCACATAGACACATGCCACACACATGGGCCCTTCCATGACAACACTTTGGCAAGCAGGAGTCCTCCTGAGGTGAATGGCGTGAGCCGGTGAACGCCTTAGTGTCGCCTACCTCACCGTGGATCTTGCAAAGGCCTAACAGTCTTCAAAGGCTGAGAGCACATGTCTCCAGCTGGATCTGAAGTCGACGTGCTGCTTGCGAGGGGAAGACGTCAGCTGTGAATTCTGAGAACCCTTGCCATGGCGGTGTTTGTTCCAGTGCAGCTCAGGTTTACCAACTGGGGTCCCCTTGCATTGCACAGCAGACCAGGGAGAAAACTCTTCCTGAGGATTCTTCTAAGCTGTGGCTATCTGGCTCTCCGACGGAGGAAACACATTGCTGCCTGGCCTTCGGCATACCAACAGTAGAGCCCAAAGACCATCATGAGGCATGAGGTTGCTCAGAAGGCACAGATGACACTTTCGGTACACAGTGATTTTCCTCGGAAAAGGGTGCAGTCGCGAGCGTCCTCAGATATGTAAAAGGCACACCAGCATTACAGCACTTCAGTGGTGAAAGCCTCGGGTCTACTTGTGACCACCAAGTTTGCTGATGGAAACACTGCCCCTTATGTTGAGTATGCCACTCAGCCGACCTTCTCCTTAGCTGAAGTAGTCTGCTGCATGACCTCCTGGCAAGGAGTGGCAGGCACACTGTTTCTTTCGAGAACACTCACTCTTCCTCCCGAGGAATTCCTGCAGGGTGCCCAAGATGGGCGCCCGCCCACCTCTGCCCCCGTGCTTTTCCTTCAGTTTTCTGGCCCCAAGCCTCCTGTTCCAAAGGGGCCAATAATGCTTTAGCCCGCAGGATCCAGTTTCTACGTGCAAACCCAGCCTGTGGAGCAGCACCCTCTGCTCAGCTACAAGAGAGCCATGCGACACACCAGGCGCTCCTGTGAGGAGCCTTTTGTAAGCAGAAGTTCTGCGCAAGGTGACGTGCCTAGCCAAGACAGCGCTTCAGTCAGGCGTTGTCGACTTTGGAACTTTCAATCTCCCAGCAGTGCTTCGGGAAAGGTGTCCATCATTTCGGGCTGGTTGTAAAGTCACATTTCTGCTGGAGGTGAAGGGTCGTCAGCTTTGAGTTCGTAGAATCCATGTAACTCGCCGGGTACGATTCAGTGCAGCTAATAGCTAAGCCGGGAGTCTGACAGGCATTGCACGTGACACCGTGCCCCACTCTGGTACCAAGACTGCTTTCCAGAGCTGGAGGTCTGGCTCTCCGCCGGAGCAAGCCGTGTGTTGCCCTGCCCTCTGCATGCACAGAGTGGAGGCCCACCACCCATGTGGCTGCAGGTTACTCAAAGGCCATAGCTCACACTTTGGCTACAACGTGTTCTTCCTTGACCTGGGTCCAGGCGTGAGAGAGCCTGCAGTCCTGAGAGGCCTACCGGTGTTAAAGCAGTACCTTCACTAAGGCTTCTCAGAAAGATCTGCACTGCAACACTTTTCAAGGCGCACGCGGACCTTCCTTTGGCGGCATAGGGGCAGGTTCCCTAAACACTAGCCAAGACGGCTTTGGGATGAGCTCCTAGTGAGGAACTGCACACACCCCCCTCGTCCTTTCGAGAAAACTCACTCTTCCTCGCTTTGCCTCCCAGGGAACTCCTACGGTGATTACAAGACGGGCAGCAGGACTTCTTTTCAGGCAGCTCTGAGCACGCAGCTCTCCGGCTTGCCAACGGGACAGATTTCGCTTTTCTCGTCCAGCCCCCTTTTCACGGTTGCCACACAGCGCATGTAGCTGAAGTTCCCGGGCAGCCAAAGGAGACCCATGTCACATACTGTACCCCTTCGCTGAAAGCACTTTGGAAAGCCAGTGTTCCTCCGGCAGTGAATTGCGCGAGCCAGTGAACGCCTTCGTTTCGCCTAGGTCATGGTACATCTTGCAAAGGCCTAGCAGTCTTCGGAGGACGACTGCCTATTTCTCCCTCGAGAGGTGAAGTCCAGGTGCTGCTTCAGGGAGCAAGAGGTCAAGTATGAATTCCGAGAACTCGTGTAAGCACGGTGTTTTTCCAAAAGCAGCTCAGGGTTACAAAAGGAGGCCCCCTTGCATTGCCCAGAAGCCCCGTTATAAACGTGTTCTTCAGGCTTCCTCTAAGCTCTCCAAATCGAGCTCTCCGATGGAGGAAAAACGTTGTTGCCCAGCCTCCTGCATACAGAACAGTAGAGTCCAAAGACCCTTGTGGCTGGGTGTTGCTCAGCAGGCACAGATGCCACTTCTGCTCCACAGTGACCTTCCTCGGAATACGGTGCAGACGCTCGCATCCTCATCCTTTCAGAGTCTTGAAAGGCACACCAGCATTTACAGCAGTTCAGTCGGGAAGGCCTCTTTGAAACTGCTGACTGCGACTGTGCTGGTGGAAAGAAACACTGCACCTTACCTTGAGGCTGGCGCTCGGCTGACTTTCGCCCTAGATAACGTCCTCTGCGGGATGTACTCCTAGCAAGAAATTGCCAGCACTCTGTTTCTTTGGGCAAAGTCTCCGTTCCTCCCCGGGTATTCCCGCAGGGTTGAGAAGGTTGGCGACCGCAGGGCTTTTCATTAAGCACTCATCATGGAAAACACGGACCTGCCTTGCAACACGCGGGCAAGTTTCCTTCCCACTGGCCAAGAAGGCTTTGGGATGAGAACCTAGCAAGGAACTGCACGCACTCCGGTTCGTTCAAGAAAATTCACTCTGCCTCAGGTTGCCTCTCAGGGTAATCCAGGGGTGAATAGAAGACGGGCAACAGGACTGTTTCTCAGGCAGCTCTGAGGACGCAGCTCTCCGGTTGGTCACTGGGGCAAATGGTGCCCTTCCCGTCCCCCTCCACTTTCACGGTTGACACCTAGCTCATGTACCTGAAGTTCACAAGCAGGCCACATAGACACATGCCACACACATGGGCCCTTCCATGACAACACTTTGGCAAGCAGGAGTCCTCCTGAGGTGAATGGCGTGAGCCGGTGAACGCCTTAGTGTCGCCTACCTCACCGTGGATCTTGCAAAGGCCTAACAGTCTTCAAAGGCTGAGAGCACATGTCTCCAGCTGGATCTGAAGTCGACGTGCTGCTTGCGAGGGGAAGACGTCAGCTGTGAATTCTGAGAACCCTTGCCATGGCGGTGTTTGTTCCAGTGCAGCTCAGGTTTACCAACTGGGGTCCCCTTGCATTGCACAGCAGACCAGGGAGAAAACTCTTCCTGAGGATTCTTCTAAGCTGTGGCTATCTGGCTCTCCGACGGAGGAAACACATTGCTGCCTGGCCTTCGGCATACCAACAGTAGAGCCCAAAGACCATCATGAGGCATGAGGTTGCTCAGAAGGCACAGATGACACTTTCGGTACACAGTGATTTTCCTCGGAAAAGGGTGCAGTCGCGAGCGTCCTCAGATATGTAAAAGGCACACCAGCATTACAGCACTTCAGTGGTGAAAGCCTCGGGTCTACTTGTGACCACCAAGTTTGCTGATGGAAACACTGCCCCTTATGTTGAGTATGCCACTCAGCCGACCTTCTCCTTAGCTGAAGTAGTCTGCTGCATGACCTCCTGGCAAGGAGTGGCAGGCACACTGTTTCTTTCGAGAACACTCACTCTTCCTCCCGAGGAATTCCTGCAGGGTGCCCAAGATGGGCGCCCGCCCACCTCTGCCCCCGTGCTTTTCCTTCAGTTTTCTGGCCCCAAGCCTCCTGTTCCAAAGGGGCCAATAATGCTTTAGCCCTCAGGATCCAGTTTCTACGTGCAAACCCAGCCTGTGGAGCAGCACCCTCTGCTCAGCTACAAGAGAGCCATGCGACACACCAGGCGCTCCTGTGAGGAGCCTTTTGTAAGCAGAAGTTCTGCGCAAGGTGACGTGCCTAGCCAAGACAGCGCTTCAGTCAGGCGTTGTCGACTTTGGAACTTTCAATCTCCCAGCAGTGCTTCGGGAAAGGTGTCCATCATTTCGGGCTGGTTGTAAAGTCACATTTCTGCTGGAGGTGAAGGGTCGTCAGCTTTGAGTTCGTAGAATCCATGTAACTCGCCGGGTACGATTCAGTGCAGCTAATAGCTAAGCCGGGAGTCTGACAGGCATTGCACGTGACACCGTGCCCCACTCTGGTACCAAGACTGCTTTCCAGAGCTGGAGGTCTGGCTCTCCGCCGGAGCAAGCCGTGTGTTGCCCTGCCCTCTGCATGCACAGAGTGGAGGCCCACCACCCATGTGGCTGCAGGTTACTCAAAGGCCATAGCTCACACTTTGGCTACAACGTGTTCTTCCTTGACCTGGGTCCAGGCGTGAGAGAGCCTGCAGTCCTGAGAGGCCTACCGGTGTTAAAGCAGTACCTTCACTAAGGCTTCTCAGAAAGATCTGCACTGCAACACTTTTCAAGGCGCACGCGGACCTTCCTTTGGCGGCATAGGGGCAGGTTCCCTAAACACTAGCCAAGACGGCTTTGGGATGAGCTCCTAGTGAGGAACTGCACACACCCCCCTCGTCCTTTCGAGAAAACTCACTCTTCCTCGCTTTGCCTCCCAGGGAACTCCTACGGTGATTACAAGACGGGCAGCAGGACTTCTTTTCAGGCAGCTCTGAGCACGCAGCTCTCCGGCTTGCCAACGGGACAGATTTCGCTTTTCTCGTCCAGCCCCCTTTTCACGGTTGCCACACAGCGCATGTAGCTGAAGTTCCCGGGCAGCCAAAGGAGACCCATGTCACATACTGTACCCCTTCGCTGAAAGCACTTTGGAAAGCCAGTGTTCCTCCGGCAGTGAATTGCGCGAGCCAGTGAACGCCTTCGTTTCGCCTAGGTCATGGTACATCTTGCAAAGGCCTAGCAGTCTTCGGAGGACGACTGCCTATTTCTCCCTCGAGAGGTGAAGTCCAGGTGCTGCTTCAGGGAGCAAGAGGTCAAGTATGAATTCCGAGAACTCGTGTAAGCACGGTGTTTTTCCAAAAGCAGCTCAGGGTTACAAAAGGAGGCCCCCTTGCATTGCCCAGAAGCCCCGTTATAAACGTGTTCTTCAGGCTTCCTCTAAGCTCTCCAAATCGAGCTCTCCGATGGAGGAAAAACGTTGTTGCCCAGCCTCCTGCATACAGAACAGTAGAGTCCAAAGACCCTTGTGGCTGGGTGTTGCTCAGCAGGCACAGATGCCACTTCTGCTCCACAGTGACCTTCCTCGGAATACGGTGCAGACGC
This sequence comes from Balaenoptera ricei, assembly GCF_028023285.1. Taxonomy (NCBI): domain Eukaryota; kingdom Metazoa; phylum Chordata; class Mammalia; order Artiodactyla; family Balaenopteridae; genus Balaenoptera; species Balaenoptera ricei. Next base: position 318,412 of record NW_026777497.1, read on the forward strand.
TCGCATCCTCATCCTTTCAGAGTCTTGAAAGGCACACCAGCATTTACAGCAGTTCAGTCGGGAAGGCCTCTTTGAAACTGCTGACTGCGACTGTGCTGGTGGAAAGAAACACTGCACCTTACCTTGAGGCTGGCGCTCGGCTGACTTTCGCCCTAGATAACGTCCTCTGCGGGATGTACTCCTAGCAAGAAATTGCCAGCACTCTGTTTCTTTGGGCAAAGTCTCCGTTCCTCCCCGGGTATTCCCGCAGGGTTGAGAAGGTTGGCGACCGCAGGGCTTTTCATTAAGCACTCATCATGGAAAACACGGACCTGCCTTGCAACACGCGGGCAAGTTTCCTTCCCACTGGCCAAGAAGGCTTTGGGATGAGAACCTAGCAAGGAACTGCACGCACTCCGGTTCGTTCAAGAAAATTCACTCTGCCTCAGGTTGCCTCTCAGGGTAATCCAGGGGTGAATAGAAGACGGGCAACAGGACTGTTTCTCAGGCAGCTCTGAGGACGCAGCTCTCCGGTTGGTCACTGGGGCAAATGGTGCCCTTCCCGTCCCCCTCCACTTTCACGGTTGACACCTAGCTCATGTACCTGAAGTTCACAAGCAGGCCACATAGACACATGCCACACACATGGGCCCTTCCATGACAACACTTTGGCAAGCAGGAGTCCTCCTGAGGTGAATGGCGTGAGCCGGTGAACGCCTTAGTGTCGCCTACCTCACCGTGGATCTTGCAAAGGCCTAACAGTCTTCAAAGGCTGAGAGCACATGTCTCCAGCTGGATCTGAAGTCGACGTGCTGCTTGCGAGGGGAAGACGTCAGCTGTGAATTCTGAGAACCCTTGCCATGGCGGTGTTTGTTCCAGTGCAGCTCAGGTTTACCAACTGGGGTCCCCTTGCATTGCACAGCAGACCAGGGAGAAAACTCTTCCTGAGGATTCTTCTAAGCTGTGGCTATCTGGCTCTCCGACGGAGGAAACACATTGCTGCCTGGCCTTCGGCATACCAACAGTAGAGCCCAAAGACCATCATGAGGCATGAGGTTGCTCAGAAGGCACAGATGACACTTTCGGTACACAGTGATTTTCCTCGGAAAAGGGTGCAGTCGCGAGCGTCCTCAGATATGTAAAAGGCACACCAGCATTACAGCACTTCAGTGGTGAAAGCCTCGGGTCTACTTGTGACCACCAAGTTTGCTGATGGAAACACTGCCCCTTATGTTGAGTATGCCACTCAGCCGACCTTCTCCTTAGCTGAAGTAGTCTGCTGCATGACCTCCTGGCAAGGAGTGGCAGGCACACTGTTTCTTTCGAGAACACTCACTCTTCCTCCCGAGGAATTCCTGCAGGGTGCCCAAGATGGGCGCCCGCCCACCTCTGCCCCCGTGCTTTTCCTTCAGTTTTCTGGCCCCAAGCCTCCTGTTCCAAAGGGGCCAATAATGCTTTAGCCCGCAGGATCCAGTTTCTACGTGCAAACCCAGCCTGTGGAGCAGCACCCTCTGCTCAGCTACAAGAGAGCCATGCGACACACCAGGCGCTCCTGTGAGGAGCCTTTTGTAAGCAGAAGTTCTGCGCAAGGTGACGTGCCTAGCCAAGAC